>NC_134086.1:92797033-93106861 GCF_000715075.1 Nicotiana tabacum | reverse complement strand
CCAGGTGGGCGCCTGACTGCTGAACTTGAACTGTATTCCCGTGCTCTCCAGGTGGGCGCCTGACTGCTGAACTTGAATTGTATTCCCGTGCTCTCCAGGTGGGCGCTTGGCTGCTGAACTTGAATTGTATTCCCGTGCTCTCCAAGTGGGCGCCTGACTGCTGAACTCGAACTGCTTCTTCCTGTTCTCCAAGTGGGTACCTGATTTCAACAAAATAGACAAAACAAAGAAAATTTTCTGCCCCAGTTTGGCAGCTAGGCACATATATGAGTGTTAAACTGAATCATGTTACCAAATATTACTAAGAATTTGAAAGCTAAATCCCGTTATCCAGGAGGGTCCTGACAGCTCCTAGTTAAAAGACAGTTTTAAATCTAAATTATATCTCCTAAAGGTATTACTTTCGCTACATCTTGTTATCTAAGCCGATCTTTAAACTACACCCCATTATCCAGGAGGGTCCTAGCAACTCTTATTTAAACGATAATTTTAAATCTAAGTTATATCTTCTGAAGGTAAAAAAGTATTAATGCTACATCTCATTATCCAAGAGGGTCCTGAAAATCAAAAGTCAAGTTTTATCTTAAGAGTGACTATTTTATGGCTAAATTATATTACCCTACACCAGAACTTACGCTGAATTTTCTTATCCAATGGAAATTTTAAAGCTAGGTCCCATTATTCAGGAGGGTCCTGACAACTCTTAATTGAATACTATCTCAAACATGCAAACTTTGCCAACTTATATTCCTTGGGGTTACATTTATGTTAGATTATGCTACTCATGATTGTTTTGAATTTTAAGCTAGGTCCCATTTTCCAGGAGGGTCCTGAAAATTTACGGTCAAACTGTATGGTGCTTGCCTTTCTTGCAGAGGGTTTCTCCGAAACAAACGAGATTTTCTGACCCTGTTTCAAATCAAAGAAAATTCTTGTCAGTTCAAAAATATGGTGGTTGGTTTGTGGCCTTGACTTTGAGGGCGATGGCTCCTTCACTTCCCATGGTAACTGATTTTTGCTCGAAGACCTTGCTTGCTTATTGAATAAGCACTTTCTCTATCATCCTTATCACAGAAAATACCTCTTCTCCGTTCAGACCCAATACCCTCTATCTATTGCATTGCTCATAAACCGACATTTACCAAACCTTTTGTGTTTTACATGAACCCCAAAGCATATTGATTTTTACCAACTCAGTGCGAAAATTGTTCTTTCCTGATTTAAATCACCGGCCTTGGCTTTGAGGTCTATTGCCCCATCGCTTGCCATGATAACTTTGATTTCTGCTTGGAAGATCTTGCTTGTCACTGGTTTACCACCCCTTTTTGTCAATCTTATCATAGAAAATACCTTTGATCCATTCAACCTAAACCTCCATTTGTTGCATTGTTCATGAATTGATATATACCAAGCGTTTGTATTTTACACGAATCCCAAAGCATGTTAATTGTTACCAACTCATTGCGTTTGTTGTTCTTTACTGACTTATGCAACTTTGATGTGCTAGCCAGATCCCGTTTTGTGCAATTGGAAAGCTGGTGGAAAATTTTGAAGTCATTTCTCACTTGTTTTGACCAAACGGACTTAGGAAAAGGAAGTAAACAAGACAGAAGGAACAGAGTAAAGGACAAAGAAAAAAAATGATTCCCAACAAGAAAACTACAAAGTAGAAACCTATCAGATATGGATACCAACTCTAATGACCATGACATGCACCTGTGGCCTATTCTGTTAAGCAAGTCTGATGTTCAACTCCTGTTATACCCCTAAACCGTGAAACTGGGCTTCAATGCTCCGATTATCCAATCTGATTCACAATCCTTATTCGACTTGTAGTGCCCGAAGGGTTTTCACCATCAATCCTCTCTCATTTTGTTCTTTCTCTTAACTTACCGTTGACTTACGGTGCCCGCGAGGGTTTTCACCAATAAGACTCTCTCATTTTTTTATTTCTCTCAGTTCCCATTGCCTTACGGTGCCCGTGAGGGTTTTCACCAATAAAACTCTCTCATTTTCATTATTTTTCTGCTTGGACCAGAATGTTGCCCCTGATATGAATTACCTCTCCTTGCTTGACTTGGCATCTCTCAAAGACTGATCGGAATGTCTTTCTTTGGACCGTAATGTAGGTTTTTGGATAGGGTTAAAAATAAAGGATGTCAAAGGCTCAAAACAATTCACATGGTTTCAAAATTACAACTTTCGGAATCAGATTTCTTACAACAACCACAACTTCTGCCCCAGTTACTTTGCTTGGGGGACTTTTAGATTTTATTTTGATGGGACCGAACCGCAAGGCTGCCTACGTATCCTTAAAAGGAATCAGGTCGAAAGTAGTTCATGACATATGAATTGCTTTGTTTTTGTACTTTTCTCTCCTTTTTTTTCTTTTTTTCTTTTTCCTTTTCTTTTCTTTTCTTTACTCTTTTTTCCATTTTTTCTTTCTCTTTTTCTCTTCTTTTTTTCTTTTCTCTCCCTTTTTCTGTATCATATTTCTAAACTCTACTTCTGATTCCAAAAGAGGGATATGAAAGAAAATAAATAAGGCTCAAAGGGGTGACGAAGGATAAAGTGTTTAGATAGCAGAATAAAATGCATTCGTCTTTCCAATCTTCAAAGCATGCCAAATACAAACAACACAATTAACAAACCAAAGATATCATACGTAATATTTTTTGACTACATCAGAATCATAGCCATATCCACACATTTGCCTTCTATATTTGTTAAATACAAAGCACCATTGGACAACACTCTCATTACCACAAACGACCCCTGTCAATTAGGGCAAACCTGCCTTTAGCTTCAACCTGATGCGGCAAGATGCATTTCAATAGGGTTTCTTTATGTTCTATCTGCCCTAGTTTCACACTGTTCGGGCTTCAAATGATCTCAAAATGTCCAAATCTATAATTATTCCCCTCAAATGTCTCTATCATCTTCAAACTTATTTCATTGCTCCATGATTAAACTAACTATTGAGACCAGACCTAGAATTATGCGTGCGTGTCATGTCACTAGAGCCAGCAGGGAAGGAACTAAAAAGGAGAGAAGAACTAAACAAAAAAAATGACTAGAAATAAAAGAAGGCAAGAAATTGCATTAGACAGACGATGAAATGGTTCGAACAACAAAACAAGCAAACTAAACAGGGGTTACAACCCTAGAACAAACCTAGAAAACACCTAACACATTACTAAGACTAAACAAACCAGGCAAAATAAAAGGATAAAAGGGTTTGAGTCACAAGACAATATCCGGATTACAACCCTGAAATCACCCGGACAACAGAAACGACAACAAAATAAACCGCCAAGACTCCTCCCCAGCTAGCCAAGAGAGGGGCGTCTTTCCAATTACCCAGCTCTACATCTTAGCCACTGAGTTCAACATCAACATTTCTAGAACCTTCACAAGTCTTCATCTCATTGTCCTTAGCAAATTGCTTTTGGGTCCCTTTGGCCGGCTCGTTCTTATAATCAACTTTCGGAACCAAGAGTGATAACGCTGAAAGATTTGCGGCAACTGGCCCTCTAAGGATTTAAGAATAGTTCTCATATTCCTTTTCTACACAAATCATGTCCTTCATATGCGTCTCAGGCAACGGACTTTGGCTGATATTTGCTGCATTTGGATTTTGCGCGGTAATGTCACCTGCATCAATAAGCTTCTGGACTGCTCCTTTCAGATGCCAACACTTTTCTATGTCATGCCCCAGGGAATCTGAGCAATATGTGCACCTTTGAGAAAAAACAAACTTCTTTGGGAGAGGGTTTGGCATTTTTATCTGAATCGGCTTCAACATGTCAAATTGCCTCAACCTCTGGAACAGACTGGCATACGATTCTCCAATAGGGGTGAAAGCCTTTTCTTTTTTCAGTAGTCTTTTCATTTTATACTCTGGCCTCGGTTGGAACTTTTTGCGGGCACGTGGTTGATATGCCTGAGGGGGAGGGTAAGACATTTGTGGAAGTGGTGCGAGCCATCACGGGCATCGGGGATATGGAGCATATGGTGGTGCATTGTGGACGGGGTATTAGGGAAGTAATGTACGATTTTGGGGGTTCTGTGGAGAGAAGTAGCAGTGGGAAGGATTGCAAGGATATCCATGGAGTCGACATTGAGGCTGAAAGTATTTAGCAAGAACGACCACCAGACCCTGTCATCGGCGGGGCTTAGCAACATCTTTTCTATCAATGGGAGGACTATCCCGAGCGACTTGTTCGTTTCATCTGAGCCAGAAATTCCTAAAACTTTCCTAGGGGTTTCTTTTCTATCTGAGATAGGGAAGAGCAGTCTGGGAAAATGTCTATATTGTACTAAAAGCGTCGCACAATATCTTGAGCCACATCGCCCAATGTATGCCACTTACCGATATCTTGACGATTATGCCATTCCAAAGCTGCCCCAGTCAAGCTCTCACTAAAATATGCAATCAACAAATCATCTTTCTTGCCAACACTTCTCATTTCACTGTAATAATCCCTCAAATGGACTACCGGATCTCCACACCCATCATACAAGTTAAACTTTGGCACTTTAAACCCTGCGGGCAGGAAAACGTCAGGGAACATACACAACTCTTTGTAAGACATGTAACCTGGTCTCCCATCCCTTGCATGTTCTTTAAGGACTGTTCTATGATGCTCAGCATGAAGCTCATCCAAAGGGCTCTTCTTGTATGAGTCAGGAACCTTGTGGGTAACCTCTACGGGATAGTATTGGGCATCATGAGCTTTGAGTGGATATTCATTGTTTGGAATAGGGAATATGACAGGAGGGAAATTTTGGGGAGAGGTAATTGGAGGATGAGTGATGGAGCTACTAGGGTGGTTGGAAAAGCTATGATAAATGGGTGGATCTGGAGAGTATGGAGGATTATCTGGCACTATGACTGGAGTTTGGGTAAGGGTAGCATCTAAGAAGCTAGGTGGTGGTGGGAGTGGTGCCTTCCCAGTGATACAGGCCTGATACATGTCCACCATGTGTTGTCTTAACATCCTTACCTCTTCAACCAACCCATTGCCATGTTCAACCAACTGCTTTTGGGCACCGGTATCAACCAAGCCAGTTTTGTTGTTGTCTGCCATTGCCTTTTGCCTTTATGTTGTGGAGAGGAGTTGCTACTTCGATAACCACAAACCAACCACCTTTCTGCTATGAAGATATCAAAAGGAACAAAATGGGGTCATCCCGTTAGCGTTAGGGCATTTTATAACAAAAATATCACATTGCGTACAATGCACCTAGAAATAATTAATGGTTCTAGAATGACTTCGAGGGCCATAAGGTCACTTGGCATCATCCCATTTGTCCATTTGAATATTCTCTTTTCTTTTCTTTCCTCGCACTTCTTAGCTCGCTCATTTTCTTTCCCCTTTTTTCTTTCTGATTATCTCTTTTTCTTCCTCCTCATTTCTCACATCCCATAATTTCACCATCTTTTTTCTTCTTTTTTACCTTTTTTTCTTTTTCTTTTTCTTTTTATTTTGGTAAATAAAAAAAATAATTCGATAAAACCTTATGTAGGTTGCCTACGTATCATGACGCCGCATGAATCAGATCTTTGCGTAGTTCGGGAAGAACGGGAATAAAGCAAATAAACTAACGTTTTCTTTTTCATTTTCTTTTTTTTTCCTTTCTACCTTAGTGACTACTTTGATGAGAAAAGAGAAATGAAAGAAGCAAATCCTTTTTTTTTTTGAATTTTCTAGACCTAATTTTCTATGACCTATTCTAAACTCAAGCTTAACGGGCACGTTTTTTTTTCCTTTTGAAACAAATACCCTATTAAGTAAAAATCCTTGAAGTGAAAAATATTTTTTCTGATTCTCTTTTTTTTGGGAAGAAAATCTAAAGAATAAACCATAGAAAAATATTTGAATTTTCATTTGATATCCTGACGCAAGATTTCGAGACAAGCAATAAACCAAATATTTTTGGATTTCAATTTTGATTTCCTAAAGGAAAGATTCTAATGATAAACAAAAGAGAAAGTATGTTTTTTTGTGTACAATATCCTAAAATTCTAATGAAAATAAAAAGAATTTTTTTTTTCATTTTTCACTAATTTCCCAAAGAAACGCCTCAAAAGAAAATCTTTTGGATTTTAAAATTAATACCTTAAAGAAAACTTTTAAAGAGATACTAAAAGAAAATTCTCTTTTTTTTTCTTTTGAATTTTGGTCTCAATATAGTAAAGGAAATATAAAATAATTTTTATTTCGATATTAATTGCCTAAAGGAAAAATAATCTCAAAGGAATTTTTTTTTTCATTTCTACAATTAGTATTCTAAAGAAAACTTATAACGAAAATATAAAAACGCAAAATTTCTTTCTTTTTTTTGGATTTTTGACTTGTAACACATTTTCAAATGCAAAAACAAAAGACTAGGCAAACTTAACTAGACAATTCAAACTCTAACATCACCTAAAAGACTGAATACTACTATACAGGACTAGAAAATAAAACAAAAACAATTGACTCAAAAACATAAAATGGCTCCTCAAGCAGCTCCTGAATACAGTGATCCTAGGGTATCTGTCATACTCAAACTCCGGTAAATAGCTCCACACTTGTATGAGAAAACTTAAACCAACACTAAGTGAGACAATAACATTCCCTAAGACACATGCAAGACATGATTGGGGCTATTTTTGCAAAATGGCTTATTTGGCCAAGAGGTGGCTAGAAGTGCAAAATTTGGCTAAGACCCCGCAAAGCCAGAAACCTAAGATTTACTAGGAAGACCGGACCCTATGTGGGTTGCCTACGTATCATGCCCGGAAAGACGAGAATCAGGTATGCGTAGGGCAAGAAATAAAAATAACAACTAATTCAGAAAAAAAAATATTTTTTTGTCTTTTGTTTTAAAAAAAAAACGATCGAAATGGAAGGGAGTATAAGGGAGTTTTTTCAAACTTAAAGTGACAATGGAAACGGGATCATTTATTTATTAAAAATTCAGAGTCGCCACTTAGGATATTTAGGGTGTCCCAAGTCACCGGTTCAAATCCCAAATCGAGGAAAAAATTGACTCTGTATTACAGTCTGCGAACACAGAAATCCGGGTAAGGAATTCTGTTAACCCGGGAGAAGGTGTTAGGAATTCCCGAGTTCCGTGGTTCTAGCACAGTCACTCAACTATTATTATTGGCCTATTCTCAGATTAATTACATGTTTTAGCCTATGGTGCATTTTTAGCTTATTAACTGCTTTTAATTACTTTTAGGAAGATTCAACGTTATTTAAAACATGCTTTGAACCACGCCACATGAAATGCACTCGCGGTCCACGACACATTTTATTTAATGTTGTTGAGAATTGAAATTAGGTCACATGAAATGCACACCCGAATTTTGGAATTAGGCATCACAACTATGTCACCGGAACAGTTATAGTCACAATGGTTTATTAATCGCGCCTAAAATAAGTTGCGATATTGAATAGTTAATTTCTAATTTCTAATTTCGATGCTGAATGTGATATGCTCAGTGACTAACAATAATAGTTGCAATTTGATTAACAGGGCAAATAAGACAGAAATTTCCAACATACAAATCATTAGTTTTCCAACGCTATGCTATAAAAACAAGCCATTACTGGAAGGTCATAACAACAAGTTATTTTTCCTTTCTAATTCCAATTCTATTCCTATGGATTATTATTATTGTTGAAAGCCAATTTTTCTTTAAGCAGAAATTCCAGCAAACTTTATACGTAAAATTTCAACGATCCTTCTGACACCAGATATGTACAAGATGACGTACAATTCTAACCCTTCTCAAAAATTAGATTATGAAAATAATACAGTGAACTCTTCTGAAATCCTTAAAAGAGCAAAACTAGACAGTAGACAACTTAAACCTTTGGAGAACAATTGTATAACCTATGAAGTTCTGGAGACTAATTTTGAGAACGTAGCTAAATTCATAGTTGCACAGTGCCAAGCGTGGGAATCAACATGGAAACAAGGCTGCTGCAACTTCCCGAATATAATCCAATAATATGCTAAATACATAACCATCAAATCCATAATACAATAAATCAAGCATGAGAATGACAGAGATAAGAGAAACAGATCTGAAATTCACAAAGCAAATAAAGTTTAAAATTGGGCCTTTCATCGATTCAAAATTGCAACTTAGAATACGAACCGGAAATGACCGCAATGGAACAGAAACTCAACGACCTCGAAGCTCGCCAGAAATTGATGAACCTCAGACAGAAACTAACGGCGATGGGAAACCCCGAACATAGATTCGTCGACTCGAACCTCACCAGTGATCTCCGTGCAACCGGACACAACACAGTTTCGAACTCAAGTGAGCTCCATGCATTTGAAACCAAAAGTCGAAATCGGAATCAAAGAGAAAGAAGCAGAAATTTTTCTGTAGAAGACGGATTTCAGGGGGTAGGGGTCCGAAACTTTTGTGTTCTTCAGCGGATTGCTTCAAGCTTTTTAGGATTTCTTCATTTTGTTCAAGGAGAAACAGAATGTTTAGGGTGAGGCAAGGAAAACAAGTTCAGGGGGTGGGGTTCTTGGATCTTGAGAATTGCAGCTGAGTTTGTGATGGGAAACGGTGGATCTATGGGTTTTTTAGGCGTTAGTCTATTGCTTTTGGTGTTTTGCATTTTTTAGCTTTTTGTTCTTTTTTTATTTTTGAGAGAACGGCGGATCAATCATTAATAAAGTCTAGGTCAATTTAGGTATTAGTTACTATTATATAGGGGTAGGGATTAGGTTAGGGGTATGGGTCTAGGAATTATGGGCTAGGTCCAAAATTAGGCCTAAAAATGGGTTGCTCGAGCCCATGTTTTATTCTTTCCCCGCGAACGAGATTAAAATACGATCTCATTTATTAACTAGTCCTATTTAAGTAAATTAACTATTAAAATAAGACTGACCGTTAAAACAAACTATTGTTTTTTGGTGTTTTTCAAGATTAAAAATGACTACAAAATATTAATGAAATTATTTTTTATAATTTTAATTTTCTTGTAATATAATCAAGTAAAAGAGTAAAAATGAGTTGAAATTGCTATATTAGGCATAAATTAAATATTTACATGCTAAAATATAAAAAATCTTGGGGAGGGTCAAAAATCACATGTCTACACCTGTTGTTCGTGAGTTCCCTGAGGTATACACACGCCTGATGATGAGCGTTGGGTCTTTTACTATTAGGGATTGTGACTTTGTCCGTCCCGATTGATGATTTTACCGCGTATTTAACTGAAAATTAATTGTTATCATCATTATTTGGGCTGAATGGCATCTTTGGGCCTAGATTGCCAACTATTTGAACCCTTCGTGGATTTTTATCACTATTTCCTCACTGTTTTGACTTATTACTTGAACTCAGTCATGCTACTTTCCACTGTTTTACTACTCAGCCATTATTTACTCAGTTTTGAGACTTAAATGATATTTTAAATGATGTTTTGGGCTGAGAACTATTGTTTTACTAATGCCCGATGGGCTTCTGATGATTTTTGGACTAAGTACGGCCGAGGGACAGATGTGAGGATACACCGATACTGATACGAGGTCGAGGGCCTGAGATACATATATACGCCATGAGGTAGATTGACTGATATGAGGTCGAGGGCCTAGATTTGATGCCATGAGATGGCTTGATATTGCGCTTGGGCCGTAAGGGTCCCCTCCCGGAGTCTGTACACCCCAGTGAGCGCGGGTACCCATTGTGATGTGAGATTGAGCCTGAAGGGCTGGCATTGTTCTGAGATTGAGCCCGCGGGGCTGGTACTGTGTTGCCCGAGGGGTGAATCTTCTATTTGTTATTTAACTGTCAATTACTTGTTTTACTTGTTGAAAAAGGGATTTTTTTATTCTTCACTGATTTACTGTTTTTAAGTGATTTTACTGCTTCAGTATAGAATGCCTTGTGTTTTACGTGTTTTCTTACCTTCAGTCATTATTTATATTTATTACTCACTAGTTCGGAGTGCTCAAATTACTCCCTGCATTGTGTGTGCATATTCAGGCATAGCAGGTCCCGCTCCTGAGTGTTGATCCCTCCAGTCCATGCGGTGTTTTGGAGACTACGAGGTAGTTGTTGGCGTCCGTAGCCCTCGTGTCTCCCTTATCTTATTATTTCTATGTTCTTCAAACAGTTGTACCAGATATTGTATTTAGTAGACTCGTATCAGTATCCTTAGTTGCTCATGACTTGTGACACCCCGGTTAGGGCTGTGTCGGGTTGGATTCCTGCTTTGTTATCTTTATTTCTGCTAATTGTGCTATTAAATTATGTTTGAACAATTCTTATGCTATTTAACTGCTTAAAAGGACGAATTTTGTTAGACTAGATGGCCTTGTCTTCACGAGAGGTGCCATCACGACCGGGTTTGGGGTTAGGGTCGTGACAAGTTAGTATTAGAGCCTAGGTTACATAGGTCTCACGAGTCATGAGCAGGTTTAGTAGAGTCTCGCGGATCGGTACGGAGATGTCTGTATTTATCCTCGAGAGGTTGCAGAATCTTTATGAAAAACTTCACATTCTTGAAATTCTTGTCGTGCAAACTTGTTGGTCCGAGTACTAAACTTCTGTTATTCTATTCTCTCACAGATGGTGAGGATGCGAGCTACCGGACGAGGTGTACGACCACCAGTGCCACCAGCTGAGACCACTAGAGGCCATGGACGCGGTCGTGGTTGTGGCAGAGGCAGAGCAGCAAGGGCAACACTAGTAGATCCACCAACTGCCCTAGCTCAGGATCAGGCTCCAGCTATGGATGCTCCAGCAACACCAGTTCAGGCCCCAGCTGTGCCCATCGCGATCCTGGGTCTTCAGGAGGCCTTGGCACAGATCTTATCAGTTTGCACTGGCTTGGCTCAGGCAGTTTCAGCCACTACAGCAGCAGCCACTTCACAGGCCGGGGGTGGTAATTAGACCCCCCGCTGCTCGCACACCCTAGCAGGTAGTACAGGGACTTCAGACGTCTGGGGCACCTTCAGCCTAGCCGGTTGCACCATCTCAGGAGTTTGTTGTGCCAATTATGTCGGATGATGAGCAGCGTTGACTTGAGAGGTTTGGTAGACTCCAGCCTCAGACATTCAACGGAGCAGAGGGCGAGGATGCCCAGGGTTTCTTGGATAAGTGCCAGGAGATGCTCCGTATAGCAGGGATTCTTGAGTCTAGTGGTGTGGCATTTACCACCTTTCAGTTTGTTGGGGTTGCCTTCACTTGGTGGGAGGCATATGAGAGGTGTGGGTTTATTGGAGCAGCGCCCCTCACTTGGCATGAGTTCTCCGCTCTCTTCTTAGAGAAGTATGTGCCGCAGTCCCGTAGAGAGGAGCTGCGTAGACAGTTTGAGTGGTTGCGATAGGGGGATATGACTGTGTCACAGTATGAGTCGAGATTTTCTGAGTTGGCTCGTCATGCCGTCTGGTTGGTTCTGACAGATCAAGAGAGGATCAGGAGATTTGTTGATGGCCTTACTTATCATCTCTGTATTCTTATGACCAGAGAGAGTGATGGGTGCTACGTTCAAGGAGGTAGTTGATATCACTCATGAGATTGAGACTGTTACCCGTTAGGAGCGAGAGGAGAGGGAGGCCAAGAGGCCTCGAGGATTGGGCAGTTATAGTGGTGCTCTTTTGAGGGGCTAGTTTTAGCATGATAGAGGCCGTTCTTTCAGGACTGCTTAGTCAGCCCGCCTAGGTTATTGTAGGGCATCTTCAGGTCATGGTTATCATGGATCTCAGCAGGGCCAGTCATCACTCTACGCCCTCCCAGCTTAGAGTTCATCTCGTGCCCCATCAGCTCAGGGCTCTTCTATGCCGAGTGCATCTGCTAGTCACTTCGGTACGAGGGGTTCCCTTCATTCCCCTTCTCCAGCACCTGGGAGTTGTTATGAGTGTGGCGAGATGGGCCACATATGGAGACAGTGTCCTCGTCGGGTTGCTAGTTCGTCTCAGCAGAGGGGTCAGCCCTCGAATTCTGCTCTAGTTGCTTCATCACCCGCCCAACCAGCTAGGGGTGGAGGTCAGGCAGTTAGGGGTCACCCCAGAGGGGGAGGTCAATCAAGCGGTGGCCAGGCTCATTTCTATGTTATCCCAGGCAGGCCAGATACTATTGCTTCAGATGCTGTCATTACAGGTATTGTTTCAGTCTGCCATAGAGATGCCTCTGTATTATTTGATCCCGGTTCCACCTTTTCTTATATGTCCTCATATTTTGCTATTATTTGGGTATGCCCCATGAGTTTCTTGTTTTACCTATTCATGTATCTACCTCGGTGGGCGATACTGTTGTTGTAGACCGTGTGTACCGGTCATGTGTGGTGACTATTGGGGGTTTGGAGACCCGAGTGGATCTATTGCTATTGAGCATGGTGGATTTTGATGTCATTTTGGGCATGGACTGGTTATCTCCATGTCGTGCTATTCTGGACTGTCATGTTAAGACAGTCACTTTGGCTATGCCGAGTGTGCCGTGAATCGAGTGGCGTGGCGTGACTGATTATGTTCCTATTAGAGTGATCTCTTTCTTGAAGGCCCAGGGTATGGTTGGGAAGGGTTGCCTTTCATATCTAGCGTTTGTGAGGGATGTCGGAGCTGAGACTCCCAATATTGATTCTATCCCAGTTGTAAGGGATTTTCCCGATGTGTTTCCTGCATACCTGCCGGGTATGCCGCCGGACAAAGATATTGATTTTGGTATTGACCTGGTGCCAGGCACTCAGCCTATTTCTATTCCACCGTATCATATAGTACCAGCAGAGTTGAAGGAATTGAAGGAGCAGCTTCAGGAACTCTTAGATAAGGGCTTCAGGAACGCCGTATCGTGTGTCACTGTGGGGTGCGCTGGTTCTGTTTATGAAGAAGAAGGATGGCACAATAAGAATGTGCATTGATTATAGGCAATTAAACAAGGTAACATTTAAGAACAAGTATCTTTTGCCTCATATTAATGATTTATTTGACCAGCTTTAAGGAGCGAGAGTGTTCTCCAAGATTGATCTCCGTTCGGGCTATCACCAGTTGAAGATCAGGGATTCAGATATTCTTAAGACTGCTTTCTGGACCAGATATGGTCATTATGAGTTCCTTGTTATGTCTTTCGGGTTGACCAATTCCCCAACAGCGTTCATGCAATTGATGAACAGTGTATTTTGGCTTTATCTTGATTTGTTCGTGATTGTCTTCATTGACGATATTCTGGTATACTCGCGTAGTCAGGAGGAGCATGCGGAGAATTTGAAAGTTGTGTTGCAGAGATTGAGGGAGGAGAAGCTTTATGCTAAATTCTCCAAGTGTGAGTTTTGGCTTAGTTCAGTGGATTTCTTGGGGCACGTGGTGTCCAGCGAGCGTATTCAGGTTGATCCGAAGAAGATAGAGGCAGTTTAGAGTTGGCCTAGACCATCCTCAGCCACAGAGATTTGTAGCTTTCTTGGTTTGGCAGGCTATTATTGCTGGTTTGTTCAGGGATTCTCATCTATCGCATCACCCTTGACCAAGTTGACTTAGAAGGGTGTTTCATTTGTATGGTCGGACGAGTGTGAGGAAAGCTTTCAAAAGGTCAAGACTGCTTTGACCACAGCTCCAGTATTTGTTTTGCCATTAGCTTCAGGTTCATACATCGTGTATTGTGATGCCTCGAGAGTTGGGATTAGTTGTGTATTGATGCAGGAGGGTAGAGTTATTGCTTATGCTTCTCGTCAGTTGAAGCCCCATGAGAAGAACTACCCCATTCATGATTTGAAGTTGGCTGCCATAATTCATGCATTGAAAATTTGGAGGCATTACTTGTATGGCGTATCTTGTGAGGTGTTCAGTGATCATCGCAGTCTTCAGCATTTGTTCAAGCAAAAGGATCTTAATTTGAGTCAGTGGAGATTGTTGGAGTTGCTTAAGGATTATGATATCACTATATTGTATCATCCGGGAAAGGCCAATATGGTGGCCGATGCTTTGAGCCGAAAGGCAGTGAGTATGGGGAGTTTGGCATATATTCCAGTTGGGGAGAGACCCTTTGCAGTTGATGTTCAGGCCTTGGCCAATCGGTTAGTGAGGTTGGATATTTCGGAGCCCAGCCGGGTGTTGGCTTGTGTGGTTTCTCGGTCTTCCTTATATGATCGCATCAGAGAGTGCCAGTATGATGATCCGCATTTGCTTGTCCTTAGGGACAGAGTTAAGCATGATGATGCCAGAGATGTGACAATCGGTGATGATGGGGTGTTGATAATGTAGGGCCGGATATGTGTGCCGAATGTGGATGGGCTTCGGAAGTTGATTCTGGAGGAGGCCACAGCTCGCGGTATTCCATTCATCCGGGTGCCGCGAAGATGTATCAGTATTTGAGGCAGCACTATTGGTGGAGAAGAATGAAGAAAGATATTGTGGGGTTTGTAGCTCGGTGTTTAAACTGTCAGCAGGTGAAATATGAGCATCAGAGGCCGGGTGGCTTGCTTCAGAAGATAGTTATTCCTGAGTGGAAGTGGGAGAGGATCACTATGGACTTTGTTGTTGGACTTCTACGGACTTTGAAGAAGTTCGATGCTATTTGGGTGATTGTGGATCGACTGACCAAGTCCACGCACTTCATTCCTGTGTGTACTACCTATTCTTCAGAGCAGTTGGCGGAGATTTATATCCGGGAGATTGTTCGTTTGCATGGTGTTCCGGTTTCTATCATTTCAGATAGAGGTACTTAGTTTACTTTGCAGTTTTGGAGAGCCGTGCAGAGAGAGTTGGGTACTCAGGTGGAGTTGAGCACAGCTTTTCATCTTCAGACGGACGGGCAGTCCGAGCGTACTATTCAGATATTGGAGGACATGTTGCATGCTTGTGTCATTGATTTCGGAGGATCATGGGATGAGTTTCTACCGCTTGTAGAGTTTGCCTATAACAACATCTACCAGTCGAGTACTCAGATGGCTCCATATGAGGCTTTGTATGGGAGGCGGTGTAGATCTCCAGTTGGTTGGTTCGAGCCCGGCGAGGCTAGGCTATTGGGGACCAATTTGGTATAGGATGCTTTGGAAAAGGTGAAGGTAATTTAGGAGAGGCTTCGTACAGCGCAGTCGAGGCAAAAGAGTTATGCTGATAGGAAGGTTCGAGATGTGTCCTACATGATTGGCGAGAAGGTTCTGTTGAAGTTTTCACCCATGAAGGGTGTTGTGAGATTCGGGAAGAAAGGGAAATTGAGTCCTTAGTTCATTGGGCCTTTTGAGGTGTTTCGGAGGATTGGGGAGGTGGCTTATGAGCTTGCTTTGCCACCCAGCTTATCGAGTGTGCATCCGGTATTTCATGTTTCTATGCTCCGAAAGTATATTGGGGATCCGTCTCATGTTTTGGACTTCAGCACAGTTCAGTTGGATGATGATTTGACCTTTGATGTGGATCCAGTAGCTATTTTGGGTCGTCAGGTTCAAAAGTTGAGGTCTAAGGATATAGCTTCAGTGAAAGTGCAGTGGAGATGTCGGCCCATGGAGGAGGCTACCTGGGAGACCGAGCGGGAGATGTGGAGCAGATATCCTCACCTATTTGAGGCTTCAGGTATGTTTCTTGACTCGTTCGAGGACGAACGTTTGTTTAAGTTGGGGAGGATGTGATGACCCGGCCAGTTGTCTCATGAATAACCACTCTGTATTCCCCCATTTCTGCTTCTTTATGCTTTGTTATCCGTGTTTTATGTGATTGGGTTGATTAGATTGAGTTCGGAGAGAATTTGGTAAGAAATGAGACACTTAGTCTCTTTTAAGAAGGTTTAAGTTGGAAAAGTCAACCGGATGTTGACTTATGTATTGGAGGGATCAGATGTGAGTTCCGATGATTCGGTTAGCTTTGGGAGGTAATTTATGACTTAGGAGTGTGATCGGAATGGGTTTTGGAGGTCCGCAGTAGAATTAGGCTTGAATTGGCGAAGTTGATATTTTGGCGATTTTTGGTTGTTAGGTGAGATTTTGATATAAGGGTCGAACTGGAATTCTGAGAGTTACAGTAGCTTCGTTGTGCCATTTGGGATGTGTGTGCAAAATTTTAGGTCATTCAGACGTGATTTGGTTGGGTTTTTTTTATCAAAAGCGTATTTCGAAATATTTTAGAAACTTAGGCTTGAATCTGATGTGTTTTGAGTGATTTGATGTTGTTTGAGGTGTTTTGATGATTGGAACAAGTTTGAATAAGGTTTTAGGATGTGTTGGTGCCTTTGGTTGAGGTCCCAGGGACCTCGGGTGAGTTTCGGGTGGTCAATCGGACCATTTTGTGCCTTAAAATATTGCAAATTTTGAGTTTCAGCAGTTGCAGAGAAATTGCCCTTCACGATCGCGTAGGGTGTATCACGATCACGTAGAAGGATTTGAGGAAGGCCAGAATTTAAGCCTTCATGCTCGCGTGAGAGGCTTCGCGTTCGCGGAAGGAAGGGGAGCTGTGCATCGCGTACGCGAGAGGGCACTCGCGATCGCATAGAGGAGTTTGGGTTTGAGGGGTCCAAGGTGAATTGTTCATCGCGTTCGCGTTAGGGAGACCGCGTTCGCGAAGGTGTAGGGGGCAGAAGCATCGCGTTCGCATAGGCTATGTCGCGATCGCATAGAGTTATTTGGGGAGTTGAAGATTTGTTCTTCGCGATCGCGAGGGAAGTGACGCGATGGCAATGAAGGAAAAGCGGGCCTGGGTAGAATGTTTTAATCCATTTCATCCGCGATTTAGGGGCTCATTTCCTCCATAGTTGGTCTTTTTGAGAGATTTTTGAAGGAGATTGAAGAGGGATTCAAGGGGAAGCGACTGGAAGTAAGAATTTCGGACCTAAAACTCGATTCTATTGTGAAATCCACCTAGAAAATCATGGAAATTTAAGCTAAAAATAGAAGAACTAGGGCTTGGAATTTTGGACTTTTGATTGGGGATTTGGAGGACCATTTGAGGTCGGATTTGAGAACTTTTGATATGTATGAACTCGTGGGGAGATAAGGAACCCGTTGTTGTAAAAATTTCTGAGTTTCGAGAAGTGGGCCCGGGGCTCGGGTTTTGCTAATTCTGGGATTTTGGGTATTTTTCGATTGTTTTCGCTTTGGCTTTGTTCCCTTAGCATATTGTAACATATTCATTCTTATTTTGGATAGATTCGACGCGCGTGGAGGCCGATTCGAGAGGCAAAGGCGTCGTGAGCTAGAGATTTAGCCGGTTCGAGGTGAGTAATGATTGTAAATGATGCTCTAAGGGTTTGAAACCCCGGATTGCACATCGTAGTGCTATATTGAGGTGAGACACATGCCTGATGACGAACGTGGGGTCATGCACTATTAGGGATTGTGACTTGGTCCGTCCCGATTGATGATTTTACTGCGTATTTGAGTAAAACTTATTTGTTACCATCATGTTTTGGGCTGATTGTCATATTTGGGCTTCGTGCCAACTATTTGAACCCTTCGTGGATTTTTATCACTATTTCTTCACTGTTTTGACTTATTACTTGTACTCAGTCATTTTTTCCCACTATTTTACTACTCAGCCATTTTTTACTCGGTTTTGAGACTTAAATGATAATTTAAATGATGTTTTGAGCTGAGAACTACTAATTTACTAATGCCCGAGGAGCTTGTGATGATTTTTAGACTGAGTACGGCCGAGGGCCAGATGTGAGGATACACTGATACTGATACGAGGCCGAGGGTCTGAGATACATATATACGCCACGAGGTGGCTTGACTGATATGAGGCTGAGAGCCTAGATTTGATGCCACGAGATGGCTTAATATTGTGCTTGGGCCGTAAGGGGCCCCTCCCGGAGTCTGTACATCCCCAGTGAGCGCGGATACCCATAGTGATGTGAAATTGAGCCCGAGGGGCTGGCATTGTTCTGAGATTGAGCCCGAGGGGCTGGTACTGTTCTGAGATGTTGTCCGAGGGTGGATTTGTTGATATTGTGCTCGAGGGGCGAATCTTCTACTTGTTATTTAACTGTCAATTACTTGTTTTACTTGTTGAAAAAGGGATTTTTCTTGATTTTTCACTGATTTACTGTTTTTAAGTGATTTTACTGCTTCGGTATAGAATGCCTTGTGTTTTACGTGTTTTCTTACCTTCAGTCATTATTTATATTTATTACTCACTGGGTCAGAGTACTCACATTACTCCCTGCACCGTGTGTGCAGATTCAGGCATAGTAGGTCCCGCTCCTGAGTGTTGATCCCTCCAGTCCAGGCAGTGTTTCGGAGACTACGAGGTAGTTATTGGCGTCCGCAGCCCCCGTGTCTCCCTTATCTTATTATTTCTATGTTCTTCAAACAGTTGTACCAGATATTGTATTTAGTAGACTCGTATCAGTATCCTTAGTTGCTCATGACTTGTGACACCCCGGTTAGGGCTGTGTCGGGTTGGATTCCTGCTTTGTTATCTCTATTTCTGCTAATTGTGCTATTAAATTATGTTTGAACAATTCTTATGCTATTTAACTGCTTAAAAGGATGAATTGTGTTAGACTGGCTGGCCTTGTCTTCACGAGAGGCGTCATTACTACCGAGTTCGGGGTTAGGATCGTGACACTTAGTTTATCTTCTTCATTAGTGCTTAGTTATTTAATTAATATTAGTACTTATTAGCTATACTTATTTTAGCATGACCTATATAGTATTTTTAGATTATGTTAATTTTTATTATCGCTTAATAATTAGCAATATTTGCGTTAAATAATTTTATTATCTATGTTATTGAATATTTTAGTATAATGTTATGACTTATCTCATATTATTGTGTTAGTTTCTTGGAAAATATATTATATAGTTGTAACTTATTAGGACATAAGAAATATTCGAAGCACAAGTTACATATTTTATGCTATAAAGACTTTACTGGAGTAAAAATTTGAAAATCCGAGAAAAGCCGAGATTGAAAACCTCGACTTTGTTGGTGTGATTTGGTTTATAAATTTAAAAATCTGACATCCTTGGTTTAGTTTGATAATTGAAAAATTCGGACCAACCCGACCTATGTACACCCCTACATATAGAACTGTGTGATGGTCGAGATTTCTCTACTTTTTATCATATACTTCGACTTTGAGCCAAGGAATTAAGCCGGCGTTTGGACATAAAAAAATATAATTTTTGAAAAGAAAAATAGTATTTGGAGTTAAATTGAAATATTGTATTTGAAATTTTACATTATGTTTGGACATGCATTTCATTCAAAAAAATATTATAATTTTGTGAGTCGGAAAAAAAGTTTTTTTAAAAAAAAATTGAAAGAGTGGTTTTTGAAAATTGTATTTTCAAAAAATCTAAAAAATTTCATGATCAAACACAATTTTGAAGAAAAAAAACAAAAAAATTATTTTTTTTGATGGAGAAACGGGTCCTATGAATTCTGGTTAGGGAGTACTTTATCCGTTTTGGTAAACGTACTCGACGATAATCAATTTAGTTTATGAGTGAGTAAATTTCTGATACAGGATGCCTAAAGAAAAACGAAAAAGAGAATGGGATTGTTGAATCATTTTTATATGCTTAATTGTTCATTTTTACTTATTTATTATTGGATCAGAAAGATTTAAAATTGAATAATCAGATTGTATGGCAAGGCAATATTTGGATTCATGAATAAGTTGGAACTAAACCATTTAAAACAGGGCGGAGTACAGCTCACTCCATTTGTACACTTTATTAGACTGGCACGCAATCTACATCCGGATTTTCTAAATTGGAAAAGGAGTAGTGTTTTTATGTTTTAATTTATATAACAATACTTTTTTAAAAACGTCTCAATATTTAATATTATCTACTTTGATAAAATTTTCTTGTTTACAAAATTTGAAGTATATTCAAATATTCAAGATTTAATCAGTAATATGATGCTCCCTTTTAACAATTAACTTTTCAAATTTTACTTTAGTTTTTCTCAACTATTATCAATATGGTATATAAGTTAAATCAACGCCTTTAGTCCTAATTAAGAGCTATCAAAAACTATCATATAAAATAAAAGAAATGTATACTTGTTTACCCTCCAAATCGGATAAAAACTGAATTTATAAGTGATTTTAAGGATACATGAATTAATTTGACACAAAGTGATAGATTGAATTATAAATAAAGCAAACAATAATAAAGTAAAAACCGTGTGACTTGAACAGTTATAGCCTTGACAAATAGATCTCACTCGAACTAAATATGATCCAAATGATATCAAATACGGAAGAACAGTAGCTTGCAGAAAGAAAATAATACTATAATGCTTTTGGGATGCGTGCTACAATGTGTATTACAAAGAATCAGACCCCCTTTATATAGTAGGGGAGTCCTGCTTTAGATACAATTCTATAAAAGGTAAGAAATCCCATGATTTGCTCATTCATTGGTCTCTCATTGATACGTGTCGAGATTCTCGTCGTGATATCCGATCGGTTGCGGATATTTAGGCCTTCCGTTATTGGGTCCGATAAAGCTTTCTCGAGCTTATTCGGAGTCAGGGTCGGTTTCAGAGTCACGGGCTCGAAGATCATGAAGACGTATGTTCTCACTTCATACTTTGGTTTGATGGAATCTAGGGTCGATCTTCAATCCATCATATTTCGATTCTGATCCATCATGCAATAGATGAGCCATGTTTCGTCCGTATACAGATAGTCTCCTCATTTTTAGGAGTGTTAACGACGAGAAACGATATGAGCCCCTGATCCTGATCTAGATACTTTAAGTCAGAAACGACAAAAATAGATGAAACATCTCGTCAGTTACTTCTTAATGGCATTAAATGTTCGTTAGTTGTTGGTCGGCCACTACAGACCCTGAACTGTTGTTTGAAAACTATAAATACTTCATCCTTCATTCATTCAAACTTTACGTTTAAACCTCTTCTACTTGTATTCTTAAAAAATCTATGCACTCTCTAACACTTGTACCAGATTTCTTAAGGTTTTTGCAAGAACTTTCGCTTGTGTTCATTCCAAAACATTAAGCATAACCTTTTAACTTCCTCTTCTTCATCTTTATTCAAAAAAAATGGCGAAGACTTCTAAGACAGTTCCACAAAAAAAAACTACCACTTCATTACGGCCGGTCGGCGAGGAACCAGCGGCGGAACCTCACCCTGAAGTGTTTGTTCTTGGTGGGTGCTCTACTGGTGGTGATTTCAAAGTCGAAAAACTTCCTCGGTACCGGGTCGATGCGAGCCGGTCTCGAGATATATATGCTCAGTCACCGATAGTCTCCTCTCCAAGGTCAAGGAGGATTGCAATTGGGTTGGTAAGAATGTGGTGGTGCCTTCGCCCGAGGAAGCGATTACTACCCACGTGGAGGGTTTTTAAGTGTTTACACTTATCCCTTCACGTTGGCCCC
Organism: Nicotiana tabacum; assembly: GCF_000715075.1. Classification (NCBI taxonomy): domain Eukaryota; kingdom Viridiplantae; phylum Streptophyta; class Magnoliopsida; order Solanales; family Solanaceae; genus Nicotiana; species Nicotiana tabacum. Next base: position 93,085,556 of record NC_134086.1, on the reverse strand, counting down.
TTGGACCCGGTCATCATCACCTTTTGTAAGAGGTATGAGGTAACACTCGGTCAAATCCTTCCCTCTTTCTGGAGGATAGTAATTCCCTCCGCTTCTTCATAAACAAATTCGAGGGGTGTCCCTTCACCATCGATCATCTCATGCATCCGTACAATCCCCGACTCTATCGAGTGGGATTAATAAAACTTGCACGTCGGGCTAGTAAGGCGCCATTCTCAAGTATAAGCGAGGAACGGGACCGAGGCTGGTTGGGCCGATTCACTCAAGTGAGAACCTCTTATTTAATCTCGGACGAGGACATGCCATTTCTCAAGAAATGGAACATGAATCGTACGTATAATCTTGCCTTTAATATTTCATTTATTGCTTTTCCTTTTCCTCCCTTCTTCTCGACATTTGTGGTGCAGCTGTTGCTCGGATACCGGATGCAGTTCCTCGACTCAAGGAGTGGGTCGAGGGCATCGTGTCATAGAAACCCTATTCCGAGTGCACGTGGCGCGAACTTTCAAAGAGACGGTGGGAGGTCGTTCCCATGGTAAGTTTCCTTTCCCAAGTTAGTAATACTTGATTTTTTCCTCGTGCCGTTGAGTTCTTATTCGTTTCGTTTTCTTTTGTAGTTCTTCCCTAGGATGTTGCTATGAGGCCTCCATCCGGTAATAAGGATGTGCATGTCGAGTCCCCTGCTTCAAGGCAGGGTAATGAGAAGAAAAGGAAAAGGACCCCGAGTTCTCCGAGCTCGAAAAACAAGAGAACAAAAAGAAGTCTGGCGTAAATCTAAGGGTAGCACCGGTGTTGGGGTGCCCTCTTCGGACTCACTCCACTAGCTGAGGGATGAGTCAGAAGAAGAAGAAGAAGCCTCCGAACTGGTAGCCCGTGTGCGGTCAGGGATCGAGGTACGAGGGGCCTCCGAACTGGTGAGAGCTTAAACTGAATTACCTTGACTTGGGGAGGCCAACGAGAGAGCTTTAGCCGGAGCTTCCGAGCCAGAAGAGGGCGAGGCCGCTTTGCCTCTAGATAGGGAAGCCGATAACTAGGTCATAGCCGGTTCTTCCCGGACAAAGGATAATGCTTTGAAGGGCGTACCTGGAGTGATAGATCGCTCCAGTTCACCATTATTTACTGAGTCTATGTTTACCGAGGCTCAGGCGCTGAAAGAACAACCCAACGAAGAGCCATAATAGGAGGTAGACTCCTTTCACAAGTTTTTTGATGGCGTAGACTCTACCGCTATGGAGGACATCACGGGGTTGGGTGATTTACCGGTACTGAGGAAGATTCTGTCATCGGGGACGAGCGGACCTTCCTCGAGCCTGAAACTAGTCAATCGGTTCCCAGCTCCGAGTTTGAATCCTGAACGAAAGTGTTCAATCGTTATGCCCAACCCAGAAGATGCCCGGATTCTTTCTGCCCCTGTGGGAGTGGCCAGTTACCTTCGGAGCTTGGTGACCGAGGAGGATCAGGCCAAGTTGAACGAGGTGAAAGTTCCTTGCTTGTTCAATGAAGCCCAACAGGTATTTCTAGTGTGTACTTAGATTATTTTGTAGGTGATCGTAACTCCTCTTTTTGTGTTTGCAAGCTTCGGTACTTCACCATGAGACGTTCTCCGATACCGGGAAGAGCTGAACTAGTACGGGACTAAGATTCGAGGGCTCACTGAAAAAAGATATGCTTACAAACTTCTCAGTGAGCAAAGAGCATGGGAGGCTAAGGGCCTCCAGACTAATTAGAGGTGGCTCGAAAAGAGCATACCGACCTAGCTGAGCAAGTAAGAAGAGTTATTGAAGTTAGTGACGACGAATCGAACATGGTGACTAACATTCCGATCCCGCAGGTCCAACAGAAGATCAACAACATTGGACAGCTCCGGAAGAGGTAGATGGAATAAAGGCTAAGGCTGAAAAATGAAAAAAAAAGATGGATCACTAAGCCTTAGAAAAGGAAACCGCCCGGGCCCAACTGGCTTCAATTGAGGTCCAACTTCGAGGTATAAAGGAGAAGTCCTTGGTGCAGGCCAAGGAGATCGAGAAGGCCATCTCTTATCGAGAAAATCTGGCCACGGAGGTTGAAGCGGCTAGGTCGGGGGCCAAAGTAATTAAGGCCGATGTCGATGAGATGGTGACTGTTTATAAGGCCGATGCCAAGGCGGCTCATGTTCGAGCAAAAGACATCATCGAGAACACTAAATGGAAATTTTAAAGGGAGGCCCTTGATGAAATTTATGCTCAGGGTTTCGACCTGTCAGCTGAGATCGAGAGCGCCAGAGAGCTCGAAGCCGAAGCCAAAAAATTGGCATATCCCGAAGAAGACGAAGAGCCCGAAGACTTGGGAGAGTTCAAGGATGGTGAAGATCACGAGGGTAACGATGTTGCCCCCGACAAAGGCTAGGCCACTTAGGCCTTTAGATGTTTTTGTTTTTTGTTTTCTGTATTTTCGTTGAGGTCGTTCGGCCTTTGTAAAAAATTTCATCAGGCTGTTTGGCCCTTGTAAAAAGAATTTTGTATAAATATATAAGGCTTTCTTTCCCTTTCAGAGCTTTCGAATTTTTTCCTTTGCTTTATTATTTCTATTCACAAAGATTGAAATGCCTTAGCACGAAATAATTAGATTATGTTCGAAGGTTCAAACAACCCTTGTCTTTACATTATTATGTTTTAAAGCATTTTAGGAGTTCGGTGTTACCGAAAACTCGCTCCCAAAGTAAGTAGTTGATACTATAGTTCGTCGAGGGTAGCCTTTAGAACCGATTATGAAAATTTTCTTTTTGAAGGCCTTGTTTTTATTACCGACATCGGACATCTCCGAGCCGTGTTAATATGGTCGTAGACTTTTAGTTCGGGTGTTGCCCAGTGGTCTTACTTTCCCGAGTTATCCAGGCTTGCCTAAGATAACAGTCCTTGAGTGGAGGTGGTTGTGGACTTTAAAATTCGAGGGTTGCCTAATAGGTCTTATGCCCCCGAGGTCTAATATCTTGGATCGTTCGAGTTTATTTCGGATGGCAGTCTCTAAGTGAGAGAGCAATTGTTCGATCTTAAGTTAAAGCGTCCCTTGGGCTCGTTATCTTTAGGGGATCGGAAGCAGGGAATTCCTTAAGAAATGTAAAGAAGAAATTTTAAAAGACAGGATGATTGAAAGTAAGAGACTTCTCTTTATTATTGTGTAAAACAGTTATAGATGCGTACATGCTTTATGGTAGGGCTCGAGCAATCTATGTGGGCACGGTTCAATTGATCGTTTGGCCATTACAATAAATCCTACCTATTGAGACTACTCCATCATGAAGTAATTTCCTTGCTAAAGTCGATATCTGAGGGTAATGCCCCCCAGTATTCAAGGTTGATCATAGAGAGAAGCCTCGGATAATGTTGATGCGATCCTTAATACCGATTCATGACCGGACTTATATTCTAAGTTAGCACGATCCAATATTGCCTCGTTAAAAACCTTTTCGGAAAACTCATTTTGGACAAAATCGGTTTACGGGAAAAAGAGTACAATGTGTGCTTTCAGACCAAAAGATTTGTTCCACTTCTTGTTCGTTACCTGCAAGTGTTAGTCCAAAAATAAATAAAAAGGAAATGAATGGGGTCATACCTTAGCAGTAGTATTGTTTCAAGTGAGTTATGTTCCAGATATTTGGTAGCTTTTAACTTGTTCATTGCCCCGAGCTTGTACGATCATTTCACAGCGATTTCGAGAATTTGGACGGTCATTCCTAGTTCGGCCCCAACTTCCCTTCGTTCAGATTCCGGGTGTTCAGCGTGACATTCTATAGTAACAAGTACCCGATATTGAAGTGTCGAAGGTTGTCCATTCAATTGTAATACCTCTCAATCTATTATTTTTGGGCGGCCAATCGGACGAGGGTGGTTTCGCGTCTTTTGTCTAATACCTCCAGGCTCGTACTCATAGCCTCATCATTTGATTCCTTTGTTGTATATCAGAATCTGACACTTGGTTCACCAACTTTGACCGGTGTTAGAGCTTCGACGTCGTAAATCGGTGAGAATGGGGTGGCCCTGGTACTGGACTTTGAGGTCCTGCGGTATGCCCATAGGTCTTCGGATAAGATTTTCTTCCATTTTCCTTTGGCGTCGATTAACCTTTTTGAGGTTTTGGAGTATGGTTTTGTTGGTTGATTCGGATTGTCAGTTCCCACTAGGGTGAGAAGGTGTTGACAGGACCCTTTTTGTTACGCCCCGCAATATTTCGTCAATATTATGTCCTGCCGTATTATATTACGATAATGTTATGCTCTGCAGTAATATGTTACGATGGTGTTACCCTCTGTAGTAATATATTACGATTGATGTTATGTCCTGCAGTAATAAGTTATGACAGTGTTGCACCTTGTAGTATTACATTACGGTGATGTTACGCTTCGCAGTAATAAGTTACGACGATGTTGCACCCTGCAGTATTTTACGTTGAATTTATCGTAAGGTAATTGACATCAGTCCAAGGAAAAGATTATTTGGGGATAATAAGGATTATGCTATGTCACAAGTGATTAGTAAATATATGAAGGTGAAAGGGGGAGCAAGTCTAAGAAAATGAATTTGGTCAAAGTTTGGTATTTTGGGATAAAATACGGCCCAAGCTAAAATACTCGGTATTTATGGACTAGTTCCATACAAAGTACTACATGGTCATGATAGTAATGTGTACAAGGTATGTTAAAAGAGAGTAGTATTTAATTAAGTTGAGATAATTTTTTTAATTATAAGGGTAATTGATTAATTACTGGGTAACAGGATATTACCCGGTTAACTAATAAGTGGATAAAATTTAATAAACTAACCACCCCACCCACGTGGTACAAGGCCACTAATTAAATAGAATGACTCATAAACAATTGAAATAGGTGTCTAATCTTATCCCTACAAGGAATCTGATAAACCACTAATATGATACATCAAATTAGTATCAAGTCCATTAAAAACCAAGAAAATAGAAGCAAACTTCATTCTCGTGTGTCTTTAACATCTTATGACTTTAGCCTCAATTTGTTCTTGGTTTGAAACCAAGAACATGAATAGGACTATTTCGTCCAAACAATTCCACTCTTTAGCTAAAAGTATTTCGATAGAAATTTCAAAAGGCCACCAGAATTTCGTTCAAAATTTCAAAGGGATTCAGGTGGAATTTCGTTCAACACATTTCACGGAAGCAGAAGCTTCATTTCGTTCAAATAATTCCAGGAACATGTATGTTAAGGTCATCCCTTCTTTCTTTTGGCATGGTCCAAATTATACTGAAGAAACGAGCAAATACACAGTTTTCTATAAATTATTCTATTCATAGAAATAGTATGGGTGCCTATATTCTTGATTCCCCATGAGAATTATTATTATCTTCTGTTCATGGGTCTCAGAATAATACGCAGTTGAAAAAGTTTATCCGGAAAGAATATCGAGATTATTATGTATTTTTCATGCATTTCACTTATTTATACATGTGCATTGACCCATGACCAGAAGGCGTTATATACGCGTATATATATATATATATATATATATATATATATATATATATATATATATATATATATATATATACACACACACACACACATGGGAAAAGGTTATGGCGTTATATACACACCACCACCTGATCAGCTGGTATATGATGATGATATTGCCCACAATGGCTGAAATATGATTCAAACGGCGTTATATACGCATATATATGTATGCACTCAAATGGCGTTATATACGCGTATATATGTATGTATATATATATGCACTACCACCTGATCAGCTGGTATACGATGATGATTTTACCCACAGTGGATGATATGATATGATGGGATGCCCTCAGAGGCTGATGATGTTATGAAACATGTACCTATGCACGACATGACATTCATATGCATATGCATGATGCTAAAAGTAATTTATGATTTACAAAGTTATTCAGACTTACAGGTTGAGTCATGTACCCTATATTTCTTCCATGTCTCTTATGTACATATTTATGTGCCTTACATACTCGGTACATTTCTTCCTGGGGACGCTGCGTTTCATGCCCGCAAGTCCAGATAGATAGGTCGATAGCCCTCCAAGTAGGATATCAGCTCAATGGAAGATGTTGGTGCGCTCCATTAGCTTCGGAGTTGCGTGTTTGGTTAGTATGATTTAGACGTGCATTGCTTGGTATAGCGGGACTCTGTCCCGACCTTTATGACATTTATGTACTCTTAGAGGCTTGTAGACATATGTCGTATACGTGAAAGATTGTATGGCCTTGTCAGCCTATGTTTCGTGTTTATAAAAGATCATGTTGGCCTATTAGGCACGTATGTCACATGTATATGATGATGTAATAAGAAAGATACGTTACGTTGGTACTCGGTTAAGTAAGGTACTGGGTGCCCATCGCGGCCCATCGGTTTGGGTCGTGACACTATTGATCTTATGATCCTCGAGAAACTTGGTCATTTTGTTGCCGATAAATTATTTCCCATTGTTATATACGATTTTGGATGGCATTCTGAACCGACATATGATGTGGTCCCACATGAAGTCGATAACTTCCTTCTCTCTAACCTTCTCGTACGCTTGTGCTTCAACCCACTTAGAAAAATAATCAGTCATAAATAATATAAATTGAGCCTTACTGGGTGCCCATAGAAGAGGGACAACGATGTTCATTCCCCACTTCATGAATGGCCATGGTGAAAAGACCGAATGTAGCAGCTCCTCAGGTTAGTGAATCATCGGAGCATGTCTTTGGCATTCATCACATTTTCGTACGAGCTCCTTCGCATCTTTTTCCATGTCGATCCAGTAATAGCTGGCTCGGATTACCTTTTAAACCAATGATTTGGCACCTGAATTATTTTTGCAGGCACCCTCGTGGACTTCCCTCAGAACGTACTCGGTATCTCCCGATCCCAAACATATTGCTAGTAGGCCATCGAACATTCTTCTAAACAAAGTTCCATCCTCGGACAAGATGAATCGGGCTGCCTTTGTGCACAGGGTCCTCGATTCTTTTGGATCTGAGGGAAGTTACTCGGTCTTCAAATACTCTACATATTTGTTTCTCCAATCCCAAGCTAATCTTGTGGAGTTTATTTCGGCATGACCTTCTTCTACTACCGATCTCATGAGTTGTACAACTGCCCTCGAGTTGATTTCATCGTCTTCGACCGACAACCCTAATTTCGTAAGGGCATCGCCTCGCTATTTTGATCTCGAGGTACATGCTGCAAAGTCCACTCTTTGAACCGATGTAATGTTACCTGCAACTTATCTAGGTAACTTTGCATTTGTTCTTCTCTAACTTCAAACGTTCCATTAACTTGGTTCACCACAAGGAGGGAGTCGCACTTAACTTCGATCACCTCCGTCCCCAATCTTTTGGCTAGTTTGATACATGCAATCATAGCCTCATATTCGACCTCGTTGTTAGTAAATTTCACAGTTCTAATGGATTGTCTAACTACATTGCTTGTGGGTGGCTTTAGTACGATACCAAGTCCGGACTCTTTTACGTTAGCGGCATTGTCCGTAAAGAGGGTCCAGATGCCTGAAGACATCCCCGAGTTTACCAATAACTCTTTTTTGACCTCGGGTATCAGGGCCGGCGTAAAGTCGGTCATGAAATCTGAAAAAATTGAGATTTAATGGATGTTTGGCATCGATACTCAATATCGTACCCGCTGATTTTCACTGCCCATTTGGACAATCATCCCGAGAGTTTGGGTTTATGCATTATATTTCGCAATGGGTAAGTTGTCACAACACATATAGGATGGCATTGAAAATACAGTTTCAGTTTCCTAGAGGCGCTTAGTAAAGCAAGCGTCAATTTTTCTAGGTGACGGTATCTAGTTTCGCCCTTACCTAAGGTTCTGCTAACGTAATAAATTGGAAATTTCGTACCTTGTTCTTCCCGAACTAGGACTCCACTTACCGCTATCTCTTATACTTCCATGTACAAGTATAGTTGTTTGTCTGCCATTAGTGTGTGGAGTAGTAGCGGGATCGATAGATATCGCTTAATTTCTTTCAAGGCCCATTGGCATTCCGGGGTCCATGTGAAGTTGTTTTTCTTCTTTAGTAACGAGAAAAATCGGTGACTCTTATCGAAGGACCTCAAGATGAATTGACACAAGGCAGCAATGCGCCCGGTTAGCCTTTGCACGACCTTCACGTTGTCCCCTGTCGTGATATCATCGATAGCTTTGATCTTCTCGGGGTTGATCTCGATTCCTTGGTTGGATACCATGAACCCAAGAAACTTACCTGATCCGACTCCGAACGCACAATTCTCTAGATTCAGCTTCATGTTGTACTTCTTAAATATATTGAAGGTTTCCTGCGAATGCTATAATGGTCCTCTGCTCGTAGGGACTTAACTAACATATCGTTAATGTAAACATCCATGGATTTCCCTATTTGTTCTTCAAACATCCGGTTTACTAGGCATTGGTAAGTGACATCGGCATTTTAAATCCAAATGGCATCACGTTATAGCAGTATGTGCCATACTTAGTGATGAAAGAGGTTTTTTCCTGATCATCCGGGTACATCCGTATTTGGTTGTACCTAGAGTAGGCATCAAGAAAACTGAGGATCTTGTAGCCGGTCGTGGCATCGATCATGCAATCGATATTAGGCAAAGGGAAAAAGTCTTTGGGACATTCCTTATTTAGATCTTTATAATCTACATGCATTCTCAGTTTGTTCCATTTGTTAGGGACTACTACTATGTTTGCTAGCCATTTCGGGTATTTGACTTCCCGAATAGACCTTATTTTAAGGAGTATAGTTACCTCGTCATTGATGAAAGCAAGTTTGATCTCGGATTGGGGTCTCCTTTTCTACTTGACTGGGTGGAATTTCGGGTCCAAGCTCAGTTTTGAAGTGTTTATCTCCAGTGGGATCCCTGTCATATCGAGATGGGACCAAGCAAAATTAGCTATAAGAAATTGAATGAGTTTTTTCCTGAGCTTGGGGGTTAACCCCATGCCCAGGTAGACCTTCCGATCGGGCAAATGTTCAATAAATGTGACTTGCTCCAGCTCTTCGACCATTGATTTTGTAGCATTGGAGTCATTGGGTACTATAAAAGATCTGGGAACCTCGTAATCATCATCTTCATCAGTCCCTTTTTTATTCGATTGGGTCATAGCTGGTGTCGATAATTGCTATTTAGTTTCTTGCTTTGTATTCTAACTCGGTTCCTTTGATGTTGTCAGCATTGATACCAGAATCAATTCTTCGACTGCAAACATTTCCTTTGCGACCGGTTGCTCCCCGTAAATCGTTTTAATCCCTCCTAGCGTTGCGAATTTTAACACCTGGTGAAGGCTCGAGAGCGCTGCCCTCATGTTGTGGATCCATGGCCTTATGAACAGGACGTTGTAACTCATGTACCTTTCAATCACATAAAACTTCATTTCATGGATGGTCCCGGTGCCATTTATTGGTAATGTTATTTCTCCCTTAGTAGTTTCACAAGCCATGTTGAATCTGTTTAGCACTCGGGCTGCAGGCAAGATTTGGTCCTGTAAGCCGAGTTGTTCTATGACCCTCGATCGAATTATGTTGGCCAAGCTACCTGGATCAATTAACACATGTTTAACTTGAGATTTATTCGTGAATACAGATATTACTAGTGCATCGTTATGGGGCTGTATGATTCCTTCTGTGTCTTTGTCGCTGAAAGACAAAGTTCCTTCTGGTATGTAAACTCGAGTCTGTTTCTCCCTTGTGATGGATACTTTGGTGCGCTTTAACATCGGTCCTTGAGGAACATCGACCCCTCCGATGATCATGTGAATGACATGTTGAGGTTCTTTTTTCTTGGTTTGTTTATTGGAGTCCCTATTTCTTAAATGATTCTTGGCTCGGTCACTCAGGAATTCTCGAAGATGCTCGTTGTTGAATAACCGAGCTACATCCTCCCTCAACTGTCGGCAATCCTCTATTCTGTGGCTGTGAGTGCCATGATATTTGCACATCTGGATTGGATCCCTTTGGGATGGGTCGTACTGCAGAGGTTGAGGCCATTTGGTATCTTCGATGCATCCGATAGCCGATAAAATAGCAGCAGCATCAGCATTAAAGTTATATTTTGATAACCTTGGTGCTTCTTTATATCCGATAGGCCTCTCAAAACCGTTCTTGCTCATGAGTCCCCGGATGCTCTTGCCTCGGTCATTTATCCTTTTATTTCACATAGAACCCCGTTTGGACCTACTGTTTCTTTGATCCTTATTGTATGACTGATACCAATCCGTGTTCGGCTTAGATCACGATCGATATCCCTCTTAACTCTGTCGATGTGTCTAATAGGATAAACGGACCATGGAAGGAGCCCCCAGTTAATCATCTTCGACTCTGATCTTCGATTGATATCGGTTATGCACATCAGCCTAAGTGATAGCCGGATATTCTATTAGATTCTGCTTCAACTGTTATGAAGCCACCGAACTTCAAACTTTGAGTCCTTGGGTAAAAGCTTGAACGGCCCAATCATCAGCGACTAGTGGTAGGTCCATCCGTTCTATTTGGAACCGAGATACAAACTCTCTGAGCATTTCATTATCCTTTTGCCTTACTTTGAAGAGGTCTGATTTTCAAGTTTCGACCTTGATATCCCCGGCATGTGCTTTCACAAAAGAGTCTGCAAGCATACAAATGAGTCAATAGAATTAGGGATTAAGTTGTAATACCATATCATGGCTCCCTTTGATAGGGTTTCTCCAAATTTCTTCAGCAAGACAGAGTCGATCTCGTCATCCTCCAAGTCGTTTCCTTTGATGGAGCATGTGTATGAAGTGGCATGCTCGTTTGGGTCGGTCGTTCCATTGTACTTAGGAATCTTGGGTATGCACAACTTTTAGGGATCGGCTTTGGAGCCGCACTCAGAGGGAAATGTTTCTGTACAAACTTCTTAGAATCCATTCCTTTCAATATCAGCGGTGCTCCCGAGATCTGGTCGACTCTAGAATTGTAGGTTTCCACCTTTTTATCATTTGTTTCGATTTTCTTCTCCCCTGATTCTATTCGTTGTGTCAGCTCCTTGAGCATTTTTATGAACTCAGGGTTGTTACCCGACTCATTCCCACTCGACCTTCCCGCGGCCGGTTCCTCTCTGCGAGTGATCTCTCGATGCGGGTCGGGCTCGATTCTACTTGGTACGCGACTCTAGTTTTGTAACTGAGTTATTGTCGCATGTTGAGACTACAATATTTCGAAGATCATCCATAGATTGACACTGTCTCCTTCATTGTTTTGAGTATTTTGTGTTGTCAACCGAGCTCCACCACGGATTCTATTCTCGGGGTCAGTAGAGAGGCTTATTTCGATAACCACATGCGAATTAGCATCCAACGGGTCCGCAATTAGAATTTCGACGAGATCAACGGGCGGTACCTCGTTATCGGGCGCTATGTTATTGTTTTCACCGTGGTGACAAGACTCATCGTCAGTAGACAGATGTGCTAATTGTGAGTTTGACATTTTGAGCTTAAGCCGGAAATCAGAGACACTTCAAAGAACCAGTGAAATATAGTGTGTGTTATGGCAATTCGTATCAAATAACCATTGTTACCCTTAGCCCCACGGTGTGCGGCAAACTGTTTACCCTCAAAATGTGATAACAATTGAATATATAAGTGATTTTAAGGATACGTGGATTAGTTTGACACAAAGTGATAGATTGAAATATAATTAAAGCAAACAATAATAAAGTAAGTTCAAACCGTGTGACTTGAACAGTTATAGCCTTGACAAATAGATCTCACTCGAACTGAATATGATCCAAATGATATCAAATACAGAAGAACAATACCTTGAAGAAAGAAAATAATACTATATGCTTTTGGTATGCTTGTTACGATGTGTATTACAATGAATCAGACCCCCTTTATATAGTAGGGGAGTCATGCTTTAGATACAATTCTATAAAAGGTAAGAAATCTCATGATTTGCTAATTAATCGGTCTCTCATAGATACGTGACGAGATTCCCGCCGTGATATCCAATCGGTTGCATATATTTCAGCCTTCTATTATTGGGTACGATAATGTCTCCTCGAGCTTATTCGGAGTCGGGGTCGGTTCTGGAGTCACGGGCTCGAAGATCTTGAAGACGTATGTTCTGACTTCGTACTTTGGTTCGATGGAACCCGTGATCGATCTTTAATCTATCACGTTTTGGTTCCAATTCGTCATGAAATAAATGAGCCCGGTTTCAATCGTATACAATACTATATTTAATTTCTATAAAAAGGTGGTAAAACATCTCAATCCAAATAATGAATACTTTACTCTGAGAACTAACAAAACAACCGAAACAAAACTAATAATATAACCTACATAAGGAGAAATTATTCATCAATACGAGTAGGACAAAATACAAGGAAAATGCTTAAAACCGTGCAATTGTGTGGAATTAAAGTTACATGCACGCAAAAGAAACACACACGAGAACGAATGCAAAATCTTATCTCTTGGAACACATGAGTAATACTAGGGGTGTCAATGGTTCGGTTCGGTCAGTTATTTTATAAAATTTGTATCATATCAATTTTTCGGTTATTCTATTATGCATAACTAAAATTAAACTTTTCAAAACCGTCTCAATCATATTGGTTTCACTTCGTTATTGGTACGGTTCGGTTAATTTTCGGTATTTTTTTAAATGTCATGTAAAATTCACTAGTAAAAGTAGAATGCAACAACATGCTTTCTGTTATAGGACTTAGCAAAACTCTCTAGACATTTTTATGGTTTAAAAGGTGATGAATTAAAAAACATGAAAGATGGCTAGAGTATATATACATCAATTATTCGACAGCAACGTAAAAGAAACCAAGTAAAAGCAAAGAAAATATAAATTACACGAGTGGAAAGATATTATCCAAGATAGGACTCAAGAATAAAGTCTATATTAAATATTAAAAAAGATCAATCTAAATTATATGAAGGAAAACATATTCATTACATTATAGTTTCCTACTCATAATCGCTAGAATACTTTGTGTCTTGCTAATAAAGATACTTTAAATAACTTAGTTTAAGTATAAGTAGGATAATAGGTTTTAGGAACTAGTATTTTGAGTTTAATTAGTTGTTGGCTTGTAACAGGTTTTATAATTCCAAGGCCCAATGGAAAATTTAATGCTTTATTAGGTTTAAGCTTTTTTCCTAACTCTACCATATATGAAACCTTATTACCCTAAATGTGCATAGTTTGTTAATTACCCGTCCAGTCCACACTTTAACTACAATTTATATACCATTCGACTATTAGACATTAAAAGGGTAGAATATTCCCTAAAAACGCGCTAAAATCAAGGAGAGAATCTTGGTGTTAATTGATTTTACATTAAATTCAATTTTTAAAAAAGGGAAAGGGGATTTCTCATCTGCGTATTTTTCTCCAGAACTACAATTCAAATTCTAAAAAAAAAATGAATGAACAATTCAAATTTTCGAGTTTCAACAACTCAAAGTTGAAAAAATTTGTTCTTCCATATATTTTCCACCATCGATAGCCATTAAAAAGCTTGAAAGCTTTGAATTCAAATTTGGGTTTTCAAAAATCATTATTTGTTTGGATTGGGTGTTGTTGTAAATAATTCGGAATATGTTTAGGAGTTTATATCTCAATTTTGAGGGGTTTTGGTGAAGATTAGACTTGGTTTTGACTGAATTTCAGATTTAAACTCGAAGAAGAAGAAGAAGAAGAAGAAGAAGAAGAAGAAGAAGAAGAAGAAGAAGAAGAAGAAGAAGAAGAAGAAGAAGAAGAAGAAGACATATTTCCAGAAATTGTAGATAAATTGTAGAATTGTAGATAAATTGTAGATTGGGAAGACTAAAACTTCTACAAATCTTCTACAATTATGTCGAAAATGCCAATTATGCTACAATTAAAATGGGAATTGGTATATTAAAATTCAATGTATCCAATTTGTAGATATCTTGTAGATAAAATTTCTACAAATAAACTACAAATCAATTTAAGTATTGTATAAAGTTTTATTGTTTTTAAGGGTATCTACAAAATTACTACATTTATACTACAATTAAACTACAATCTTATTTGGAAAAAATATTAGTGTAGGTACCCTCTTTTTCTCTTTGGTAGGGTGGGTAGGTGAGGGTGGGGGTGAATAAGCAATAAAAATCACAGGTTAGTGTAATTAGTAGGAGTAATTTTAAAATACTCTTTAATGTTCAAGACACTGTGCAGTGGTTTAATAGGTTTAAATGGATCATACAATTGAAATTCTACAAATGTTATTTTGGTTGTCTTATAAGTTCAATCGCTCAAACTTTTTTCCAATTTCACGTTTTCTTCAATGGGCTGAACTGAACGGATATGTATTGGAAGTTTAATTATTCTTTTTTTTTGTCAACCCAACACAGATAATTAGGTTGATATAGCGATCTCACGCCTTTTTTCTGAAAATAAGGTTGAGTTTTTCTCTTTACTAATTATTATTGAATAGTTTTACTACATATCTTTATGACAATTTGTTCCAAAAATTCTTGTTAATGATTTGGTCGTATGTGCTTCTCTAATAAACTTTTCCCGCTATGCTTTTATATGTTTGAAACGTGGGATTAAGGGGAGAGGGAAATGTGGGATATATAGGAATTAAAGGGAGAGAGAAACTTGTGATATATGGACACCTTTAATTAAGGAGTAAAAAACTGTCAATTAATTATACCTCTAAATTAATTATGGTATATAAATGGTAATTTGGTATGCTGAAATGTAATAAACACAAACCTTAAACATTAAGGATAATAAGGTTTCATATATGGTATAGGAAGGTAAAAATCCCATATATTTTTCATATGTAAAATTTATTCGATGTGGTTCGGTAATTTTTTGGTTTATTATAAAATAAAAAACCTATCCTAATTATCGGTACTGTTGTAGATTTATACAAAAATCTACGGTCCTAAAAATCGATTCGGTGCGATACGGTTCAATCGGTTTAGTCGATTTTTTAATATCCATTGACACTCCTAAGTAATACGAACTATACGTATGTGATATTGGTAAACTTGTGGAAGGGAGAAAACCATGGAGACAGTAGTATACCATATTAAAAGTATTATTTTAATCGTTTTAGTCTAATAAGTAATATTCGAACGAGGTTCAAGAAAGGTTCCTTTAGACGGGTTTAGTTCTAATCGCAATCTATTTAATGATAATCATGATTTTTGTTTGAGAAATTTGGTCGAAATACTACTCACGTCGAGATAAATATTGTGGTGGAGATTTGGAGATGCGACCTCTAGGAGGTTAGGTGAAGAAGATGGATCAAGTTTATTTTGTTAGAAAATTCATTCCAAGTGTAGGAATTGTTAGGTATTTATCTTAATTTTCTTACAATATTTGATTTTTCTATTTCTTGAAGGAAGAGCAACATATTTACCATATTGGCTTCCTTCAACATATTTGTTGAAGTAAGGGCAACATATGAATATGATCCATGCATATTTGGCTAATCCTTTTTCTCGGAGCAAAGGGTTTTGGCTTCTATAAATTAAGGATTCTTCCTTTTCTCATTCAGTATCATCCACAATGTAGCCATAAAGGCTTTGAGAGTCTTATTTAGGGGGAGAATTTTGTAAGACAGGTGTTAGCATATCGCTTGTGTTTGCCTCTTTTTAAGGTTGTTCTCTCGATATTTGTTACTTTCTTATATATAATAGATTATTCATCTCGGTCTATGAACATATGTCAATTGACCGAACCGCGTTAATATTTATATCTCTTTTGATATTTCTTTTTTATTGTCTGATTATTCGTCGTTAAAGGTTTGCTTTACTAGATTCGGCATGACATCTAATTATTTCGATCCAAACAAGATGGTCCCCAAATTTTGAACTAAATGGATTCAAGGTCCATAATAGTATTTAATTAGGAAAGAATGTGACAACGAACTTTCTTTCTGTTTCCATTTTTTCTCTGGAAATGGAAAAGAAAAGAGGAAAATGAAAGAGAGGAGCTTATTCAAACAAGCTAAGGGCAAGGAAAATAAAGTCATATTCAAAGTACATGCTTGTTAGAACTTTCCTTCAACCCTTCAAATTCAATAATCGTCTAATG
Organism: Nicotiana tabacum; assembly: GCF_000715075.1. Lineage (NCBI taxonomy): Eukaryota > Viridiplantae > Streptophyta > Magnoliopsida > Solanales > Solanaceae > Nicotiana > Nicotiana tabacum. Next base: position 93,069,471 of record NC_134086.1, on the reverse strand, counting down.
ATTTGTGAAATCTTGAATGAGAATATTTAGGGCTCTTTTTAGTCAAGAAACTTGAGTAACACAGTAAACAGAAAGATAACTCATTCCTTTTCCTTTCCTCCCTTTTTTTCTTTCATAAAAGAGACCAAATTAAATATCCGTTACGAAGTTCAATTTTCTCTCTTCAGGATATGCACACGAGTTTAAATTTGGACTAATTTAAATCAAGCACGGTATTGGCAAACTATGCACTTTCCCTTGCATGTTACTCAAAGTAAGTGTTCTAATAGCCCGTTTGGCCAAACTGCAAAAATCAGCTTATTTTTATAAGTGTTTTTTCTTAAAAGTGTTTTCCTTAAAAGTACTTTTGGTGAGAAGCAGTTTGTATTTGACTAATTAATTTGAAAAGCACTTCTGAGCAGCAATTAATGTTTGGTCAAGCTTTTAAAAAATATTTCTAAGTTTATTTTTTCAAAAGTGTTTTCTAAAAAAGTGCTTTTGGAGAGAAGTTATTTTTTTCTGTTTCTCCAAAACTGCTTCTGTTTCTCCTCAAAAGCACTTTTGTTTCCTTTCAAAAGCTTGGTCAAACACCTTAATTTTAGAAAAAAAAAAAATTGACAAAAAAAAAGGACTTTTGCCTCACAAGAAGGTTGAAAACAGGCTATAAGTTGATTTTGAGGTCAGAAGTATAAAATCTGACAATCAAATTATACTAGTATTTGTTATGTTGGATTTTTAACAAACTTTTATCGTTTGATAATGTTAAACAGTTGCATTTTTTAATTTGGACTAACCAAAGTTAGATATACTTTAAAAATTGATGCTTGCAAACTATCTATTATCAGCAAAAAAATAATAAATGAAGTAAACTTTCCAAGTTTGCAATCAGACTTATTATTAAAACAAAAATAAAATGGGAAAAAGAACCGAGGAAAAAACACAATAGTCAAATCTCAACTGTCGGTACCTAAACATCCCCAACCCGTACTCAAATTCTCAAATTGCAGTTATAACAATGTACAGTAGTACTCTTTATAAAAAGTGGCCAAAGCAGAATTATTAGAAATAGAAATCTAAAACAAGGTACTGCTACCAAACCTGGACCTGAAGTACCTCCTTTTTCTAACCGTTCTCTCCATAGCCATAATAAAGCATTGTCTCCGTCGTAATGAATTTCATCAAATAAAGTTATATAACAAAGTTATTTTTAAAATTTATTTTTTCTATTGTAGTAGCCTTATTTAGTGTAATGTAATATATAAAACTGATTATGTTGTTCCACATACACCTTTAGCACATCTTAGGCAGACGTATAATGAATACGACGTAGAGGCACCCACTGCTATAGTCAAATCTTACTTAAAAAAAGGGAAAAGTTCTATGCAAAGAGAACAAAATTACTCTAATGCAAGCATTAATGGCTTGCTCTCTACTTGTAAAGAACAAAATTATTACAATCATAATTTACATGCAGACTTAGTGGGCGTTTGGACATAAGAATTGTAAAATTTCAAAACAGGATGAAATTTTTTTTTAAGTGAAAATGATATTTGAAATTTAGATTTATGCTTGAATATGAATATAACTTTGGGTTGCTTTTAAAGTTTTGTGAGTGATTTGAGTAAAAATTTTAAAAAAATAGTTTTTTAGAGTTTTTCAAATTTTCGAAAATTTTCAAAATGCATTTTCAAGTGAAAATTAAAAATTTTATGAACAAACACTGATTTCGAAAAAAAAAAAAAATTGGAAAAAAGGAGAAAAAAGTTCTTATGTCCGGGCTCTTAAATTCTTCACTGACTTCATTTGTTTTTCAACTTGTTGGTAACAGCAAAATTTTGAGATAAGTGTCTTAGCTCCAATAGTACATACAGTATTAATGTGTAGGTATAGTGGAGTAAAGGAGTAAGCCCACCAGCAACTGTGAAGTCAGAGTCAAACATTAAATACATTTGCTGCTCTCTCTGACGGGACCCCCCAGCAACCTTATTAATGTTAGTGTACATTACTCTTTTCATTTATTCAAACTACCACTAACTAATTATTTCAATAACTTTTGTTTTGTGGGTATACATTTACTCACTCTTGTATACTACTATCTCTTTATATGTATACATATATATGCTGTACATGCATATGTTTTTGTCACCCACCACCTTAAATTTTGAGGGTCCCCTCATATCTCCCCTTTTCTTTATTATATTCCCTTGGATTCGACTCTCTTTGCCACCTTCTTCCTTCCCCTCTTTAACAAAATGTAAAGACAAGAAGTTCACATTTTTTTGGGCAACTAGATGATATTCTACTAGCCAATTCAATGAAAAGAAATATTTAAACAAAAATAAACGTACCCATATAAAACATCTACGCGTCACCCAAGCAAGTTATAGTCGCATATATAAGTTTTACATATCAGTGTATCGTATCAATTTAATATTTTATAGCAAAAATAAGATAAATATATCAATCTCTTTACTAAAACAAAAGGCAACTATATATAGCCCATAATTTTACACATGGTTTTGCACTGTTCACTCATCAAAAACAAATAATCTTGTAGCCTACCTAACGCTGAAATAAATGGGGAGCACCATCCACCATGTTACTCAACCACACCCAATCCACTAAGTTTTGTTCTTTGATATTGTGAGTAAATGGGTCGGGTAATGCGAATAATCCATTCTAATGAAATGTCCGGAAAACAAGTTACACATTGGAAAAGATATCTAGATAAAATATTTTGATTATTTTTTTTCTTGTATGTAGTGGAATTGTACAGAGAAAATACTGATGAGAAGAAAAGAAAAAAAAAAACTAAAACAAACAAGGGCAAAACCGTACTTTCATTTTTATATGATCACAGTCGTAGAAGTCGTGATCGTCAAATTGGTCAAATGTCAACGTTCGCTGAAATCAATGGTTGGGATTGAACCTTCCGAAATCGGCAAGCTTCCTCGATCTGTTCTTGCAAAAGGACGTCGCTGTGGAAAGCTGAGGCTTTGTTGGTACTCTTATCTCGCCGGAGAATATCATTTCCGGCGGCATTCCCTTCTGATTCCAATTTCTGCTCGGGCTCGCACGCACTAAAGGACTCAAGCAAAACGCCATCCCGGTGAGGTTCCGATTATGACTCGATTTACCTCGCCGGCCATGTTGAGCTGCCGGTGTTCTCCTCGGAGTCTGTTTCGACGACTCCGACGAGTACCCGCTCGATCCGCCGTTACAATGTTCGTCTTCCTCATCGTCCGAATATCGAGCCGGAGACATTCCTCGATCGCGATTACGACACGTCCTCCGATGACCTCCGATCGTCGATTCTTCTACAGAAAACGTGCGCGACTGCTTTTTCCGACGACCGGAGAGAATCGTTGTGAACCACGACGGTGAAGAAGACGACGCCGGGTAAGCATCGCCGAAATTCGAAACCCTAGGATCCGAATCTAGTTTCTCCGTCCTGGATCTAAACAGACCCGAGAAAAATCTAAAATAACCTTTCTTCTTATAAGGCCCATGACCAGCAGCAATTACCGTACTGTTGGGACCCACTTGTGGAGTACTGTAAAATCTTTGATCTGGAATAGAGGGAAGCGAATTGTGCTGGAATTGCCACGGCGTCGTATCAGATTTCCGGCGAGAAATATACGGGGAAACGGAGCGCGGAAACACCAGCGGCGGAGGATTGCTATCAGATTTCCGATGATCCTCGTGAAACAGCTGCTGCTGCACGTGAGCTCGCGCCTGACCTTGGGCTTGGGCTTGGGCTTGGGCCTGGGCCTGTGCGGCAATAAGCGCAAAGAGCCGTTCACGGAGGCAGGAAGCGCAGACTCCGACGCTGCTACTCAGGTCCGAAAGGTGCTTTTTACACCTCATTTACCCAATCAAAAAACAAAACAAAATAATGTTCTTGCAAAAATCCAATGCTATTTATATACTTGAATTTGTATGAAATTTAAAAAGAGAAAAGGGAAATAGAAGAATGAAGAAGTAATATTTGTGGAGCGTGTGGTTGTTGTTTTTATAGCCTTTTCTGGGTTGGAGAATGGAAGGATCTGAGACTGGGTTTGTCTTCTTCTTGCTTTTGCTTTTGCTTTTAGAGAGAGAAAAAATAAGAGGAGAGAGAAGAGTGGACAGAAGATTAGGGGTGAAGAGAGTGCAAGCTTTTTATGTGTAAGAAAATGAGAGCTTTTTATCTTTTTCTTTATTCTTATAGGTTCAAATTAAAGAAAGCCAGTGTGACACGAGGATGGGGCACTAATATTTAAACACAAATCTACAGAATCCCGTTGTTAATTTAATGAATATTGATTAAGGAACACTAAAGTAACCCCAGATTGCCAACACTTAAAAGAAAAAAATTAGCACTGATTTTTGAGGATTAAATAAACTTTGTGAATCTTGCGTTTAATATGATAGTTTCCTTTTTCTTTTTCTTCGGTTTAAACCCTTTATTATTATTATTATGTAGTACATACATTCATTTTACTAAATCAAGAGAAAGATAATTTTTTTTTCATATTTTACTCTTATCATTAATTACTAATTTTTCAAACCATTTTTCAAGACTTTTAAAAATGTTATCATTATTATGTTAGAGATAGTAGATATGTCCTAGATCCAATATCATATTTGATGATTTGAACATATTTTTGTGAACGTTATTTGATATAAAAATATATGGCATTCTTTTATCATAGTTATCATCAATTGTTTGATTAATTTGATAAGGTCCTTGATTAAATTTTGGGATTTGTCATCGTGATAGAGATCATGATAATGAGAGCAAAGTCTCTTATAATTTAATCTAAATTTGTTCTTGATCGTAGGATTATTAATTTGGACATTAGTAATCCGGTTAGATCAATATTTATGTAATCGTCTTTATGGAATAAAGATTAGTTGATCTCATTAACTAAATTACATAGATAGATGATGCATGTAGAGATATGATCATTGAACCGACTCATTTGATAATTCATAATGGTTAGAATTACCATAAACTGTCAATAGGATATTCTCTTGAAGGATGTGATGTAAAAGTTTCCTTTGACCTGAGATCGTCATAGTAATTGACAAGCTATTTATTGTGCTTTGATACCAGACACCTATTGATAGCATCAAGAACAAGGATATAGTTAAGGACAATGATAGAGATGATAGAGTTTTGGAAGCTCCAAGGCCAATTACAAGATCTCAAGCTAAAGAGTTGCAAGCTAAGGTTGCTAGACTTTAATGGCAAATAAAGAAGCTTTTAATTGTAGAGGAAGAGCTCAAGCCCAAAGGAGATGAATTGTCCAAGTTTTACAATTATTTGGTAGTCCAAATTGAAGTCCAAGAGGAGGAAAATTGGGTTACCAAATCAGCCCTTGAAGTCCACCAATAGGGCTCAAAATGACCTTAAAAGAGGTCCAAAAGGGGGTGTTTCAAAAGGAGCCCAATTGAAGTCCAAACCAATGGCCCAAACTAATAGTTTTAAGGCCCAAATCTGCCTCAAAAGGATTTGGCTGCCCCCCCTCTTAATTTTGATGGCTTTTGTTACCCCTTAGGAGCCACCTACCTAAATTTGATGGCTATTGTGACCCCTAGCAGCCTCCTACCTAATTTAGATGACTTTTTAGCAACCCCTACATTATTTTAAGTGCTTTTAACTCCTATAAATAAGGAGTTCTTCTCATTCATAAGATACAACATTTATTGATTAAGTATATCATACTTTGAGAGTTCTTTTGAACCTTTGTTACTTGTGCTTTGAGATTTATCTTTCAACCTTTACTAGTTCTTGGTTCAAGGTAGTAAGATTACTTCTCTTTTATGATATCTTTGATTCCTTTGTGGTATTCTTAGAAGGCGATTAATACTAGTTATTAATTGTTGTCTCAAGTTACTCGTAAAGTGGTCAAGATCTGAATCTATTGTTTTGATTTGCTTTTTAAGTAAAGGCGTTTGATTTCTTCCATAAATCAAGACGTTGTTACTTTGATCTTGTCAAGGCTATAGAACTTGCGTTCTTGGAAGTTCTTGGAATTCTTTCCTTGAATTCTTCCCATATCCTTTATTTTCATCTCTTTAATTCTAGTTGTTCAATTCCTTGTTGTTATTGCTTCCGCATTTACTTCTCAAATTCTTACTCTAATTTGGATTCCCGACCTAGTTGTAATCAAGTGGTATCAGAGCGGTTTTTATCAAGATTTCGTTCTTGATAAGTTTTGGGATTTCTTGAATACTAAGAGAAAAGAAAAGAAAAAAAAATAAATAAAAAAACGAAAATCAGTTTTTAGAACAAAAAAATAGAATTGCATGCTCTCCGCGATATTTCTTTTGTATCTAATTTGTTACCAAAAATTAACAAAGGAAACAAGAAGAGGGGATCCTAGATTTTCTTACTCTTTCTAATCTAAACATATAATTCTTTCCTTTTTGTTCGCGTCATGTTTCAACCGAGCCTAATAGTTCTAGGATTTGGTTTTTCTTTCATTAGTTCCCCAAAAATCTGAATTTTACTACTAAGAATTTCATACGAGTTGGGTTTAATTATAAATCTATAAAGTATTTTGTTCAAAGGTTATTCCAAGAAAAAAAAAAGAGCTAATTTTTGTGATACAGTTTACACTTAAAGATGTCGCGTACAGGTAGTGATGATGAACAAAGGGTTCTCCAAGAAGCTGAAATCAAAGCAAGAAATAATTTTACCTTGCAAGCTATGCATCAACAATTTGAAAGGTTGAATTTGCAACTCCAAGAGATGAGAGACACCATTGCTGATCAAAATGATACAATAGCTGAACTTAGGAGGAAAAATAATGTTAGACCCCAAGCTAGGAGAAATGTACCCCATGCTCCCATTGTAAATCAAGAAAACCCTATAGATGATTTTAATGATATTGATTTTGATAGGGTGGGAAGAGATAGGAGGGGACAAAGAGGTAGAGTAGAAGATGACAATATAAGTAGTATAAAGATGAAGATGCCATCATTCAAGGGAGCAAGGGACCCAGACTTGTACCTTGATTGGGAGAGAAAGGTTGAAGCCATCTTTGATTGTCACAACTACTCTGAGGGTAAGAAGTTAAACTTGTTGTTGTTGAGTTTTCTGACTATGCTGCTATTTGGTGGAAAAAGCTTGCTAGGGACAGATTGCAAGAAGGACAAGCACCAGTTGCTACTTGGGCTGAGATGAAGAGGGTGATGAGGAAGATATTCGTGCCATCACACTTTCAAAGAGAGCTACAACAACGTCTTCAAACATTGAAGCAAGGGTCCATGTCTGTGGATGAGTACTTTAAGGCTATGGATATGGCTATGATCCAAGCTAATTGTACAGAGGAAGAAGAGGCTACAATGGCTAGGTTTTTAAATGGTTTAAATAAGGAAATAGCTGATGTAGTAGAATTACAACAATATGTAACAATAGATGAGTTAGTTGATTTGTCTGTAAAGATAGAAAATCAAAATAAAAGAAAGCAGACTAGCTCGTGGAAAGGTCGGACAAGCACCATCTCCAAGAAGCCATGGCCATATCATGAGATGAAGAGTTCTTCTAGACCTCAAGAAGACAAGGGTAAAGGTAAATTTGAGAACAAAGAGGGAGGTAAAACCTTTAACCCTAAACCTTTTACACCTTCTAGTTCTATTCAATGTCATAAATGTAAAGGAAGGGGACATATGATGCATGAATGTCCAAGTAGAAGAAACATCATTCTTAGAGAAGATGGAGGATATGAGAGTGAAAAAGGTGAGGGAGAAGAAGAGGGAGATATGAGTGATGAAGATGATGTAGAACTACCTAATGAGGGCATGATTGGGGTAGTTAGAAGGATTATGACTATCAATTTTTCAAGCAATAGTGAAGAACAAAGGGAGAATATATTCCATACTAGGTGTGGGATAAAGGGAAAAACTTGCTCTATGATCATTGATAGTGGTAGTTGTGCTAATGTGGTGAGTTCATACTTTGTGGAAAAATTGGGACTTGCATGCATGAAACACCCTACTCCATATAGACTCCAATGGTTAAATGATAGTGGTGAACTAAAGGTAAACAAACAGTGCATGATTTCATTTAATGTTGGTAGATATGAGGATGATATTCTTTGTGACATAATACCTATGCAAGCTTGTCATATCTTACTGGGTCGTCCTTGGCAGTATAACAGGAATGTTTTTCATGATGGAAGAAAGAATAGATATTCTCTTAAACTAAATGGCAGGAAATTTACTCTTGCACCTTTATCTCCTTCTCAAGTATTTGAAGATCAAAAGAGATTAAGAGAAACAATGGGAAAACCAAGGGGAGAGATAAAAAGTGAGCTTGAGGAAAAAGAAAAGAAAGAAGGCCAGGAATTAGAAAAAAAAAAGAGATGGCCGAGAGAAAGAGAGAGAGGGCAGCAATTTGAGAGAAGAGATAAAAAAGGGTTTGAATGAAAAAATAGACAGTCTTGGTGAGAGGAAAGAGGTTAAGGAAAAAAAAAAGAGTTTTTATATAAAAACCAAAGAGTGTTTAAATGCAAGAAAAGAGGGGCTGCCCATAATACTACTTACTCACAAAGAGACTTTGATTAATTCTGAGTTGCTAACTTCTTCTTTGCCAAGTAGTATTTCTTCTCTTTTGCAGGATTTTGAAGATGTCTTTCCAGAAGATATTCCTAATGGATTGCCACCTTTACGTGGCATTGAGCATCAAATTGATTTTGTAGCTGGATCACAAATCCCAAATAGGCCAGCCTATAGGAGTAATCCAGAAGAGACAAAAGAACTTCAAAGGCAAGTTGAGGAGTTGCTTGAGAAAGGTTTTGTGAGAGAGAGCATGAGCCCTTGCTCGGTTCCCGTCCTATTGGTACCAAAAAAGGATGGAACTTGGAGGATGTGCGTGGATTGTAGAGCAATCAACAAGATTACGGTAAAGTATCGTCACCCTATTCCTCGTCTTGATGACATGTTGGATCAATTACATGGATCCAAAATCTTTTCTAAAATTGATCTAAAAAGTGGTTACTATCATATTCGAATGAATCCTGGAGATGAATGGAAAACTGCTTTTAAGACCAAATATGGGCTTTATGAGTGGTTAGTTATGCCTTTCGGCTTGACTAATGCACCTAGCACTTTTATGAGATTAATGAATCATGTTTTTAAGGATTTTCATGGAAAATTTGTTGTGGTGTACTTCGATGATATCTTGGTCTTTTCTAACACTTTAGAAGAGCATGTAGAACACCTAAAACAATTTTTTGAAGTTCTTAGAAAGCAATTTTTATTTGCTAATCTTAAAAAGTGTACTTTTTATGTGGATCGTGTGATTTTCTTGGGTTTTGTAGTTAGTTCTAAAGGAGTTGAGGTTGATTAAGAGAAAATCAAAGCAATAAAAGAATGGCCTAAACCTAAGAGTGTAACTGAAGTTAGGAGTTTTCATGGACTTGCTAGTTTTTATAGGAGGTTTGTGAGAGACTTTAGTACCATTGCTTCTCCTTTAACTGAAGTTATTAAAAAGGATAAGATTTTTAAATGGGGAAAAAAACAAGATGATGCTTTTAACTTGTTGAAAGAAAAGTTATGTTCTGCTCCATTGTTATAATTGCCTGATTTTTCTAAATCTTTTGAAATTGAATGTGATGCTTCGGGCAAAGGAATAGGTGCTGTTTTGATGCAAGATTCTAAACCTATTGCCTACTTTAGTGAAAAGTTAAGTGGAGCAACATTGAACTATTTCACTTATGACAAAGAACTATATGCTTTGGTAAGGGCTTTAGCCACATGGCAACATTACTTGTGGCCAAGAGAGTTTGTCATTAAAACTGATCATGAATCCTTGAAATACTTGAAGAGTCAAGGTAAGCTTAGTAGAAGGCATTCTAAGTGGGTTGAATTCATTGAAATGTTTCCTTATGTAATTTCTTACAAACAAGGGAAAGAAAATGTTGTTGCTGATGCACTTTCAAGGAGGTATGTCTTAGTTTCTACCCTGACTTCTAAATTAATGGGTTTTGATCAAATCAAGGGACTTTATGCTAATGATGTTGATTTTGGCAAATTTTTTGCAGATTGTAAGTTGAGTCCTTTTGAGAGGTTTAACCTCCAAGATGGCTTTCTCTTTAAGGAAAATAAGTTGTGTATTCCTAATTGCTCTTTACGTGAAGTATTTGTAAGGGAAGCACATTGTGGAGGGCTTATGGGATACTTTGGAGTCCCAAAGACACTAGACATACTGGCCGAAAATTTCTTTTGGCCTGGAATGAGTAAAGATATTGAAAGAATGTGTGCACAGTGTTTGGAATGTAAACAAGCTAAATCTAAAGTGTTACCACATGGTCTTTACACGCCATTACCTGTTCCTACTTCGCCTTGGATTGATAATTCCATGGATTTTGTGTTAGGTTTGCCTAGAACAAGATATGGTAAGGATAGTATATTTGTTGTGGTAGATAGGTTCTCCAAAATGGCTCATTTTATTCCTTGTTTAAAGACTAATGATGCCTCACATGTTGCTGATCTTTTTGTAAAAGAGGTTGTCAAATTTCATGGTATACCTAGAACTATTGTTAGTGATAGGGATGCTAAGTTTTTGAGCCACTTTTGGCGTGTGTTTTGGGGGAAGTTAGGTACTAAATTATTGTTTTCTACTTCTTGTCAACCACAAGCTGATGGACAAACTGAAGTAGTTAATAGAACCTTAGGAAACATGTTGAGGGTTGTTTTGAAAGGTAAATTAACTTTATGGGAAGATCACTTACCTATGATTGAATTTGCTTACAATAGAACAATCCATTCTTCTACAGGTATGTCTCCTTTTGAGGTTGTTTATGGTTTTAATCCCTTCACTCCCCTTGATTTATTACCATTATAAACTAATGATATTGCTAATCTTGATGGTAGGACAAAGGTTGAGATGATGAAAAAAATTCATGAACAAACAAGGCTTGCAATTGAGAAGAAAAATGAGCAAACTGCCTTGAGAAAGAATAAGGGACGAAAGCAAGTTATTTTTAAACCTGGAGATTTAGTTTGGGTTCACTTTAGAAAGGAGAGATTTCCTTCCAAAAGGAAGTCAAAGTTGCATCCTAGAGGAGATGGCCCATTTCAAGTCCTTGAAAGGATTGGAGACAATGCTTACAAGTTGGACCTTCCTGGTGAGTTCCAAGTAAGTGCCACATTTAATGTTGCTGACTTATCTTTGTTTGATGTAGGATCGAATTCGAGGATGAATTCTTTTCAAGAAGGGGGGAATGATAGCATCAAGAACAAGGATATAGTTAAGGACAATGATAGAGATGATAGAGTTTTGGAAGCTCCAAGGCCATTTACAAGATCTCAAGCTAAAGAGTTGCAAGCTAAGGTTGCTAGACTTCAATGGCAAATAAAGAAGTTTTTAATTGTAGAGGAAGAGCTCAAGCCCAAAGGAGATGAATTGTCCAAGTTTTACAATTATTTGGTAGTCCAAATTGAAGTCCAAGAGGAGGAAGATTGGGTTACCAAATCAGCCCTTGAAGTCCACCAATAGGGCTCAAAATGACCTTAAAAGAGGTCCAAAAGGGGGTGTTTCAAAAGGAGCCCAATTGAAGTCCAAACCAATGGCCCAAACTAATAGTTTTAAGGCCCAAATCTGCCCCAAAAGGATTTGGCCGCCCCCCACTTAATTTTGATGGCTTTTGTTACCCCTTAGGAGCCACCTACCTAAGTTTGATGGCTATTGTGACCCCTAGCAGCCTCCTACCTAATTTAGATGACTTTTTAGCAACCCCCTACATTATTTTAAGTGTTTTTAACTCCTATAAATAAGGAGTTCTTCTCATTCATAAGACACAACATTTATTGATTAAGTATATCATACTTTGAGAGTTCTTTTGAACCTTTGTTACTTGTGCTTTGAGATTTATCTTTCAACCTTTACTAGTTCTTAGTTCAAGGTAGTAAGATTAATTCTCTTTTATGATATCTTTGATTTCTTTGTGGTATTCTTAGAAGGCGATTAATACTAGTTATTAATTGTTGTCTCAAGTTACTCGTAAAGTGGTCAAGATCCGAATCTATTGTTTTGATTTGCTTTTTAAGTAAAGGCGTTTGATTTCTTCCATAAATCAAGACGTTGTTACTTTGATCTTGTCAAGGCTATAGAACTTGCGTTCTTGGAAGTTCTTGGAACTCTTTCCTTGAATTCTTCCCATATCCTTTATTTTCATCTCTTTAATTCTAGTTGTTCAATTCCTTGTTGTTATTGCTTCCGCATTTACTTCTCAAATTCTTACTCTAATTTGGATTTCCGACCTAGTTTTTATCACCTATGTCCCTAGGGCGATAGTTGAAAGGATATTGGGTATGATTAAATGCTTGTAGAATTAGTGATTGATCAAGATGGAATCTGTCAACTCTTGGTAATGAGTTTAAGCTCCATGTTGTCATGAATTATAAACGACCAAATTAAGACCTTGGCCAGGGCAATTGAATGAAAAGAAGAAAAAAGTTTCTTAGGTCATTCAATGGTCTATTATATTTGACATGAACACATAGTTGGTCGCCTATTAGGATTTGACAGTTGAACCATATCCTAAGGCGATCTGGAGCTATAAGGACAGAAGGAATTACTACATTATTCTTCTACTGGTTCTTGAGAGTAAATTGTATACTTCATGCTATCTGGTCGTTAAGGAGTGTTGCTAGACGCCACCCTTGATTAGTATATTGATGTGATCAATTTACTACCGGTTTAGTATTGAACCTATGGGGTCGCACACTAATGAGTGTTCTGATCTTTGCTAAAGGATTAATTAACTTATTATTTGATAATTAAATTAAAGAATTTAATTAGTCAAATAAATAAAGTTATTAGTCCAAATGAAATATTATTATACTCTTTGCTAGCAAAGAGATTATAATTAATATTGTGAATGAATTGAAATTTTCTATTTGGAATAGAAAACTAAATTATATCTCTTGGTTGAAATATATATGTGATATATATAATTAATATTTATTTGCACAAAGTGTTCATATAATATATTAATAAAAAGTTATTTGGAAATCCAATTTAGAATTGGAATGGATAACAAATTCCAAAAGTGGACGTGAAATTAGCTCAAACCCATTAAGAATGGGATTGATATTTTTCAATATAAAATATTAGTTAATTTTCACAATCCACGTCCCTAAGGACAAGCTGATTGAGGCGTGAAAGTCCAATTGGACTTAGCATAAAATACCTTCAGTCACGTTACCCTTGGGAACGTGATTCGATTTCTTCCATAAAGTTTATTTCAAAAATAAACTTTTATCCTAAGTAAATCATTACCTCAACCAAATATGAAAAAGGTTTGTAGGTGATGCTATATAAAGGGTGATGGAGAAAATTTGCTGCATTATTAATTCTTGAGAAGAAAAATCACTTTGTGAAAGTGAGAGTGCAACAAAAAGTCAAAAGAGAAAATACAATTACAAGAAAAGTGTTTCTTGTTCTTCTAATTTGAGTTGAAATTTTTGTGAAAAATTTCAACACAATATTTTGTTCAATTTATTTGCGGGTTTCATTGATCAAAGAGTTGATAGCAAGGATCAGTCTCGGTGTGGATACGCATAGAGTCTTCGCACTATCGAAGAAATTTTGAAATGAGACTCTCTCACTAGGTACATCTTAGATCCGATCTTTGACATGTAAATAAATTTAAACATGAAAAGATCTGCCTAGGATTGTTGTTGTCTTCCGCTGCGTGTTACGAACATCTATATGCAATCCTTCAGTGGTATCAGAGCCGTGGTTTATTGTGTCTAAAATTTATTTACGAAATATTTTAAGATTATATTTGAAGCGCTCAAACCATAATACATTTGTCTTGTGCTATAGTCAAATTGTTCGAATGCATATGGATTGATATTATTTTATTGTGAATAAAATACATATACATATAATTTAAACTATTGAGATAGTTCGTAACTTACATTTAAAATTTTGTATTAGATACGATGGTAATCTATAATAGGTTATTGGATTCTACTGTTATTTTAATTGTTATTAATTCATGAGATGTTAATTAATAATAATATTCTGGCATGAATTCTTTTTATGTGATATATAAGATAAACATGTTAGAGGATGTTGAATTTCATTTTTATGTCATGTGCTTGTTCATTACATAGTTTTGAATTATTTATTACATGTGATGTAAATTAATTTAGGACTAAGCGTGTAGACAACTTGAACTAAATTCACATGCTATAAAAGATTTGATCTTCATGTTATTAAAAAATTATTTTAGTAACAATTCCCTCTTACTAAAATTTGAGTTCTTAAATAATAAAATATAAGATATTTTATTATGGAGCTATCCATCAAGATAAATAATTTTACTTATTTCTTGTTTATAAGGAGCGGCCTGACTACCAGGAGACTTATAGTTTGAGAATATGTTAAAATTATTTATTGCATTAGATCTATGGATTGAAAGAATTATTCAATTTTACACGAGACGCCTGGATCACCCGGGGGAGTATAAAATTTAATAAGTTCTTTGCTATCATGATGGTTGAACTCAACTATGCCAATAGGATCGACCTGACTACCAGGGGACTATTTGACATAGAGCTATTTAAGGAAATTGTATGGGGATACAATTGGTAAGAGTACCTACCTTTAAAATATATGTGAGAAACGACTTGACTTCCAAGGGGCTCATACATATTGTTAAAGGATTCCTTTACTCCACTAATAGAAATAAAGATTTCGTAAACTATAATGAGGGTAAATAGTTTAAAATAATTAGTGGAAATATTATTTAGATAAAAGTCCATGTCTTTATGATATATGCAAATATGTTCTTATATTATTGCCTTTTCTTTTCTATATTTTAGATTTCTCAATATGTCTGTTATATCACTGCGTGAAATACTTGAGACCAACAAGTTGGTAGGACCAAACTTTGATGACTGGTATAGAAATTTAATAATTGTTCTCATGCATGAAAAGCTCATTGATGTGATTGATAAGCCTGCAAAGATAATCCTACCAGAGAATGATGTTCAAGGCACCAAGGTTTATCAGAAATACTTGGAAGAATGTCTTGCTATTAAACACATCATTCTCGCTTCTATGAGTTCTGAACTCCAGAGGAAACATCAGAATATGGATCCAATTGCAATCATTGAATATCTTAAGAAGATGATTGATACACAGTTGGACATTGAAAACTCTCCAGTTGGACCCCTTGTCAATCATATGATCGTTCTTACTGATGAACATGAGAAGTTGGGGTATAAGCTTGGTAAAGAGCTTTCTGAAGATTTGATCTTGGAGCCAGTATATGATGCTGAATGTTTTCATTGTAAGAAGAAATGACATTGGAAGAGAAACTGCAAGGAGTATCTTGCAACACTAAAGGACAAGAAACAAGGTGAGACATTAATGAAAAATGTTTTCAAGGTTTCTTTAGCTACTACTAATTCTTCACTGTGGATATTAGATACTGGCAGCGGTTATAACATCTGTAATATGTTGCAAGGGTTCAAGGTAAGTAGGAAGCTAAAGAAAGGAGAAGTTAATCTACAAGTTGGTAATGGTGCAAAAGTTGCGGTCGTAGCTGTAGGATCAATTTCTTTAATAATGCCTACGAGCAAAGTACTTATGTTGGATGATTGTTATTATGTTCCTAAATTTGTTTCGAACATAATTTCAGCTTCTATGTTAGACAAACGTGGTTTTCGCATAAATATAGGCAATAGTATTTGCTCTATTTTTTATAGTGATAATTTATATGTGAATGACTATCTCCAACATGACGTTTATGTCTTACCTAATGTGAATGCTAATTCGATTATGCATGTTTCAAGTCTTAAGAGGAAAAGAGATGATCATGTAAATCAAACATACCTTTGGCATTGTAGGCTTGGTCATATTGGAGAGAAAAGAATTAACAAGTTGTACAAGGAAGGGTACCTTGACAAGTATGATTTTGAATCATATCCAACTTGTGAATCTTGTCTCAAAGGAAAAATGACCAAATCTCCATTTACTGGAAGTGGAGAAAGAGCTTCTGAATTATTGGGACTAATTCATACAGATGTTTGTGGGCCCATGAAAATTCAAGCTAGAGGTGAATATTCTTACTTCATCACCTTCACTGATGATATGTCAAAACGTGGATTTGTGTATCTTATGAAACACAAGTCTGAATCTTTTGAAATGTTCAAAAGGTTTCGTAGTAAAGTTGAGAAGCAGACTGGTAAAAGTATCAAAGTACTAAGGTCTGATAGAGGTGGAAAATATCTTAGTGAAGATTTTACCAGATATCTCAAAGAGAATGGGATTCTCTCACAGTGGACACCTCCAGGAACACCACAACACAATGGTGTGTCTGAAAGGAGAAATCGAACCTTATTAGATATGGTGAGATCTATGATGGGGTTCACTGATCTTCCAATAAATTTATAGGGATATGCTTTGGAAGCAGCAACATACTTACTTAATAAAGTTCCCACTAAGTCAGTCTCTACAACACCATATGAGATATGAAAAGGATGTAAGCCTAACCTTAAACATATTAAAGTTTGGGGTTGTCCAGCTTATGTTAAGAGACTACAGTCTGATAAACTTGACTCAAGATCAGATAAGTGTAGGTTCATTGGGTATCCCAAGGAAACAATGGGATATTATTTCTATCACCCTTCTAACCATAAAGTGTTTGTGGTTAGAGGAGCAACCTTTGGAAAGGGAATTTCTTTTAGAAGGAAATTATAATGGAGAAATAGAACTTGATGAAGTTCAAGAAACTAATGAATCAACACAATATAAAGATCATGAGACCCAAGTTGAAGAACCTTTATTGGATGTTTTGAAGTTGCCATCTTCAACGGTTGAAGTTCAAGAACTAACTGAAGTTCAAGAACAGGTTAATGAACCAGTTCTAAACCAAATTGAACAACAACTAAATCCAACACAAGGTGAAGAGGTTGTACAAGTACCTCTTAGAAGGTCTACACGAGAACGTCATGTACCAACTAGATTAAATTTATTGGTACAAGATGATGTATCAAATGAGGTTGATCATAATGATAATGACCCTAAGACCTATGAAGAGGCTATACAAAGTTCTGATTATGAGAAGTGGCAAAAGGCCATGGAATCCGAAATGGAATCTATGAAGGAAAATAAAGTATGGACTTTAGTTAAACCTTCAAAGGATATAAAACCTATAGGTTGTAAATGGGTTTTTAAGAAAAAGATTGGAGCAGACGGAAAGGTGGAGACCTATAAAGCCCGTCTTGTTGCCAAGGGATATCGTCAGAAAGAAGGAGTCGACTATGA
Source organism: Nicotiana tabacum (assembly GCF_000715075.1). Lineage (NCBI taxonomy): Eukaryota > Viridiplantae > Streptophyta > Magnoliopsida > Solanales > Solanaceae > Nicotiana > Nicotiana tabacum. Next base: position 93,052,217 of record NC_134086.1, on the reverse strand, counting down.
CGAGACTTTCTCTCCCGTGGCAATGCTCAAATCAATTCGGATTTTGCTTGTTATAGCAACATACTATGATTATGAAATATGGCAAATGGGTGTGAAAACAGCTTTCCTTAATGGTGAGCTAGAAGAGGATGTGTACATGACACAACTTGAAGGTTTCACATCTCCGTCTGATCATAATAAAATTTGTAAGCTACAAAGATCCATTTATGGATTAAAGCAAGCTTCTCGAAGTTGGAATATTCGATTTAACAAGACAATTGAAAAGTTCAATTTTGTTAGATGCGAAGAAGAACCTTGTGTGTACAAAAAGGTTAGTGGGAGCACAATTATATTCTTAGTGTTGTATGTTGATGACATATTGCTCATAGGGAATGATATACCGGTATTGCAAAGTACCAAGATTTGGCTATCTGAATAGTTCTCCATGAAAGACTTGGGAGAAGCAGCTTATATATTAGGAATAAAGATCTATAAAGATAGATCTAGGAAGCTGCTTGGACTTTCCCAGTCTTTGTACATTGATATCATCTTAAAGAGGTATAATATAGATAATTCCAAAAGAGGCTATCTACCGATAGGCACTGGAATTACTCTCAGTAGGGAGGATTGTCCTAAAACACCTGAAGAGAGAGAACGCATGAGTAGGATCTCATACGCTAGTGCAGTGGGAGCTATCATGTATACCATGACATGTATACATCCTGATGTGGCTTATGCACTTGGAGTGACTAGCCGCTATCAGGAAAATCCTGGTGAGGAACATTGGAAGGTGGTGAAGACCATTCTTAAGTACTTAAGAAGGACTAAAGACCAATTCCTCATCTATGGAGATTCTGAGTTGAAACTTGAAGGTTATACTGATGCAAGTTTCTCTTCAGATAGAGATGATAGCAAATCTATTTCTGGTTATGTATTCACCTTAAATGGTGGTGCAGTGAGTTGGAAAAGTTCCAAACAAGCTACAGTAGCTGATTCAGTGACTGAAGCAGAATATATAGCAGCTAGTGAAGCTGCTAAGGAAGCTGTATGGATGAAAAAGTTCTTAACTGAACTTGGTGTGGTTCCTTCAATAGAAGGTGCGGTTCCACTGTTGTGTGACAATACTGGAGCCATTGCTCAAGCAAAAGAACCAAGATCACACCAAAAGTCCAAACACGTTCTGCGAAGGTATCACTTGATAAGAGAGATCATTGAACGTGGAGACGTCGAGATTCAAAAGGTTGATGGAAAAGAAAATGCTGCAGACCCATTCACTAAAGCTCTTGGCGCAAAGGAGTTTGACAAGTACAAGTGGAAATTGGGAATGAAGTACAAGAGCGATTGGCTCTAGTGCAAATGCGAGATTGTTAGGGATATAGTAGATATGCCCTAGATCCAATATCATATTTGATGATTTGAACATATTTTTGTGAACGTTATTTGATATAAAAATATATGGCATTATTTTATCATAGGTATCATCAATTGTTTGATTAATTTGATAAGGTCCTTGATTAAATTTTGGGATTTGTCATCGTGATAGAGATCATGATAATGAGAGCAAAGTCTCTTATAATTTAATCTAAATTTGTTCTTGATCGTATGATTATTAATTTGGACATTAGTAATCCAGTTAGATCAATATTTATGTAATAGTCTTTATGGAATAAAGATTAGTTGATCTCATTAACTAAATTATATAGATAGATGATACATATAGAGATATGATCATTGAACCGACTCATTTGATAATTCCTAATGGTTAGAATTACCATAACTGTCAATAGGATATTCTCTTGAAGGATGTGATGTAAAAGTTTCCTTTGACCTGAGATCGTCATAGTAATTGACAAGCTATTTATTGTGCTTTGATACCAGACACCTATGGCCTTAGGGCGATAGTTGAAAGGATATTGGGTATGACTAAATGCTTGTAGAATTAGTGATTGATCAAGATGGAATCTGTCAACTCTTGGTAATGAGTTTAAGCTCCATGTTGTCATGAATTATAAACGACCAAATTAAGACCTTGGCCAGGGCAATTGAATGAAAAAAAGAAAAGAGTTTCTTAGGTCATTCAATGGTCGATTATATTTGACATGAACACATAGTTGGTCGCCTATTAGGATTTGACAGTTGAACCATATCCTAGGGCGATCCAGAGCTATAAGGACAGAAGGAATTACTACATTATTCTTCTACTGGTTCTTGAGAGTAAATTGTATACTTCATGTTATCCGGTCGTTAAAGAGTATTGCTAGACGCCACCCTTGATTAGTATATTGATGTGATCAATTTACTACCGGTTTAGTATTGAACCTATGGGATCGCACACTAACGAGTGTTCTGATCTTTGCTAAATGATTAATTAACTTATTATTTGATAATTAAATTAAAGAATTTAATTAGTCAAATAAATAAAGTTGTTAGTCCAAATGAAATATTATTATACTCTTTGCTAGCACAAAGATTATAATTAATATTGTGAACGAATTGAAATTTTCTATTTGGAATAGAAAACTAAATTATATCTCTTGGTTGAAATATATATGTGATATATATAATTAATATTTATTTGCACAAAGTGTGCATATAATATATTAATAAAAAGTTATTTGGAAATCCAATTTAGAATTGGAATGGATAACAAATTCCAAAAGTGGACGTGAGATTAGCTCAAACCCATTAAGAATGGGATTGATATTTTTCAATATAAAATATTAGTTAATTTTCACAATCCACGTCCCTAAGGACAAGCTGACGGAGGCGTGAAAGTCCAATTGGACTTAGCATAAAATACCTTCAGTCACGTTACCTTGGGAACGTGATTCGATTTCTTCCATAAAGTTTATTTCAAAAATAAACTTTTACCCTAAGTAAATCATTACTTCAACCAAATATGAAAAGGGTTTGCAGGTGATGTTATATAAAGGGTGATGGAGAAAATTTGCTGCATTATTAATTCTTGAGAAGAAAAATCACTTTGTGAAAGTGAGAGTGCAACAAAAAGCCAAGAGAGAAAATACAATTACAAGAAAAGTGTTTCTTGTTCTTCTAATTTGAGTTGAGATTTTTGTGAAAAATTTCAATACAATATTTTGTTCAATTTGTTCGCGGGTTTCATTGATCAAAGAGTTGATAGCAAAGATCAATCTCGGTGTGGATACGCATAGAGTCTTCGCACTATCAAAGAAATTTTGAAACGAGACTCTCTCACCAGGTACGTCTTAGATCCGATCTTTGACATGTAAATAAATTTAAACATGAAAAAATCTGCCTAGGATTGTTATTGTCTTCCGCTGCGTGTTACGAACATCTATATGCAATCCTTCATATTATGGGTAAAAATATAAAATAAATACTTTATTTATTTATTTTTAAAGGAAGTACAAAGTAACAAGTAGACAATTAAAAATGAACAAAATGAGTATTAGTTAAAAGTTACTCCACCCCATTCTCAATTATTAGCCGTTTTGATGCATTGATTTTCTTTTAATGTCATACGTTCTGAGAAAATAGAAGGATTATGTATTCTATTTTTTTCCAAATTCACTCTTAGTGCTCCAAATGGTTAAGTGTTAACTATGTAAACCATTTTAGAAGAAAAAAAAGTTATTTTAAGGAAACATTTTATGACTGTGCAAAAAAAAGTAATTGTAAATGATATATATAACAAAAAGCAGAAATAGTATGTTGTAATTCTTATTAGTCGTCTTTTCATGACCGAGTTTTTAAAAAAATAATGATGACGGAGTGCTCTTGTCATGGTTTACTTCTTTCTTTTTCTTATTATTTTATTTAATCATTTTATTGATATTATTCGGAATGGTCAACTTTACCGATGATAACACCCTTAAATATTACCTGATCCATAAGAAATAAAACAAAAATTAATGTTGGTCAAACTCGCAAATTACTTGATTAAATGGGAACTAGTATGCTGAAACTACTTCATTGTTTCAAAGATAAAGTCATAATATCACCTCAGAAAAATCTTACAACTTTTATAACCTTGTCTTAAATGCAAGGTTTGGTACCTTTCTTAGCTTTTTGGCAAAGATCAACGGTAGAATTGTAAGATCCTCCAAATCAGAAATTCAAATTCAAATGGACTTATGACAAAATCATTAGTACTTCTATTTTAATGTTAATGATTCAGCCAACGAGGTCTAATTTAAGTACATTGATTTGACCAAAGTCGTAATTAAAGTGTTAATGGACAAGTGGTTCCATTCCCCCCTTATATTAAACGCAGCTATTCTTGCCACTCTGTGATGGAAGAAAAAAAAAAGTTTACGTGAGTCGATTGCGAGTAATAAATTCTTTCTCTAACACAATGGAAAGCACCAAATAATGTTTTCATTTATTATTTATATGGAAAATTGTTTTGTGCTAATGCATATTTATGAAAAAAGTTAATTAAAATGGAATTGGATCTTCGGTTTCTTAAATGAAATTATTATGGGTAAGTCTAATTTACTAGTGGCAACGAAGTTCTTGGTAATTAGCAAGGGGGAAGGAGGATCTCCACTCATTTCATTCATTCAGTGCCTGCGGTGAGGCGCGACCCACAACAAACAAAGGGGGAAAGCTTGCTTTGCTTGTTGTAGCCCTATTTTTGTAGATTAGGCTTGGTAAACGTAAGCTATATTTAAGTAGGCTTGCAGCTTCGCTCAGCAGAAGAGCCTGACTTTTTATTATATTAGTAAAGCGCTAGCGCCCAACCTATACAAGGGCTTTGAAGGGATAGGAGAAGAAAAGAAAACAAAGAGGATCATTTTCTTTTAGGAACATGGCTCCTTCATTCACTTGCTCATGAACTCGCAGCTTCGCCAGAAGAGACGAGGGGGGGCTGGGTAAGGCCGACGACTACATGAGGGGGAAGCTTTCGTAGAAGCTTTACCCCTTGCTTTACAGAGATAGTTATGAACTGACTAAATGACTAGATTCTCCCGGAACGCTAGCTAAGCTAATCGTCTTAGTTTCCTTCAATTAAATCAATAAGTTTTTTGATTGATTCAGGGCGCCGCCCCTCTTCTTAGAATTAGAACCCATTGAGGGGGGCCTCGGTCCGGGAAGGGAAGAGTGGTCGAGTGGTCAAAAGCGACAGACTGTAAATCTGTTTAGAAAGCCATGTGTAATTACACAATCCGGTAATTATATTGTAATTATAATAGTGTAATCAGTCCTGGCTCAAGGCAAAAGCTTAGCCTATAATTCTACTAACCAACCTCATTTCTTTTTTTGACGCAAAAGATATTTATTTCATAATATAAACTAGTTAATGCAAAATAGAAGTCTGATCCTGAGAATCAGTAGATGATAATTCATGCATAGCATGCCGATTACCAAACATAGCAAGGTTCCTACAACACTTTTCAGAAATAGTTTTAACAACACTAAAACCGACCTCATTTCACTAGTACAGGGAATGGAGAAATATTTCCGGGAAATCCAACATCTCAAATATGAGAAATAAAAAAGTATTGTTGCAACTAGTGTTTTAAAAGGAGTGGGCATAAGGCGAGGCGTTTTACATATGCCTCAGCGAGGCGTAAGCTCCGAAGCACAGGGCGTAAGCTCCATAGGTATTTAATTTTATAAAATAATATAATTACGGTAAATACTTATAAACAGGTAAAATTGCATAAAAATTGAAGAAAACTATATGTGTGTGTGTCTGCACGCGCGCATTCCATCCCCACAAAAACTAGTTAAAACAATCTATTATATGCTATTTATAAGTACAAGTAGTATGAGCCTAAAAGAATAAAGTCTTCTACGTGGAGGAACAAAAAAGATGACTAACCTGCAATTTGAACTTTAAACTTGCTACTATGAAGGAGAATGGAGTTCTCTTTGTATTGTAAAAAAATAAAAGGCGTAATGGTTTTCTGGCCACTTAAACTTGTACCAGATTTTAAAGCCGATATACAAACTTTCATTATTCCCATTTGAACACTCGAACTTGACCGACTGAGTACAAATAAATACATTCAGTAGTGCGTGTATATCAATTGTGCTAACATGTACAATACTTCATATACTAGACTATTTATTACTTGACATGTGTTATTTGTGGGTCCTATTATTAAATACTAAATAAGCAAAAAAGTCACAAATTTTTTTTAAAAAAAAAAGGAGAAAAAGACCTGACATTTCCCTCCGTTCACCCACCTCTCCCTTCTTCTTCGTTCACCCACCTCCATTCCTTTCCTTAATTTTTTGTTTTTTTTTCCTTTCTTTCAGTGTTCTTTCTCTCTCTTATTTCTTAATCAAGTTTCGTTTGCTACTGAATTGCTTGCCATTAGAATCCTCATCACTATCTGCACAATCATATTATATTTTCCATCGATATCATGTGCAGTTTTCTCTTTTTCACTTTCATCCAATTGGTATTCAACAACACCTATATATTAAGGAGTAGGGTAAAAAGTTATTACGTTCCTTAAATATTTTGAAATGAAGACAAGAGCCTTCATTGAATGGAACAACGAAAACAAATTTTTGTTTCCATAGCAGCTTGGTCCCGATCGCGATGTTAGCCTTAGTTGTTTTGATTTGGTTGTTTATGTGTAAAAACTTTCGCATATGCGCATGACATAATATATAAAGGTAGATTATTTTCCTTTTCCATCTTCGATTAGGTTTTGCGTCCGAGAAATTTCTTGGGGGAGGACGACAATGGGGGGAAAAGAACACTAGGGTGAAGGGAATTTTAATGGGGATGGAGAAGTGGGCCTGGTTTATTATTTTTCCTTTTAATTTGTAATTTTTTTTGTTCTAGATTTTTAAATCAAAATTATTGTGGTCACGCGCGTAATTTTCGTGACTTGCACACACTTTGTCCACATCATCTCTGTCATTGCCACATGTGCATGGTCAACGGTCAAATAGGTTTATTAGTTACCGGATATGTGAGTTTAAGTGTTCAGATGGGAATAATGTAAGTTTATATATCGGCTTTAAAATTCGGTACAAGTTTAAGTGGTCAGGAAGCCATTACGCCAAAATAAAAATTGAATATTCGTTGGTTTTGGGAGATATTAGCAGACTAGCGGACAAGATACAAAATTGAAAGACCATAAATTAGGGCTTTAATCAATAAAAAAGGTCTTAGCTTTTAAATTTGAGATATTTCAGTTCCTTTTTAAAACTTTTGAGTAATCACCAGGCTGACTTTTGAGAATATGGGTATTATATGAAGGGCTTATTCAACAAATTTCGTTTTAATTTGAAAAAATCTCTGGGGCTTGCGCCTCTTAAAAAATACGCGCCTTGAATGCCCGGGCGTACGCCTCTTGAGACTTTCGCCCCACACCATCGCCTCAAGGCGCTTTTGGTGTGCCTCGCCCCAAGGTTCGCTTCGGGGCTCGCCCCAAAAACGCATTTTAAAACACTGGTTGCAATAATTGTTTAACCAAAAAATATCCTTCAGTCAAAGTTTAATCTAAGAAGAAAATGGGATTCTGATAACCAAGTTTTGCTTCACTTTCTCAATGATATCAAAGGAAAATAACAAGAATAACTAATGAAATAATTGATTGCAAAAGCAAAGTAGAGAATTTCAAGAAAGCAGAAAAGTAAAGAGTTTATTTCAATATTGTCTCAGATGTGTCTTTACAAATAATATTATGTGCCCTTATATAGGAATGTACAATAGTAACTGTTTCCCCCCATAATTTGAGCTAATTATGGGCATTAATGATATTGATTGCCTATTATTTTGGATTCTCATAACTGATGCATTTAGTGTTATAAATGTCTTACATCTGTTACGATTCTCTTTCCATATTTCTTTCCGGTTCATGTATCTTTCATTTTTTCTACTATTTATTCATTCTTTGCCAGCTGTTAGGCCCGGTGCTATCTCGTGGGTCTTTCTTCCCATGCCTTTTCTTACTCTATCAAATAAAACTGTCACGTGTTGCTATATTATCGTTCTACATGTTATGCCATGTCAACAGTCTAATATTCTACGTATAGTTGTTTTTCACCACCAATACAAAAACAACTAAGAAACAAAAAAAAAAAAAAAAAAAAGAAGTACATACCTGGAGGGGCGGTAAGCTACTGGTGCGTTGGGAACATTGAAAGGAGTGGGGGAAGAATGGAAAAGTCTTTTTTTTAAGAGAAATATTTTTAAAAAATTGAATAAAAGGTTATCTTGTAATTATATCATGTAATAACTTAATTCTTTACTCCTTCTTGAGAATTGAAGAATATAATTACTCTCCTCTCGATTACACCAATTTTTTTTACTAACCAAATAAATATAGCAAATTATGTAGTTAAGCATAATTATTTTCAAATTCAATTCCCTTACGGCTTCCAAACAGGCTCTAGATGACATTCTTGAGCGACCTAATTCAATTATATTTGTATATGGTCAAAATTAAGCTTACCCTTTTTATGCGGATGATTGAGGCTGGAGTATGATTAGTTGAGGATCGGCTTCGATTTATACCAAACTATGGTGCAGAGTTAGGTTGTCAAGCTCAAGACCCTGATCGATTAAGATCGAGACCGACCAAGATTGAGATCGACCAAGATCGGGACCGAGTAAGATGGAGATCGACGGTAGCTTACTAGGTCAAGTAACGGGAGACGAAATATCCGCAATCAGGCGAGGATCACGGCGCAGATCCCGGCACGTATCAAGAAGAGGTTGATTAATCAGCCAATCATGGGATTTCTTACTGTGTTTAGAATTGTACCAAGAGTAGGACTCTCCTACTATATAAAGGAGTCTGATCATTTGTAAAGGATCCATCATATTCACGTTACATAAAGCAATATATTCTCTTTCTCTTTAGCTCTCAATATTTCTATTACTTTGTTCATACTTTCCGGTGAAATATTCACTTGATTCGAGGGCAACCTAGCTCAAAGCTATACATTTCATTTTGTTTGCTTTATTTATTTGAAGTTAATTTCAATATCAATTTACCTTTTCTCTCGGTTTGTACTAAGTAATCACGTGTCCTTAAAACCACAGTATAAATTCAATTATTATCCATTTTTAGGGTAAATAGTTTGGCGCTCACCATGAGGTTAAGGATAATAGTGATTGCCTGGTACAAATTTTCGTAACACACACTATTTTATGCTTATTCTTTGAAGTGTCTTTGATTGCAGGATTAAAGGATGTCAAACTCTCAGTCAGCACCTCAACACATTGACAATGATCTCAGCCACCACGGCGAGAATGAGAACATTGCACCGGAAAATGTTGCACCCCATGCTGGCCTCGATGAAGTTTTGCCTATAGACCCAATCGGCGTCAGTTCACATGTAGCCATCAATAGAAATGTGGTCGTCGATCCCGAAAGCAGTGTTCGTAGGGGTACCCGATCACCTACTCAGAATACACATGACCATCCCAAGAAGTTGTACATAACATCGAATCGGCTTCGAGAAAATCGAATGAGAAGGAATCGGAGACCAATCCCGATATTATAAAAATGCTCGAAAAGTTGATAAAGCAAATCGATACCGGGAAAAATAAGATCGAGGAAAACGATAAGAAGGTGGAAACCTATAACTCCAGGGTCGACCAAATCCCGGGGGCACCACCGATATTGAAAGGACTAGATTCCAAAAATGTTTGTACAAAAACCTTTCCCCCAAAGTGCAGCTCCAAAGCCAATACCCAAGAAGTTCCGTATCCCCAAGATTCCTAAGTATAACGGGATTACTGATCCGAACGAACACGTTACCTCATACATGTGTGCTATCAAAGGAAATGACTTGGAAGATGACGAGATCGAATTCTTCTTGCTGAAGAAATTCGGCGACACTCTATCGAAGGGTGCTATGATATGGTATCATAATTTACCGCCTAATTATATTGATTCATTTGATATGCTTGGAGATTCTTTTGTAAAGGCACACGCTGGAGCCATTAAGGTTGCAACAAGAAAGTTGGACCTTTTCAAGGTAAGGCAGAAGGACAACGAGATGCTCAGGGAATTCGTATCTCGATTCCAAATAGAACGAATGGATTTGCCATTGGTCACCGACGATTGGGCTATTCAAGATTTCACTCAAGGCCTTAACGTTCAGAGTTCCATAGCTTCACATCAATTGAAGCAAAATTTGATCGAGTATCCAGCTGTCACTTGGGTCAATATACATAATCGGTATCAGTTAAAGATCAGGGTTGAGGATGATCAACTGGGGACTCCTTTCGGGTCTGTTTATCCTAACAGGCACGTGGATAGAATCAAGAGGGATATCGACCGAGGACCAAGGTCGAATAGAGATCGGTATCAACCGTATAACAAAGACTGTAGAGGCAGCAGATCTAGGCGAAACTTTGCACGGAATGAGAGGATAAATGATCGAGGTCAAAGTTCACGGGGACTCATGAGCAAATGTGGTTTTGACAGGGATGTTGGGCCCAAAGAAGCGCCATAATTGTCGGAATATAACTTCAACGTAGAAGTATCCGCCATCGGACGTATCAAGGATACTAGATGGCCTCGACTTTTGCAGACCAATCCGGCCTAGAGAAATCCCAACCAAATATGCAAGTATCATGGAACCCATGGCCATAAAATATAAGATTACATGAAGCTAAGGGAGGAAGTAGCCTGAATGTTTAACGAGGGAACCTTCGGGAATTCTTAAGCGATCGAGCCAAGAATCACTTCAAAAACAGAGATTCCAGTAGACAAAACGAGCAAGAAGAACCATTGCACGTGATTCACATGATCATTGGAGGGGTCGATACTCCTCAAAGACCAGTATTAAAATGCACCAAGGTGTCGGCCACAAGGGAGAAGCAAACTCGGGATTATGTACCAGAAGGAACCTTGTCTTTCAATGATGAAGATGCAGAAAGGATCGAAAAACCCCACAATGATGCACTGGTAATATCTGTACTTATAAATAAGACTCAAGTTAAACGTATTTTGATTGATACACATAGCTCAGCCAACATAATTCGATCGAGGGTCGTAGAACAACATAGCTTACAAGATCAGGTTGTACCCGCGGCCTGAGTTCTAAACAGCTTTAATATGGCATGTGAAACAACCAAAGGCGAGATAAATTTGCAGTAAATGTGGCTGGCACCATCCAAGAAATGAATTTTCATGTGATTGAGGGCGATATAAGGTATAATGCCCTATTCGAGAGACCGTGGATCCATAACATGAGAATAGAGCCTTCGACCCTTCGCCAAGATCTAAAGTTACCAACGCTAGAGGGAATCAAAATAGTCTATGGGGAGCAACCCGCCGCCAAGGAAATGTTTTCCATCAACAAAGTGATACCGATATTGGAGCTCTTATTAACAAAAGGGTCAAGTTCGAAGGGAAACCAGGAGGTCAAATAGCAACCATAGACACCGGCCTCGACCTAATCAGGGAAACAAGGGACTGACAAGGATGATGATGACGGGATTCCTCGATCCTTCATAGTCCCTGATAATTCCAATGCCACCAAATCAATGATCGAAGAGCTGGAACAAATCATATTGGTAATTCACCAGCCCGAGCGAAAGGTATACCTGGACACGGGGCTAGACCCCGAGCTTAGGAGAAAACTTATTCAATTCCTTAAAACTAACATGGACTGCTTTGCTTGGTCCCATCTCGATATGACAGGGATACCAAGAGAAATTACCACCCATAAACTGAGCTTGGACCCGAAATTCCGTCCGGTGAAGAAAAAAAAAGAAGGCCCCAGTTTAAGGTCAAGATTGCTTTCATCAAAGACAAGGTAACCAAACTTCTCAAATAGGGTCTATCCAGGAAGTAAAATATCCTGAATGGTTAGCTAACGTAGTAGTAGTCCCTAAGAAGGGAAACAAACTTAGAATGTGTGTATATTACAAAGACCTAAATAAAGCATGCCCCAAAGATTCTTTTCCTTTCCTAATATCGATCGCACGATCGATGCCACGGCCGGCCATGGGATCCTCAATTTCTCGACGCTTATTCCAGGTACAACCAAATATGATGAACCCGGAAAACTAGGAAAATACCTCGTTCATCACCAAATATGGTACCTACTACTATAATGTAATACCATTCGGACTAAAAAATGTTGGTGCAACCTATCAACACCTAGTAAACCAATTGTTCGAAGAACAAATAAAAAAATCTATGGAAGTTTATATTGATGACATGCTAGTTAAGTCCCTGCAAGCAGAGGACCGTTTGAAGCATTTGCAGGAAACTTTCAGTATACTGAAGAAATACAACATGAAGCTCAACCCATAAATATGCGCATTCAAGGTTGGCTCTAGCAAATTTCTTGGCTTCTTGGTATTCGATCGAGGAATTGAGATCAACCCTGACAAAATCAAAGGCTATCATAGATATCACGATAGTAGACAACGTAAAGGCCGTACAGAGGTTAACAAGGCGCATAGCCACCCTGGGGTGAATTATTTCGAGGTTCTCCGGTAAGAGTCATTGGTTCTTTTTGTTGCTGAAGAAGAAGAATGACTTCACGTGGACTTTGGAATGCCAACAGGCCTTGGAGGAGTTTAAACGGTACTTGTTGAGCCCGTCGCTGCTTCACACGCCGAGGGCAGATGAAAATCTTTACTTATATCTGGTAGTATCGGAGATAACGATAAGTGGAGTCCAAGTCCGAGAAGAACAAGGTACACAATTCCCTATCTATTATGTTAGTCAGACCCTAGGTGAACCGAAACTAGATATCCTCATCTAGAAAGCTTAGCATTCGCTTTGATAAGTGCCTCTAGGAAACTAAAACCACACTTTCGATGCCATCCCGTATGTGTTGTAACAACTTATCCTCTTCAAATTTTGCATAAACCCGAGCTTTCGGGGCGATTGGCCAAATGGGCCGTAGAACGCAGCGTGTACGATATTGAGTATCGACCCCAAAAAGCCATCAAGTCTCAAATCTTGGTAGACTGCGTGGCTGACTTCATGCCAGCCATAGCGCCCGAGGTTGCAAGAGAATTATTGGTCAACTCGTGTACATCTTCAAGGATCTGGACCCTCTTTATAGATGGCGCTTCGAACGCAAAGGGGTCCGGACTCGGCATCGTGCTGAAACCACCCATAGGTAACGTAGTTAGACAATCTATTAGAACTATAAAATTGACTAACAACGAGGTGAATATGAGGCCATGATTGCAGGCCTTGAACTAGCCAAAGGCTTGGGAGCAGAGGTGATCGAAGCTAAATGCGACTCATTTCTCATTGTGAATCAGGTTAACGGAACCTTTGAAGTTCGAGAGGAATGAATGCAAAGATACTTGGATAAGCTACAAGTAACTCTACACCGGTTTGAGGAATGGACTTTGCAATATGTGCCTCGAGATCAAAATAGTGAAGTCGATGCCCTTGCAAATCTAGGCTCATCGGCCGAAGACAGCGAACTAAATTTAAGGGCTGTCGTACAACTCATGAGGGTAGTGGTCGAAGAATGCCACGCTGAGATAAACTCCACAAGCTTGACCTAGGATTGGAGAAACAAATACATAGAGTATTTCAAGAACGGAAAACTTCCTTCAGATCCAAAGGAATCGAGGGCCTTGTGCACAAAGGCAGCCCGATTTAGCTTGTCCGAAGATGGAACCTTACTTAGAAGAATGTACGATGGTCCGTTAGAAATATATATGGGACCGGGAGATACTGAGCATGTTTTGAGCGAAGTCCACGAAGGAACATGTGAGATACACTAAGGCATCAAATCACTGGTTTGAAAGGTAATCAGAGCTGGCTATATCTAGATTTATATGGAAAACGATGCGAAGGAGTTTGTGCAAAAATATGATAAATATCAAAGACATGCTTCGATGATTCATCAACTCGAGGAGCTGCTTCATTCGGTTTTATCCCCATGGTCATTCATGAAGTAGGGGATGGACATCGTTGGCCCTCTTCCATCTTCACCAGGTAAGGCTCAATTTATTTTATTTTTGACTGACTATTTCTCTAAGTGGGTTGAAGCATAGGCCTATCATAAGTTTAGGAAGAAATAAGTCATCGACTTCATTTGGGACCACATCGTATGTCTATTTGGAATACCATCCGAAATTGCATGTGACAACAGAAAACAATTTATCGGTAGCAAGGTGACCAAATTTCTCGAAGGCCTCAAGATCAAGAGGATTTTATCAACACGTTATCACCCTAGTAGGAATGGGCAAGCTGAATCGACCAACAAAACCATAATACAAAACCTCAAGAAAAGGTTGACACAGGAAAATGGAGAGAAGTCCTGCCGAAGCCCTTTGGGTGTATCACACAACTTCAAAATCCAGTATCGGGGCTACCCGTTCTCTTTGGTTTATGGCACCGAAGCTTTAATACTGGTCAAAGTTAGGGAGTCAAGCATCAGATTTCGATATGCGATGAAGGAATCAAATGACGGGGCCATGAATACGAGCCTAGAGCTATTAGATGAACGACGTGAAACTTTTATGTAAAAAAAGAATCTATGTTAAATTTCATTAATTTTGGCCAAGATCATATTTAAGAGCTCAAGTCCAAACATATGGACTTGTTTTCAAGAAGCACAAGAAGTTCAAGAAGCTCTAAATTAGTTTCAAGAAGCCAATATTCTTTCCTTCTTAAAATAGGATTTATTTTATCCCTTTTAGAATAAGAATTTTCCTTTTTAGTAGGATTCTAGTTTCTTTTCCTTGTAGAATAGGGATTTTACTTTCCTTGCCTTTAGTTTTTTTATTTTCTTATTAGAATAGGAATTTTAGTCATCAAAGAAGAGACTCTAGGCCTATATAAAGGGTTCTCTTGCCTTGTAGAATAGTAATTCATGTTTTTGAGGCTTGCCCTAGTTTTACAATATAGTGTTTTTTTCTATTTTGTCTTCTTTATTCTTGTTTTTGGTTCCAAGCAAGGTGGTGATAGTCTTTATCTTGTTTTCAATTGTGTGTGGTGTTTCTTTATCACGTTAATTGATTTCAAGTGGTGACTTTAGGAACTTGTTCAGTTCTTGATCTTTCAAAAATACGTTTCTTCATCTCAATTCGTTCTTTTGATATCATAGAATCATAACTTTCCTTAAACCGGTACATCATCAATATTTACTTGTTTTGAACGAGTAAATAGTCTTTCTTATAGTTCAGATCGTCATCTTTCATCTCGTTTTTTGAATCATCAGATTTCGAGTCCTAAAGCTTAAGATACGTTGTTTCTTGAAAACGGCCTACAAACCACGTTTTCGTTTCAAGATTTTGATCCTGGTCGGTTGGTTCTTTGTTAAATCGAAGAATCACATCAAGCTGCCTTTGTTTGATTGGCTGCCCAGAAATAACTAATCGAAAGGTATTACAATTGAAGGGCCAACCTTTGATATTTTAATGTCGGGGACTTGGTACTCACGTTAAACACCCGAAATCCAAATGAAGGAAAATTGGGTCTAAACTGGGAAGGGTTGTACCAAATTCTTGAGATCATAGGAAAAGGATCCTATAAGCTCGGAACGATGGACAGAGAACAGCTACCGAATAATTGGAACATAACTCATCTCAAACGATACTACTGCTAAGGTTCGACCCTATTTCAATTCTTTCTATTTTATGACTAACACTTGCAGGTTATCGACGAGGAGCGGTGTGAAACCTTTAGGTCTGAAAGCACGCGTTGCACTCCTTTTCGCTTGGATCGTTTTTGTCCCAAATGGGTTTTTCGGTAAGGTTTTTAATGAGGCAATAGTGAATCATGCTACCTTATAATTGAAGGCCGATCATGAATCAGTATCAAAGACTGTGTTTATCGTATCTGAGATTTCTCTACAATCAACCTCGAATACTGGGGGAGATTACCCTCGGATATTGAATTATTCTAGCAAGGAAATTATTTCGAATTGAAAGTGTCTCAATAGGTATGATTTATTGTAAGGGCAAAACGGTTAAAACGAACCGTGCACACACATATTGCTCGAGCCCTAACATAAAATATGTACGCATGTGTGATTATTTTTGACAAGAATAAAGAGAAGTACTTTGCTTGCAACTATTTAATGTCTTGGAAAAATTTCCATTTTACAACCTCATACTTTCGATCTATTATGGAAACAAGCCCAAGGGCCGATTGCCACCGGAGTTCGGATAATCACTCCAACACTTGGGGACTGTCGTCCATAAAATAAACTCAAACAGATCAAACTATTGAACATCGAGGGCATAAGACCTCTTAGGAAACCCTCGAATTTTAAATACCACAGCCATTCCCACTCGGGGGCTGTTATCTTAAGCAAGCCTGTATAACTCAGGAAAGCGAGCTCACTAGGCTACACCCGAACTAAAAGGCTACGACCAATTTAACACGGATCAGAGACGTCTAAAATTCGTTACAAAAATAGGCCTTCAAAAAAGAAAAACTTCTTTCACAATTGGTTCTAAAGGCTACCCTCGACAGAATCTTAAACTTAAGATATTTTGGGAGAAAAACTTCGGTAACACCAAACCCCGATAAGCCTTAACACAGAAGGGCAATAAAGTTAAGGTTTGTTCAACTTCGAACACAACCTTATTATTGTGCGCTAAGGCATTCTAACCTTTGTGAATACAAGCAATAAAATAAAGAAAAATTTTAGAGCCGAAAAGCGTGAAAAGCCTTTCGAGTTCAGCCATAAACAAAAGAAAGCAAAATGTAAAAGCCTAAGGGCTACCTTATTTCGAGTTCGAGCGAAACCTCACTCGACTATTAAAGCCTAAGGGCTACTTTTATTTTTGAGTCCGAGAAACCACTCTCACTCGGCTATCAAACTTAAGGGTTACCTTAATTCAAGTTCGAATAAATGATCTCACTTGGCACAAAACCGCCTCAGTTCAAATTCGAGCTTTCGATCGAGGACTACCGATCAGAAATGGTCGAGGACGGTACTTACCATCGGTCCGTACCATCTCAAAGTCTCGAATACAACTTCATAATATCATGCTAAGGCATTTTGACCCTTACATGAATTAACAAAAAGACAACAGATTTAGAAACCATGGAAAGAAAAAAATTATACAAAATTCTTTTTACAAGGGCCATGTGGCCTGATCAAGAATTTATTACAAAGGTCGATCGACCTCAACATAAAAGCAAAAATTACAAGGACTAAGCAGCATGGTCCTCATCGGAGGAAGCATATTCTCCCTCGGAGTCCTCTCCACCAGATTCACTCAATCTCTCGGAGTCTTCCTTAGGGAAAGCCAGATTTCTAGCCCTTGTTTCTTCTACTCTGGCAATCTCGATTTTAGTGGATATATCCAAACCCTGAACACGAGTTCCTTCGAGAGCCTCCCTTCGAGCTTGCCACTTCACATGATTCACCATGCTCCAGGCATGTGCTTGGGTAGCTTCGACATCGACCTTGTATTGGGTCGTATTGGCTTGGGCTTTGGTGTTGGCCACTGCCGCCTCAGATTTGGCCACTTCGAGCTCTTTGTCCAAGTCAGCTAAATTGGACTAAAGCTCCTCAATTTTCTTTGCTTTTACCAAGGCTTTTTCCCTTGCAGCCCGAAGCTGAGACTCAGCCGACTCCAGCTCTGCTTGGACGACCTACTTTTTTAAGCTAAGATGTCCATACACCCATTTAATTGTTCGGCCTTGGCTTTTACTTCATCTATTTGCCTTTAAAGGTCCTTGATCTATTCGAGCCTCTATCGAACCTACAGAATCGGGTCGTTAGTTGTTATCTCCAACTCATCTTCACTATCATGAAGCATTTGGAATACTTGCTCGGCCATCTCAGCATGCTCATCTCGAGAGGCCCCAAACCTCAGCCTTGCGCTCCTCTCGGATTCGAAGGAAGGCCTCGTGATGCAACATCGAATCCTAAAAGTAAGGAAGAAAATGTTAGAACTATATACAATTCATAGTTTTAAAAAGATAATGGAATGGCTCTCAAACTTACCTAATTCAGAGCGTGCTGGGCCTCATTGAACAAACAAGAAACTTCCACCTCATCCATCTTGGCTTGGTCTTCTTCGATGACTAAGCATCCCCTATGGGGGCAGAAAGAACTAGATTATCCTCCGGGACCGAGATGATAATTGATCGCTTATGCCCGGGATCGACACTGGGGGCCGAAAATTGATTGGTCAGTTTAAAGCTCGAGGAAGCCTCACTCGAGCTCTTCCTCGGTCCATCCAAGTCACCCAGACCAGTGACATTTTCTACTCCAACAAAATAGCCACGGAAAGGATCTTCTACTCCACTGGATCCCTTCCTCGTGGCAAGTCTCCACCGCTGGAGCTTCATACATCATCGACTCAATAAATAAGAGGGAATCTCCTATATCTACAACCCCAAGCAAATCTTTTGGGGCACCGCCTTCATCTCGGGAAGCCTCGAGCATGGTTTCTACACTAGCATCGACTGCCTCCTCGATAGCCTTCTCACATTGAGGTGAAGCATCTTCAGCTCTTTCTGGCTTAGGGACTTTGTCAAATCGAGGCAGAGCAGTTTCAGCTCTCGTTGGCCCAGTAGTTCCTTAAATTTCGGTGCCAGCTCTCACACAGGCCACCAGCTCGGAGTCATCTTCTTCCTATTCTTCTTCGGCCCCATCCCTTAGTCGTTGGACTGACTCCAAAGTTAGAGGAATGACGTTCCCCTTGGGCTTACGGGCTGTTTTCTTTTGGGGTTTCTGCCCCTCAGAGTTCGTGGAAGTTGAAGCTCTTTTCCTCTTCTTCTCCTTCATCGGCTTCGAAATAGATGGTGGGGGAAGGATTTCTTCGTCACCAGACGGGGGCCCCATTGCTACATCCTTCCCGGGGCATATAAAAAAAAGATGAGTAAACTCGATACGAGACCCAAATGATAACCATTCTAAGAAAGAAATTTACCATGGTTATGGGCCTCCCGTTGACCCTTTGATAACTTCATCCAAGCACGCTCGGATCAAAACTTTTGCGACACTTCTGGCACATGGGCCACAGCTGCAACATAAAAAACATAGATGAGGAAAGAAGATGATAAGTAAAACGTCTAAGTTAGATATTCAAGGCAAAGCAATACTTACGATTCATGTTCCATTTTTCAGGGAACCGCATGTCTTTGGCAGGGATTAGGTCTGAAGTCTTTATTCGAATAAATAGGCCCATCCAACCTTGGTCTTGGGTCTTATCTATGTTCGAGAATGGGGGTTTGATGGCTCGGTGGTAAAGCTTGATCAATCCTCCTCGATAAAGCGAGAGATTGTAGAGACGCATAAGGTGATCGAGGGTAAAAGGATGCCCCTCGATCTTGTTTACAAAAAATCAGAGAAGGATCACGATCCTCCAGAATGATGGATGGATATGGCCAAGGGTCACATCGTACCTCTTGCAGAAGGCAATAATGATGGGGTCTAAAGGACCCAATGTGAAAGGATAAGTGTAAACACTTTGAAACCCTTCCACATGTGTAGTAATTGATTCCTCAGGCGAGGGCACCACCACGTTCTTGCCAACACAGTTACAACCCTCTTTAACTTGGTCGAGGAGATCGTCGGTAATTGTGCATATATACCTCGACATCGGTTCGCATCGACCCGGTACCGAAGGCGTATTCTCTACCTTAAAATCAGCAGCAGTGGGGTACTTTTTTGGAACGAAGTCCTCTAGGGGAGGTTCCTCCATGGCTCCATCACTGGCGGGCCTTGATGAAGAAGTGGTTTCCTTTTTTGGAACGGTATTTGAAGTCTTAGCCATTTTTACTTTACGAATGAAGAAGAATGGAAACTAGGAAGAAACACTTGGTATTTTATGATGAAACGGGCGAAGAAACACCAGAGATCTGAAGATACCGAGCTTTGAGGAAGGCAAAGGATTTTGAGGGTGAAAGAAAAAGAAGATTTGAAAATAAAGTTTGGGCAAAAGAAGAAAGATACATTTATAGGTTTAAAATCATAGTTCAAAATCCGGTAGTGCCGATCGTCGACTGGCACACATTAAATGCCTGGAAAACCATACCGACGAGATGTTTCGGTCACCTCTGTTGCTTATGTTATGATGCTTACATCACGATGTATCAAGGTGAAGATCGAGAGCTCAAATCGTTTCTTGTCATTATTCTCCAAGAAACGAGGGAACTATCTGTATATGGTCAAAATCAGGCTTGCCCTTTTTGTGCGACTGATCGAGGCTGGAGCATGATTAGTCGAGGATCAACTTCGATTTATATCAAACTATGGTGCAAAGTTAGGTTGTCAAGCTCGAGACCCTGAGACCGATTAAGATCGAGACCAACCAAGTTTGATGATCGGGACCGAGTAAGATGGAGATCTAGGGTAGCTTACTGGGTCGAGTAACGGAAAGACGAAATATCCGCAATCGGGCGAGGATCACGGTGCAGATCCAGGCATGTATCAAGAAGAGGCCGATTAATCAGCCAATCATGGGATTTCTACTATATTTAGAATTGTACCAAGAGTAGGACTCCCTTACGATATAAAGGGGTCTGATCATTTGTAAAAGATCCATCATATTCACGGTACATAAAGCAATATATTCTCTTTCTCTTAAGCTCTCAATATTTCTATTACTTTGTTCATACTTTTGGCGAAATATTCACTTGATTCGAGGGCAACCTAGATCAAAGATCAAAGCTATACATTTCATTTGGTTTGGTTTATTTATATTAGCAGTTAATTTCAATATCAATTTATCTTTTCTCTCAGTTTGTACTAAGTAAATCATGTGTCCTTAAAATCACAGTATAAATTCAATTGTTATCCGTTTGTAGGGTAAACAATATTACAAATAGAAGTCTACTATTTGCCAATCAGATCTTCCATGGCCATCAGCTCATTATTTTTGAACAATTAAGCAAGAAGGATAAAGGAATAGGTTAATACTTGTTAACATGGCATCACATCAAATGCACTAATTTACATAAGTACATCAAAAAACGAACGAGTATTCGATAAATGAGTGCAATAAAAGACGACTAACTTTTCACTTTATGTGACTTGTTTATCAGTATAACAGACTGTTGGAAACATATTTGACAAAGATATTTGATGTAACCAATTCAGAAAAAGAAAAATCCTCCCAAATTATCATGTAAACTTGGGGATATATATATATATATATATATATATATATATATATATATATATATATATATATATATATATATATATATATATATATATATATATATATATATACTTCCTTCTGTTTGGCTCTTCGTGAGGTGACAGTAGAGCTGTGCACGGATCAGATCGTATCGAATTTAGCGTATTTCGGATTCAGATTTTGGATTCTAGAAAATGCAATCAGAATCCGATCCGAATTATATCAGATCGAATTTTAAAGTTTGGATCGGATCGGATTTCGAATCGTATTATACCTCAAAGTTGCAAACTAATATGTATATTTTCTTTATAAAAGAGGCATTACATAAAGAAAAATTCATATTTATGCAATTATGAGAGTATTATGGTGTCAATATAGCTAAATCTAGCAAAAAGGTAATAACTTGGAGGAAGAAGTAAAGGAAGTACAGATTATCCGAAATTAAAGTGTAGTATTTATACATTGCCTAATAATTTCGGATTTCGAATCGGATCGGATTAAAATATAGCAATTTGAATCCGATCCGAAATTCTAAATTTTAATAAATACAATCCAAAATCTGATCCAATCCGAAATCCGAAATTGAATGGATCGATTTGGATTTCGAATATCCGATCCGAATAAACAGCCTTAGGCGATAGATTGCAGCTTCATACATACATAGTAGCAATTGTGCTACAACATTTATTATTATGGCTCAATCCAAATATGTTGAGCCGATTACATGAATTATTATAATATTAGTAGCATTTTTTATGAACAAACACTGCATTAATTTGACCATGGGTTATTAAGTGTAACATTTTGTGTGGACACAAAAGTTGACAAATCAAAGAATTGGAGTTGCACATTACGTTTGCAATTGATCTAGTTGTTCATCTTTTATGTGTAGAGTTTCAAACCTTTAATAATACGGGGCCGACTTCACAAGTAAGGTTAAGTTTTATGTAAATAGTACTTTTCCTATATCCTATTTATGGGATTACATCGGGTTTGTTGTTGATATTCTAGGAGGGTCGATTTCTTTACATCTCTATATTCGCTCTTTGCATATCCATCCATATTAAGATAAAAAAAACAAAAAAGAACAAAACTAGGTAAAAAGGAAATAAACTGGAGTAAAAGAAAAAAACATAAGTATTAGGGAAGTTTTTCTTTTCTTTTTATTTACTTATTTATTTTCTTGACTTTTTGAAGCAAATACATCTCTAAAATATTAGTAATTGGTGTTTGGCATTGGGTGGATTAGAAAGTAAACACTGTGATTTTGTCTTTTTCTCAATTGCGGTTTCTTATAAAGTCAACAATTACATTATATCAACTCTGTCTTTTTAATATTTAATGCTATGATATTGAAGAGGCGTTTTTGACTGGTGTGGATGTTAAAATTAATGTAACCCCATTTTCAGGAGAACAGAAAATACTAGGTGTGTCGCGATCGAAATATGACTTCCAAATATGGATTCATGGTTGATAATGAAGATAAATTTTTGAGTTTATGCGTTAAAATTGCTTAAACGATATTTTCAATATCTCTACTTAGTATTATGCTATATCTATTACTATTACAAAGATCATGCAAAATTCTTTATACTTTTAAGATATAGTAACTTAACTCAAGTTCTCAAGTTGGTTCACAGAGAAAAATAAGAGTAAGCACTACTTCCTCCTCCGGTCCAACTTAATTGATTTTTTAAACTATTTTCAAATGTATCAAGAAATTTACTTTTTAACGTTAATTAACAATAAAATTGATTATTGAATCTTTACTATCTCTTTAATTTATTCATTAGAAATATAACAGATACTTCGAGACTGTTTTCTTCAAGGGCAACTTTGAAAAAAAAAGGTTAATTCCTTTTTAATATCTAAAAAAATCAAATATTATGGACCACAAAAAGAAGTTAATTCCATGAACAAAATGGTTATTACATGATGCAAGTAAATGAAACGCTTATTTTTATGCACATATATTTTGATGAATTATCTACGCTAATTTTTTTTGTTTTTTATGAATTAGTTGGAAGCTGTTTCTTGTTCAACAACAACTTTAGTTCTTAAACATGCTCTGCTAGGAAAATATTCGTGGAGTGTAATGTTTTATTTTTAATGGAAAAATGGGAATATTTGTTGATTGGTGGAAATAAAGAAAGATTTAAAAGTATGGTCTGACTTGTGGATCTTATTAATGTGCAGGATTATTTAACAAGGTAGATGTTATTTCCAAATTAATTAAACCTATTTATACTCTTTCTTCCTCACAATTACTATTAAATCGGGGATGATCTAATAAACGACTAAACATTTAAATTTAAAATTGAGAGTGTAGGTAAAGATTAGAATATGTATTAGTTTATTATACTTAAGTGATCAATTGAGTACGAATATGCATTTTTATTAACTATATTTTAGTGATAATAATGTATATGAAAATGCATGTTAGTGTAAACCATAATTTATTTATTTTCACAATAGTAATCCTAGGCAACCCTTAATTCAAGTGGACCTACAAAAACTGAGCAGGAATTGTTGAATCTGCCTTGCACTTTACAAAGTTCAATGAAAACAATGTCTAGCAATTTTAGGTCAAAGAATTCATGTGAATCCTTTTTATGTAACAGTAAACATAAAAAAA
This sequence comes from Nicotiana tabacum, assembly GCF_000715075.1. Lineage (NCBI taxonomy): Eukaryota > Viridiplantae > Streptophyta > Magnoliopsida > Solanales > Solanaceae > Nicotiana > Nicotiana tabacum. Next base: position 93,028,599 of record NC_134086.1, on the reverse strand, counting down.
AATTCTATAGCACCCTTAGCATACCTACTATAACAAATATTCATTGTATTCAATGTTAATGTTGTTGGTTGCTATCTTCTTACTTGCTGTATTTGTAAATAATAATTTTGGAGAAAAGAACGTTAGTGTATAAACATAAATATAAATAAAACAATAATTAATTCGAACCCACTGAATTCACAGTGTTTCATTACGGAATTTAATCCTCTCCTAGTACCCAAGATTATGGATTATTTCCTCCCATGATAGAACGAATTATACACTGGTATAGTGGTACTTCAAACCCCAGTGTTTCAGCGAACACAAAGTTCGGCAGCAAATCACACTTACGGTTGCTTTGTTTATAGTTTAAAACAATGCACAACAAAGGAGGAGAATTCAGAAGTCGAATGGAAATTCTGAGAGGAAGGTATGCAATTTATAGCCGATGTTGAGTTCTTACTGAAGAGGATATCAACGACAGCCAAGCTCTCAAATTCGTTTCTGCCTGTGCCTTCTCCTAACAGCTCTTATTCCGTTTTTCTATTTTTGTGTTGTGTGTCCTTGTTCTAACAGCTACTACACATATTTATAGTGCAGTCAGCTATTAAGAGAATGACCAGCCACCACTCATGGTGGAGCAATTACTAGGCTGTTATGGAGGAAGCACTTGACATGGTGGAAGGAGCACTTGCTCATGGAGCACTAGGCTGCCAATGGACAATGGAGCTTGCACTTGGCCGAACTGGTGGGACACTTGGATTCTATCCATGGATTGGAAAACATCCATTACAAACACGGATAATATCACGTTAATATTCACTATTAACAAATAAATTTGGTCCAAGAAATTAATCAATCAATCAATCATTTGACCAAATCCAAATCTGAAGCCGAAACCGAAGTCATAGCCGTAGCCGAGCCGAGCGAGCGACGACCACGACGGCGCGAGGCTTGCCTTCTTCTTAACTCTTTAAGAGCTACAAGAAGAGCAATTGTATATATACCCACCAAAATTCTTTTCCTCTTCCAATATGGGACAATGTTTCAAAGAGGGAAACTAAAAAATTTACTCAAAAATTTCATTTTCCCTCCATTTCCCACTCACCCTCTTTTTAAGACTTTTCCATCTTAAAATCCTCAACAATCCCCCACATGAATGAGGAATGGCTATATCACAGAAGTATGCATGAAAAACTTGTGTGATTTGCAAGCGAGGATTAATTGCATCTGGATAAGTAGGTTTCCCTTTGAACTTTCCGTAGTGAACTTATGTCGGATATACTCGGTCAATCGGTAGATTTTATATCTTTGAACCGTCGAACTTTAGTGTATACCTAGATAACCATAAGTCACACAATCAACCCTTAACCGTCTTTGGTTCTCATTGTTGTGTTCGTTTCAGCCATGAACACCGCCTGATTTCATAAGTGCGTAGAGAATTGGCCTTGCAAAATTCTCCTTGAAACGGATAACACTTCACACTTACATAGGTGATTCCTAAACGTGTCATCCCGTAGATATACTATTTGATATACACCGTATCAAATTTAGAAATTATTAAAAAGCCTTAATGCTTTATCCTTGGTACTGAACATTGTCTCATCACGAGAATGGACTAAAATTTTTGTTGACAATGTTGAACCATCATTAATGACTTTGTTTGATCTCCTTCAACCTAGATCTTGGGATCTCCGGTCTTCTAAGTAGAGTTACCTCCACAATGACTTGCTCTCGGCCATAGTCCCATTCCCCTCGATGATTTCTCAACTACATCTCTAGTTAGGCCTTTTGAAAGTGGATCCGATACATTATCACTTGACTTTACATAGTTAATCATGATAATTCCTCTAGAGAGTAGTTGCCTAATGGTTTTATGTCTTCGTCGTATATGACGAGATTTACCGTTATACATAACGCTCTCAGACCTTCCAATTTCTGCTTGGCTATCGCAATGTATGCATATTGGTGCCAACGGTTTAGGCCAAAATGGAATATCTTCCAAGAAATTCCGGAGCCATTCAACATCTTCACCGGCTTTATCTAAGGCTATGAACTCAGCCTACATTGTAGAGCGGTCAATACAAGTTTATTTGGACGACTTCCAAGATACTGCTCCTCCACCAATAGTGAATACATATTCACTTGTGGACTTCGAATCAGTTGAACCGGTGATCCAATTTGCATCACAATATCCTTCAATCATGTAGGATATTTACTGTAGTGCAAATCAAAATTTTGTGTATGTTCTAAATATCCCAAAACTCGTTTCATTGCCATTCAATGAGATTGATCTGGATTGCTCGTGTATCGACTCAGTTTACTTGTAGCACAAGCTATATCTGGTCATGTACAATTCATGATGTACATTAAGCATCCCAACACACGGGCATAATCCAATTTTGATATGCTTTGGCCTTTATTCTTTGCTAATGCAAGATTCACGTCAATTGGAGTCTTTGCAGCTTTAAACCCTAAGTGCTTGAATTTTTCAAGTATTGTCTTAATATAATGAGATTGTGACAGTGCCAGACCTTGAGGAGTCTTTTGGATCTTAATCCCCAGAATTAAATCTGCAACTCCCAAGTCCTTCATATCAAACTTGCTAGTTAGCATACGCTTAGTCTCATTTATGTTGGCAATGTCATTACTCATTATCAGCATATCATCCACATATAGGCAAACAATGACTATGTGATTTAGAACATTTTTAATGTACACACATTTATCACATTCATTTATCTTAAAATTATTTGACAACATTGTTTAGTCAAATTTCACATGCCATTGTTTGGGTGCTTGTTTTAGTCCGTAGAGGGACTTAACAAGTCTACATACCTTCTTTTCTTTACCTAAAACCACAAACCCTTTAGGTTGTTCCATGTAGATTTCTTCCTCCAATTCTCCATTTAAGAAGGTTGTCTTTACGTCCATTTGATAAATTTCAAGACCATAAACTACAGCTATAGCTACTAGCATTCGTATGGACGTAATTCTCGTCACTGGAGAATATGTATCAAAGTAGTCAAGACCTTCTCGTTGTCTATATCCTTTGACAACAAGTCTTGCTTTAAATTTATCAATAGTGCCATCATCTTTCATTTTTCTTTTAAAAATCCATTTACAACCCAAAGGTTTATTCCAGGAGGAAGATCAACCAATTCTCATGTATGGTTGTTCAATATGGATTCTATTTCACTATTGACTGCCTTTTCCAAAACAATGATTCCGAAGAAGACATAGCTTCTTTAAATATTCGAGGCTCATTTTCCAATAAGAAAGCCACAAAATTTGGTCCAAACGAAGTAGATGTTCTTTGACGTTTACTACGTCTTGGATCCCCCTGATTAAATGTAGTTTCTTTTGTTTCTTCCCGAGGTCATTTAGATCCTTCACCAATCAACTCGTATTCCTTTTTATACGGATATATAATTTCAAAGAACTCAACATTATCTGATTCTATAACCGTATTATTATGAATGTCGGGATTTTCTGATTTATGAACCAAAAATCGATATGTTTTACTATTGGTCGCATATCCTATGAAAACACAATCAACTGTTTTCGGTCCTATTTTTACCCTTTTGGGTTTAGGAACTTGTACTTTTTCCAAACACCCCCACACTTTCAAATAATTCAAGTTGGGCTTTCTTCCTTTCCATTTTTCATATGGAAAGGATTGTGTTTTGCTATGGGGTACTCGATTTAGTATCCGGTTAGCCGTAAGAACGGCTTCCCCCCACAAGTTCGGTGGCAAACTAGAACTTATCAGCAATGCGTTCATCATCTCCTTTAATGAACGATTCTTTCTTTCCGCAATCCCATTGGATTGGGGCATGTAAGAGGTTGTTGTTTGATGAATAATTTCATATTCTAGACATATTTCTTCAAAAGGAGATTCATATTCACCACCCCTATCACTTCTTATCATTTTGACTTTCTTGTTAAGTTGTGTTTCAACTTTATTTTTATATTGCCTGAATGTGTCTATTGCTTCATCTTTACTATTAAGTAAGTAAACATAGCAATATCGAGTATTGCCGTCAATAAAAGTTATGAAATACTTCTTTCCACCGCGAGATGGTATTGACTTCATGTCACAAATATCTGTGTGAATTAAGTCTAAAAGATTTGAATTCCTTTCAACCGACTTATAAGGATGTTTAACATACTTAGATTTCACACATATTTGACATTTTGATTTTTCCCATTCAAACTTAGGCAATACTTCCAAGTTAATCATTTTCCACAAGGTTTTATAATTGACATGATCCAAACGTACATGGCATAAATCATTTGACTCAAGTAAGTAAGAAGAAGCTAAAGTTTTATTATTAGTTTCGGCAACTATTACATTCAGCTTGAAAAGGCCCTCAGTAAGGTAACTTTTTTCCTACAAACATTTCATTTTTACTTATCACCACCTTGTCAGATACAAAAACGCACATGAAAGCGTGCTTTACAAGAAGTCCAGTAGAGACTAAGTTCTTCCTAATTTCGGGAACATGAAGGACGTTGTTCAAAGTCATGACCTTACCAGAAGTCATCTTGAGAAATATCTTCTCGTATCCTTCAATTTTTGTTGTAGCAGCATTTCCTATAGAAAGCGTATCTTCGGGTCCAGCAAAAGCATATGTAGAAAATGCTTCCCTCACAGCACAAACATGTCGAGTGGATCCAGAATCAATCCATCACTTCATAGTATACAAGTCATCAATATCTTCTTACTTTTCAATCATGTTTGCTTGACCCTTCTTCAAAATCTATGTCGATGCATTGGCAGTCACCATCAGACCAGTTTGGTTTCCATTGTCATTCGTCATTTTTCCTGTAAAAGAATGACAGAAACAAACGTTTAAACTTGGAGTAAAAAAATCACGTAGATTTTAATCTCCAACAAACTGTCACGAAGACTTTAAAACTGGAGTAAAAAATCACGTAGATTTTAATCTCCACCAAAGCCCCACGAAGGCTTTAAAACTGGAGAAAATAATCAAGTAGATTTTAATCTCCAACAAACCGCCACGAAGGCTTTAATCTCCAAAACGAGAGTAGACAAAACCACAAAGGTTTTAGTCTTCAACTCCAACAAAACGCCACGAAGGCTTTAATCTCCAAAAACGGGAGTAGACAAAATCACAAAGGTTTTAGTCTCCAGAGCAGTAAGTATACCACAAATACAGAAATAAAGATATTAAATTCCTTAAGCTTGTTGGTTGCTATCTTCTTACTTATTGTATTTGTAAATAATAATTCTGGAGAAAAAAACGTTAGCGTATAAACGTAAATATAAATGAAAAAATAATTAATTCGAGCCCACTGAATTCACAGTGTTTCCTTAAGGAATTTAATCCTCTCCTAGTACCCAAGGTTATAGACTATTTCCTCTCAGGATAGAACGAATTACACACTGGTGTAGTGGTACTTCAAACCCCAGTGTTTTCAGCGAACACAAAGTTCGGCAGCAAGTCACACTTGCGGTTGCTTTGTATGCATTTATAGCCGATGTTGAATTCTTACTAAAGAGGATATCAACGACATCCAAGCTCTCAAATTCGTTTCTGCCTGTGCCTTCTCCTAACAGCTCTTATTCCGTTTTTCTATTTTTGTGTTGTGTGTCCTTGCTCTAACAGCTACTGCACATATTTATAGTGCAGTCAACTATTAAGAGAATGACCATCCACCACTCATGGTGGAGCAATTACTAGGTTGTTATGGAGGAAGCACTTGACATGGTGGAAGGAGCACTTACTCATGGAGCACTAGGCTGCCAATGGTCAATGAAGCATGCACTTGGCCGAACTGGTGGGACACTTGGATTCTATCCACGGATTGGAAAACATTCGTTACAAACACGGATAATATTACGTTAATATTCACTATTAATAAATAAATTTGGTCCAAAAAATTAATCAATCGATCATTTGACCAAATCTAAAGCCGAAGCCGAAGCCGAAGCCGAAGCCGAGCGAGCGACGACGACGACGGCGCGAAGCTTGCCTTCTTCTTAACTCTTTAAGAGCTACAAGAAGAGCAATTGTATATATACCCACCAAAATCATTTTCCTCTTCCAATATGGAACAATATTTCAAGAGAGGGAAACTTAAAATTTTACTCAAAAATTTCATTTTCCCTCCATTTTCCATTCACCCTCTTTTTAAGACTTTTCCATCTTAAAATCCTCAACAAATGTTATCCTTCTCCTTCTCAAATGACACACCCAAAATTGACACATTTGATGAAATGTCATTACATGGTCTAGCATACTCGATCAGAGGCGTAGACGGAATCCATAGCTTCCGCTCATGCCCTGTATTTTAGTCTAATAAAGTATTAAATATATACAAATAATAAACCCATTAAATTAGAGAAAATGTAGTAGAATTGCGAATCTGAACTCACATTAAAATTTAAATCCCGAATCTGTCTTTATACTTGATGTGTGTTTTAGAACGTCGTTGTAGAGGTAATAAATTGATATTTTAGAATATGGTTATAGTAAATTAGCCCTAACCCAGATTTTAGCTTCAACAGTTAAGTTGCAAAGAACATGATGCAATAAAATAAAATTTCTATCATAAACTAAGCACCAAATATGAAAATAAATGTCTTTAATTTAACGAAAGATATATGTTATAGCAAAATCGTGTGGGTGAGTCTTCCACATAATTGGTGTATGCCCATCTCCTTCCCCGAAACCCCATGTAATAATTTTCTTTTTACAAATGCTAACTCATTATTCATATGTCCGAGGAAGTTCCAATTTTAATCCCATTATGATTTGGTCAAAGTGAAGAATAATAATGTGAAAGAGAGAAAGATCAAACAAAGCTACTAGTCCGTGAATTTTTCCTTGCATATCAAATAGAATATGAATAAATGCATGAATGCAACTTCACCGGAGACACCATTTAATTTGAGGCCTGAAAAGTAATACTTCAGGGTTTTATGTGATGCATATTGGAGTAAATATTATTGGAGCGAATTCCAGATAGTTTTCCCAATGTTTTGCCATCTGTCCCATCCTTTCTTTAAAGAGGTTCACTAACGTAACCACCTAGTGAGATTCTTTAATCTTTTTATTGTTATTATTTTCACCCGGTGTTTAGTATATATCCATATTGGGATCCGATTAATCCGAATTTGTATCGCATAAGGCCAATTAAAAGGGGAAGCGTCTTCTACTATAATTTTGTTACATGGCTCGAACAAGAAATTTCTGCTTAAGAATGAAGGGATTCTATCTATTTCTGCTGAAGAGGATATCAACGACATCCAAGCTCTCAAATTTGTTTCTGCCTGTGCCTTCTCCTAACAGCTCTTATTCCGTTTTTCTGTTTTTGTGTTGTGTGTCCTTGCTCTAACAACTACTGCACATATTTATAGTGCAGTCAACTATTAAGAGAATGACCAGCCACCACTCATGGTGGAGCAATTACTAGGCTGTTATGGAGGAAGCACTTGACATGGTGGAAGGAGCACTTACTCATGGAGCACTAGGCTGCCAATGGTCAATGAAGCATGCACTTGGCCGAACTAGTGGGACACTTGGATTCTATCCACGGATTGGAAAATATTCGTTACAAGCACGGATAATATTACGTTAATATTCACTATTAATAAATAAATTTGGTCCAAAAAATTAATCAATCGATCATTTGACCAAATCTGAAGCCGAAGCCGAGCGAGCGACGACGACGACGGCGCGAGGCTTGCCTTCTTCTTAACTCTTTAAGAGCTACAAGAAGAGCAATTGTATATATACCCACCAAAATCATTTTCCTCTTCCAATATGGGACAATATTTCAAGAGAGGGATTCCCTTATCCACTTAGTCGTCAGTGGCGGACGCACGTGGTAGCAAGCGAGTTCAAATGAACCCGTTTCACCAAAAAATAATATTGTGTATAGGTACAAATTACGATTAAAGCATCATAAATTTTGTATAAATATTTTATTCTTGACAACTACTATTTTAGACTAAAGTTATATATTTCTAAGATTGAACCTGTTCGCACAGAATTCTGGATCCGCCACTGTTGGTCGCTAGAGACTATTAAAATCTTGCCTGCCATAGCAACCTTCCAATCTCGTGTATCATTTTTCTTAAAATCATTGTGGAAAAACTAAAATTTTGTTGTGAACATAATAATTAGTCAGTGGATGATACAGGTTTTCTATTCTTGATAAATTATGAAGACCAAAAAATCCACTTCACGATATTGATGACGTTTAACTGGAATTAAGGATATTCGCTCTGAAAATATTGCAATTTTCTTGATATTTAAAGCATAAAAAATGCTAATTATATGAAATATTCAAGTATAAAAAATGAATATAAATACATGAAATAGACACATCAGGTACAGTGTGCATTTATTTGCCATGTGCAGCTGAAAGTGCATTTGCTACTGAGGAAGCCTGAGCTATATATTATACATAACTGGACCTTAAATTTGGCTTTTTTGGTCACTTGGACACAAACATAGAGTTGTTCCTATCAGGCCCTTCAACTAAACTATATTTGTGCCAATTAGACATTTTGTAGATCATCCGAGAAAAACTTTTATAAAAATTAAACGCGTATATTACAGTTGCCTCTATCACCTTAAACTATTTCACCTTATAGAATTAAGCCCCAAAACAAATTGAAACTCATTTTCAGAAAATGAAAAACTTGACTGTCGGCTCTGGCGACATAGTGCCCTAAAAAGCTCACTGAAAATTTCCTGCGTTTAACTTCATCTCACTTCTTCTTGTTTCGATTTCACTAAAATATCACGCTATTCTCTCTATTCCTCGTCTAAGTTGGTGTAGCTTACAAATGCCGTGTAAAGAGAACAAGCATGCCAAATGAGAATAGTCAAATCCATGTACACTAAACTTTCTTTTAAAAGAAACTAAAAGGAAAAATGATGGGTTCATAGAAGAATAGAAATAGAATGTAGCGTAAAAGTTAGCTTTAATTGGAATAATATATTAGAATATAATAATAATCAATAACCTTTTTCTCATGTTCACTCGCACGCATTCAATCATGTCATTACAAAGTGTCTAATTGGCACAAATATAGTTTAATTGAAAAACCTAAAAGGAACAACTCTATATTTAGGTGTCCAAGTAACAAAGAAAGGCCAAATTTAAAGATGCAAATATATATTCATATTGAATTAACAAGATATGTATTTCTTATCTATCTATTTATCATTTATGATTAAATGATACCCCCTCCGATCATTTTTACTTGTTCATTATTCTAAAAATAGATTTTCACTTTTACTTGTCACTTTTAACACAGTAAGAGAAGACAATTTATTTTTTCTTATACTCACAATATTAATTACTTATTTCAAATCATTTTTTCAAATCCATAAAAATATCAATTAATATGGATATCATGGTAAATATTCACTTCATTTATTATTTCTTAAAGGATGTGCAACGTTCACACTGGACAAGTAAAAGTGAATGGAGGGTGTATGTATTTTAAAATTATTATTTATTACACCTGACTACATCGAGAAAGTATTGTCAGACTTTCATCGTCGGAAATAATCGCATAATAAATATATCCTTGTAAAATTATGATTTAGGTGGCATTTTGATCGTAAAGCAGTTTTCTGTATGTTCTTTATTTTGTTTCCTTGTTTGGATAATAACCTATTTGCTAAGATATAAATTTGGAAATAAACCAGTAGCTTACTTAAAAATAGTTTTTGTTTCCTAAAACACACCAGATGCATATACTGATTTGCCAAAAAACATTAGTTGTAATTTTTAAATGTTAATTATTTTAAGCTCATTTTTTCAAGATATTAATTGGTATAAGCTTTTGAATCTCAACTTTGGAGATTATATGTCCTGCTATACTTAACCACTTTTAGTATTCACTATTCGATTCACGACAAATTTCACCAAAACATTTATATATAATCGTACAATGTTTCTACTTTTTGTTGTTTTTAATATCTTTGTTAATTTCTTCTGTTTGCCTCGAGCTGAGGGGCCGTCATCCCTTGTACTTGTCCTTGTATATATAAAATTGCTCCCAATAATGTTTTGTCAAATAAAACTGCTTAATTATGTTCAGATGATTTTAAACGTTTATTAACCACTTGTCTCAAATGCACAACAACAACAACATCCCAGTATAATTTCACTAGTGGGATTTGGGGAGTGTAATATGTACGCACACCTTAACCCTACCTCGAAGGACAGAGAGGTTGTTTCCAGGAGACCCTCGGCTCAAGAAAGCGACAAGAGACGTTATATTAGTATTATCAATAGACTCATAATAAAATAACATAAAATAACATAACATAACATAAAATAAAATAAAATAACAGCAATATAAGAAATATAGGAAGTACGAAAAAGATGGAAGATATAATAATATCCAGCAGATAAAGCCCTGCATCAGTAGCTGACCAGTAGCATCCTAAGACTAACTCCTAACTGGCTAGTCGCACTTTAGTGCGCTGTAGAAATACTCACAACTTCCCCCTAGCTTACAACCTTAATGTTCGACCTCCACAATTCTCTGTCAAGGGCCATGTCCTCAGTAATCCTAAGTCGCGTCATGTCCTGCCTGATCACCTCTCCCCAATACTTCTTAGGTCTCCCTCTACCTCTCTTCATGCCCACCACAGCCAGTCGTTCACACCTCCTCACTGGTGCCTCAGCGCTCCTCCTCTGAATGTGCCCGAACCATCTGAGTCTTGCTTCCCGCATCTTGTCCTCCATGGGGGCCACGCCCACCTTCTCTCGAATATCTTCATTCCTAATCTTATCTATCCTTGTATGCCCGCACATCCACCTCAACATCCTCATCTCTGCTACTTTCATCTTCTGGATGTGTGAATTCTTAATCGGCCAACACTCGGTCTCATACAACATGGCAGGTCTAACCACTGCTCTGTAAAACTTACCTTTTAGTAACGTTGGCACTTTCTTGTCACATAGGACTCCCGACGCTAACCTCCACTTCATCCACCTCACCCCTATACGGTATGTGACATCCTCGTCGATCTCCCGTTTCCCCTGAATAACTGACCCAAGGTACTCGAAACTACTCCTCTTAGGAATGACTTCAGAGTCAAGTCTCACTTCCACTCCCGCTTCTGTCGGCTCGGCCCCAAATTTGCACTCGAGGTATTCCGTCTTCGTCCTGCTCAACCTGAAGCCTTTAGACTCAAGAGCCTGTCTCCAAACCTCTAGCCTCTCGTTGACGCCGCCTCGTATCTCATCGATTAGAATTATGTTATCAGCAAATAGCATGCACCATGTCACGTCTCCTTGAATATGATGAGTTAGTGCATCCATCACCAGGGCAAATAGGAAAGGGCTGAACGCAGACCCTTGGTGTAACCCCGTAACAACCGGAAAATGCTCGGAGTCGCCTCCTATTGTCCTAACCCGAGTCTTAGCTCTATCATACATGTCTTTAATCACCCTAATGTAGGCCGCCGGGACCCCTTTAACCTCTAAGCAGCTCCATAAGACCTCCCTAGGCACTCTGTCTTACGCTTTTTCTAGATCAATAAACACTTGCCTCAAACGCAAAAGACAAGAATAAACCATCTTTCTGATTATAAAATAATTAATCCAATAACAAAGTCTAAGGAGCTCATTAGACTGTCAGCAACTGGATTATAGTAGCTGAGTTAGTAACTAGTCCCTCTCCATGACAAGAAAAGAAAGGTTAATATTTAAATTAGGGATAAGATTTTGACTTAAACTACCTAAACAATAATATTCTATTTATTCCTCTTTCTTCACATTTATAAATGATTATGTTGTCTCTAATTGTTGCCCCTAGAAAATCAAAAGCTTACTCATAAGTAGGAGCAAACTGACGGATCGGATCGGATATGTGCGAGTTGAAAACAGGTAACGCATGGGTTAACCGGAGGATAATATGGATACCCATATATTATCCATGCCTTTTAGAATATGATCACTTTTGGGAGAATTTTTAGTCTCCCAAACTTGAGAAAACCTCAATTTGAGTCTTTACAAATGTAAGAGTTAAACTCATTGGTTATCCATTGATTAAGTGGATAATATGAATCTTATCCATATTTGATCCATTTTTAAAAAGCTCATAATTCAACCCATTTTTTAGTTCATAATATGGATGGATAACTATATTTTTAATCCATTTTGTCACCACTACTCATTAGAGGTTACTAAAATATCGAATTTTAGATTTCAAAGGTTTTCAATGCCTTAAAGAAACATTGAAGTTAAAATCTATGTTGCTGGTAGTATAGTTAGCATATAATGTTTCTCAGTTATGAATTGCTTTTTCTTTTGAATCTAGCTTTGATAGGCTATATTTTTAAATTTTCCTGTAAATTTCTTGGTGTCAAATTATTATTATTATGACTTTTTCCTTAGACTTAAAACTAAAAAAAAAAAAAGGAAAAAGTACAAAATGCATGGAAACTGAAGAAAGGGTTTGAGTGAAGCAACGTATAACTCAAATTTGAGATCCAAGTGGGCCTGAGAGATCGAAACCAGTTCTGGTCAGTGCTTGGACTGGCCCACCTCTTTTGAAGCATGTACCTATTTATTTTCGGGGAAGTTACACGGTTGGCCGGTCGGTAAAAATATATGTATATTATATATTAATATACAATAAAAATTATATTTTCAGCTATTATTTTTTAGAGCGACTATATAGTGTAGATTTCCCTCTATTTTCCACTAAGAAATGTCGTCCAGATTTTGCATCTATACCCGCTTTTTGGATCACGTTTTAACTTGTGCCCACTTTGCAAAAAGAATTGCAAGCGTACCCACTTTTTCGCGTAACTTCAGCATACGGGGCTGAAGTAGCAAACGCAATCACGCAAAACTTCAGCATTCTAGTAGACGAGGCCTGAAGTAGCAAGTGTGCTGAAATTTTTGTTTGTAATTGCTGAACTTAAGCATAATAGCTTAAGTTTTGTTCTCTATTTGCTGAAGTTTTTGTTTGTAATTGCTGAACTTAAGCATAATAGCTGAAGTTTGGTTCTCGATTTGCTGAAGTTTTTGTTTGTAATTACACTAAATAAGCTGAAGTTTTTTTTGTCCTAGATTCATTAGTTTTGTCATTAAGCTTTTTCAAACATTTCAGCAGAAGATGCTGAAGTTATTTAGTTCATTTATAAAAACTTCAGCACTAAATAAGTTGAAGTTTTTTTGTCCTGGATAAGCTTTTTCAAAAACTTAAACAGAAGATGCTAAAGTTATTTAGTTCATTTGTAAAAACTTCAGCACTAAAAGGTGAAGTTTTTTGTCCTGGATTCATTAGTTTTGTCATAAAGCTTTTTCAAAAACTTCAGCAGAAGATGCTGAAGTTATTTAGTTCATTTGTAAAAACTTCAGCACTATATAAGCTGAAATTTTTGAAAAAGCTTTCTAACATACTAGATAAATAATCAGATTGCCAACAGTATCTAAATTATAAATTTTGGAAACAATAAACGTGAAAAGAACAAAATTATCATTGTCTACTAACTTACGTACGAGGAAATATTCATAAATTATTGTCTACTAACTTACGTAATTATTTATAATTTATTTTTAAATAATTTGATAAACATATTTATGGCAATCATCCCATGAACTGAATTTTAATAGCAGCACCACCACAAGAAGAAGAAGAAGAAGAAGAAGAAGAAGAAGAAGAAGAAGAAGAAAGAGGAGGAGAAAGGGGGCTGTAGTTGTTTAAAAAGTGGGTACAAGTTAAAACTTTTTTAAAAAAATGGGTATTAATTAAATAGGGGTGACCAAATAGGACACCTCGTGCAATTTTTACGATTTTATTCTGTCGATCCGTTATCTAACTTAAACTAGTTTATGATAGTCTAGATCTAGTTTTACTGGGTTCAGTTTCATCCTCGTTTTATTATATTTGAATGTCACTTAGGCTCTCATCAATCACAATTTGCAGATCTACAAATAAGCATTTGCATTATCTGAAATATCCATTAAGAAGTCACGGGTTCGAGTCATGAAAACAACCTCTTGCAGAAATATAGGGTAAGGTTGCGTACGATAGAATCTTATAGCCCGGGATGCCCTTTTATCCATTAAAAAGAAAAGGCATAAAGGTGATGTCATGGAAAGAGAAAGTCTATTTTTCCTTTTGATTCAAAAATAAACTCACTAGGCCTTTTAATTCGAATTTGCGCCATAAAAAGTCCACTATTTTTTTTAAACTAATGACTATGTCCATTTATAAGTAGTTTATTATAAAAGTTGGTCAATTTATAAAATATTATTAATATTAACCAACTATTACCACTATTAGCCAATTAGCTATTTGTAGCAAAAAAGGGGTCATTTTTTGTATTTTTTTAGTGGGTATTATTAGAATAGATTGGGTACATCTTAAGGAGCTTGAATCTCAGTTTTAGGATGATTTGGTGGAGTTTTGAGATGGTTTAAATTGAATTTTCGAAGTAGAAGATGAACATGAAAAAATGGCATGTGTATAGTATCATTTTTGTATCACATATGTATCGTATTTGTATCAAATGTATATCACATATATATTCATGTATGCATGTGTGTGAGATACATGCGTGATACATGTGTCGCGGAAAAAAAAATTTGAATTCGATTTTAACTATGAATTTTTATACCAAATGAGTACAAATCACCTCTAATCTTCCTCAAATTTTGTATATTGACCCATCTGTATGTTTTCAATGAATTTCAACCATACCCATTGAAAAGATCCTTTCTTGCTTAGATTTTTGGAATATATATAGTATTTCATCACCTTATTTACTATCTCATCAATGAATTTTTTTTCCGTATTGCATCTAATGTTGCTAATCACACTTAAAAATATAGAAGGAGATCTTTGCGTATGATTCTTAACCTTATTTATTTGGTTTTTCAATTATTGTATGTGCTTGACTAGTTTTGGTAAGTTTATGATTAATGGCTAGAAGCTAGTAAATTGAAACTTATTTGGATCATTTCTGTAAGATTTCTTTCTTTTTGTTTTGGAAGGGGGGAAGGGGGGAAAGGTAATGGGATTGGAGCCTTTGTGCTCTTACAAAAAAGGACTTCATGTGAATGAACCTAAATCATTCCACCACCCCTTTGATAATATTAAAAGAGAAAGCTTAACGACTACTTAGAAATAAGAACAAAGCGAACTTAATTATAGAGGTAACATAGATGAAAAGGAGGAAAGTTATTGTCGTAAATTAACTTAAATAGTTGTCTATCCAATTATTAATACCAAAAATAACTTGTGAATGTATAATATATGTATAATTCATATATAATATGCTTATAAGTGTACAATTTATAATACCGGCTATGAACAATAAATAGTAAATCTAAACGACCATTTATGTAAAGATCCCTTCTAGTTGTCCGGACCTATATTCGGAAAGCTTTCTATGTGAAAATATGAGAAATAGAAATTTCTAGAGTTAAAATTTGATTATGGTTGACTTTGGTCAACATTTTGAGCAAACGGGCCCGGATCCGTGTTGCGACGATCCCGGGAGATCCGCAGTAAAATTTGGAACTTGGGCGTATACCTGAAAATGAATTCCGAGGTCCTAAGCCTTAGAAATTAATTTTTGAAAGAAATTATTTTACTGAATTATCTACGAAATGAAGAAAAGAACTAATATTTGAAACCATTGGTATCGGGCCCGTATTTTGGTTCTGGAGCCCGGTACAAACTTGTTATAGTATTTAAAAGATAACTGTGAAATTTGATGAAAAACAGAGTTTATTTGACATGAGTTGGACTTCCAGTTGAAGAGTTATGAACTTTGAGTGTTCTTGATGAAAATGTTGAGTTTTGAGGTTAATTTCATGGTTTTACATGTTATTTTGATGATGTGATCGCACGAGTAGGTCCATATGCTGTATTTGAGTTAGTATGCACACTTGATTTGGAGTTCCGAGGGCTCGGGTGAGTTTCGGGTAGGTTCCGGGATGTCTTAGGCTTAAAACATGGATGTTGCAGGTTCAGAGAAGTGCAAATCTCTGAAGCCGCCAGTGCCGACCGCATTGGTTTTGGTGCTGTCCACGGTGGGGGTTGTGCGGTCGCACTCGATTTTGTGCGGTCCGCACAGGTTCACTAGTCCGACTTCGAAAGCCTATATCTTTTGATCTACTAGTAATTTGAGATGATTCAAAAACGAAAGTTGTAGTCCTTCGTGTCTAGTTTCCAGAAAGATAACGAAATCACAATTTGGACATCTGTAGAGAAAGTTATGGCCAAAATACTAAAGCATGTCACTGCAGTCCACATGGAGAGTTGTGCGGCCGCACTCGATTTTGTGCGAGCCGCACAGGGGGTCTGAGAGGGGTATATTAAAACGGGATTTTCATTTATTTTTTATTTTTCAAAACCCCAAAAATATAAGAGGCGATTTTTCAAACAACATTTTTTCTCCAAAATATTGGTAAGTGATTTCTAACTCATTTTCTTTACTTCTTAACTTCTTTTTACAAGATTTCATCCTAGAATCTAAGGTTTTCATGGTGGAATTGGGAACTTTGGGAAAAAGCTAAGAATATTGAAATTTGGGGAGTGAGACCTCAAATTGAGGACGGATTCTAAAACCAATTATATATTCGGGCTCGGGGTGAATGGGTAATTAGATTTTGGTTCGAATCTCGGGTTTTAACCATGTGGGCCCGGGGGCGATTTTTGACTTTTTGGTGAAAATACTAGAAAACTTATTTTCATGCATTAGATTGGTATATTTAGCATTTATTAATGTTATTAAGTAAATTGTGTCTAGATACAAGCGAGTTGGTGGTGGAATCAAGAAGTAAAGCGATAGTTGAGACTTGAATTGTGTTCGTGACATCGAGGTAAGTTTTTGGTCTAACCTTAGCTTGAGGGATTAGGAGTTGAATATTATTTGCTATGTGCTAAATGTTAAGTACGACGTATAGGCATGGTAACGAGTATCTATATGCTGGTGTCAAGCATGCCCGTGAGACCTATACTATGATTTCTGTGACTCCTTCTCGTATTGCTCATGCTCTATATGATGATTTCTATTGATGAAGATGACTTGTGGAAGTATTATTGTTAATTGAATATGGTAAGAGCGTTGGCTAGAGTTGAGAATTTAATTATTGAACATGGTAGAGTATTGGCTCAAGTTGAGAATTGACTTGTTGAACATTGTAGAGCATTGACTCAAGTTAAGAACCGAATTATTGAACATTATAGAGCATTGGCTCAAATTGTGAATTGAGTTGTGAAGTAAATGTGAAAAAGGAAAGAAAAGAGAGGATCATGATATTGTCTCCCTTGTCGGGATATTGTTATTTTAATATTATTTTCCTTGTCGGGATGTCATTATTTTGATATTGTTTTCCTTGTCGGGATTTGATTGTTGTACTACTGTTCCCTCGTCGGAATTTTAATATGATCTTACTTATTTCCTTGCCCTTATTTCTTGTGATTGTTGTTTCGGTGAGGAAGAGTGTTAAAGGACGAAGGGTGATACCGTGTATGATTTTTGTGAGGAAGAGTGTAAAGCACGAAGGGTGATGCCGTGCCGCACGATATACCATTCAGTGCCGATTATATTGATTTTCATGGTGAGGACGAGAGTAAAAGCACGAAGGGTGATGCTGTGCAGATTATATTGATTCTTATGGTGAGGACGAGAGTAAAAGCACGAAGGGTGATGTCGTGCACTTGTCCTTGATTTTCCTGATTCTTGCTGATAATTGAGTTATGTTGTCATTTACGTTTATTTACTGATTTTCTGTTGTTACTTGATTTTATTTTGATATTATAGATTCCCTTACCCTATTTGCTTTGTGATTGTTGCTTGGGTGAGGAAGAGTGTTAAAGCACGGAGGGTGATGCCGTGTATTATTTTGGTGAGAGAGTGTTAAAGCACGAAGGGTGATGCCGTGTATTATTCTGGTGAGAGAGTGTTAAAGCACGAAGGGAGATGTCGCGCACTTGTCTTTGATTTCCTGATTTTTATTGATAACTGAGTTACGGTTTTTCTATATTTAATTGTTGGTTTCCTGTTGATACTTATTGTACCCCGCATCATGATTCCCCCTTTCTATTTTCAATTGAACTGTAATGATACTCATATTTATTTTTTGTTCTTATGTTATTATTCGATACTCCCCCTAGCATGTTTTCCCCTCCACATTTTTGATTGTGAATATCTGCTTTTCTTTTCTGCTGTATATAATTTAACTGCACAAGTTTATTTGGTAGTCTGGTCCTAGCCTCATCACTTCTTCACCAAGGTTAGGCTAGGCATTTACCAGCACATGGGGTCAGTTGTGCTGATACTACAGTTTGCACTGTATGCAGATCTCGGAGTAGCAGCATTCGGACCTTTGCTTGGGTGGTTGCCTTCAGTCCAGTTGGAGATTCCGAGGTAGTCCTGCAGGCGTCCGCAGGCCCTGACGTCTCCCTCTATTCCTTCATCCTGTTTCATATACTATTTTCAGAAACAACGTATTAACTATCTTTTAGACCCTGTTTGTAGTAAATTCTAGACTGTCTGTGAAGCATGACACCAGTTCTGGGTAGATTTCGCTTAAGATGTTGTATGAGATATCTATTCAAATGTTTTATTGTTTTCTTTCGCTTGCTTTAAATTTATGTTGTTTATAACTGTTGATTCACACTTGTTAAAGAAATTAAAAATGGAAAAAAGGTAAATTGTTCAAACTGTTGGCTTGCCTAGCTTTCACTAGTAGGCGCCATCACGACTCCCGAGGGTGAAAAATTCGGGTCGTGACAGAATCTTGTTGGGTGAATGATACAGTTACCCACAAAAATAAAACTATTTACCCTTACCTGCCCATTTATTTTTATACCCATCAAACTAATTATAATTCTTACCCATAGTAGTTTTTGTGGGAAAGTTTATCTTTTTTCTCCAATTTTTTTTATTTCTATGCTTCTTTTCTTTTTTTTCTATCTTTTCTCCTTTTCTTTTTTCTCGTTTTCTTCTTATATTTTTCTTTTTTCTCTTTTTCTATTCATTTATATTTGCCCAAATCGTATTATTGTTATTCTTACCGTAACTTATTTCATATTCAATTTTGACTCTTTCTTTATTATTATTTTCTTTATTTCTTGTTCCTTTTCTAATTCCGTTTAACTCCTTTTTTCTTTTATTTTCTTTAGTTCTTCTTCATTTTCTACTTTCATTTAACTTCTTTTTTTAATATTATTTTTCTCTTGATAATCTAATTTCATTTATTATTTTTACTATTTATTATTATTTCTTTTTTTTATACAATAAGAAAAAATAATTGATATAGTAAATATTTGCTCACCCTTTTTTTAATATAACTAGTTTATTATTCCTTTTGTCTTTTTTTTAATATTTTAATTCAATTATTGAATTAAAATAATATCAGTTGTCACTTGATCTAATTCGCTGAATATCACACTGACAGTTGTTGAACACCTTAAATTACATAATCAGATTCTAATAATCAATATGTAATTGATTGCCATGCAAACCTTGATCTCATTCCCTATAAATATCAAT
Source organism: Nicotiana tabacum (assembly GCF_000715075.1). NCBI lineage: Eukaryota > Viridiplantae > Streptophyta > Magnoliopsida > Solanales > Solanaceae > Nicotiana > Nicotiana tabacum. The sequence goes on along the minus strand of NC_134086.1, from coordinate 93,009,097 downwards.
ACAAACTCTACCATTAACAGTAACACAACCAGTTTTGGAGCACGAAAACATTATCTTCAAGAAAACAGATCTCCATATATATATATTAGTTAGAATAGAAATGATAATAAAATATTAAAAAATGCAATAAAAGTATAAGTAGCAAAAAAGACTTCTAGTACCATATGATACCAATATGGTATACATGTATACCAACAGAGTATATGATTGCTCTAGAATATTGCTATAACTATCTGCGACTATACTACTGTACCAAAACATTAAAGGATGCAATAAAAGTATGAGAAAATTACATGCTCGCATTGCAAGCTAAATATTCGCAAAGCAACTTACTCATTCCGTATACTAACAGGGTATATAGCTGTATGAGGTCGTTCCAACAATTGCCTATAACTATAAAAACTATTACATAATACACATATTTTATGTCCATCAACAAAAAAAACTCAACACCGCAAATCATGTTCATAGAAATAATTTCAGAATGTAATTCACTTAAAAATGCAGCTAAAACAACCAAAAAAATGTTCAAACTACCATATGATACCAATATGTCATATAACTATACCAACATGAAATACAATTTTACTGGTTAATTTCCGGCACCTATATGACTACATAACACACATGCATAAAGAGAAAAAAAAAATAGTGTACCACATATTAATATACTTTCAAGATATTGTACTATATTACTATTATTAAAATAAAATCAAATAGTGTATCAATTAAATGCAGCTAATACAACCAAAAAAATATCACGACCCTAAACCCGAACCCGGTCGTGATGTCGCCTCTCGTGAAGACAAGGCCAGCCGACACTTACCCATTTCAGTTTTAAGTAGTTAAAAATGAGAATTAAGTCTAAAACATGATAAATGACCCAATATTTAAGCAACCAACAGTACAATATGCGGAAGAATAACCCAACACAGCCCGATACCAGGATGTCACTAGTCATGAGCATCTAAAAATTTGGAATAAGACAAGAAAGTCTACAGAGTTCAATACAAATCCAAAACAAAGAGAAGTAAGACAAGGGAAGAAGCTCTGGGCTGCGAACGCCAGCAGCTACCTAGAGAATCTTCGGATCCGCCTGAGCTAGAAAGATCAACACTCGGGAGCGGGACCAGATGCTCCTGAATCTACGCACAGGGTGCAGAGAGTAAAGTGAGTACTCCAACTCAGTGAGTAATAATCATAAATAAAGACTGAAAGTATGAAATCACGTAAGTCACATTATAGGCTATTATGAGCAGTAAAACATGTAAGAACAGTAATTCAGTAAAGATATGTAAAATCATATAAGTTCAATTTAAACTTCAAGAAATGCCTATTCGACAATTAAACAGGTAAATGACAGACAAATAAGACAGATAAGCACATAAAGGATTACCCCTCGGGCAAAATGTTAGCAATACCAGCCCCTCGAGCTATCTCTCACATCACAATGGGTACCCGCGCTCACTGGGGGTGTGCAGACTCCTAGAGGGGCCCCTACAGCCCAAGCGCAATATCAAGCCATCTCGTGGCATCATCACTAGGCCCTCGGCCTCATATCAACAAGCCACCTCGTGGCGTACATATCTCAGGCCCTCGGCCTTATAATCACAATCAGTGTTTCCTCACAACATAGGCCCTCGGCCTTACTCAATCCAAATCCTAACAAGCCACTCGGGCAATAGTAAAACATGATTCTCAGCCCAAAATATCATTTAAAGATCATTTAAGTGTTAAAACAGAGTAAACATGGCTGAGTTATGAAAACAGTGAAATAACATGACTGAGTTCAAGTATAAAGTCAAAACAATGAGGAAATATCAATAAAAATTCCCTAAGGGTTCAAATAGTTGGCACAAGGCCCAAATATGGCGTTCAGCCCAAAACATGATGTTCACAAATAGATTTCAGTCTAATACGCGGTAAATTAGCCATTCGGGACGCACTAATTCACAATCCCCAACAGTGCACGACCCCACGCTCGTCATCAAGCATGTGCATCACCTCAACATAGCACAACGATGTGCAATCTGGGGTTTCATACCCTCAGGACATCATTTACAATCATTACTCACCTCAATCCGGTTCAAACTCTAGCCCGCGACGCCTTTGCCCCTCGAATCGGCCTCCACTCGCGTTGAATCTATCCAAAATCAGAATCACGGCGTCAAAATATGCTAAGGGGATGAAGCCCAAGCGAAAATATGCAATTTACAACATAAATCCTAAAATTACCAAAACCCGACCCTCGGGCCCACATCTTGGATTCCGGTAAAAATCACATCAATGGATTCCTTATCACTCCCCGAGTTCATGCATACCAAAAGCATCAAAATTCAACAACAAATGACCCCTCAAATCCCAATTTGTAGGCCTCCAATTTCAAGCCCTAGTTCTTCCATTTTATGCTTAATTTCCATGATTAATTAGGTAGATTTCACATTAGAATCGAGTTTTAAGTCCATGAATCTTACCTCCAAGTGATTCACCTTGAATCCCTCATCAATCCTCTTCAAAAAGCTCCAAAATCGCTCAACAATGGTGAAAATAAATCCCAAAATCGCGGACATGATGACTATTTAAATATTCTGCCCAGGTCTGAAATCCTTCTTCGCGAACGCGGTCAAAGCCTCGCGTCACGAAGTACAAAATAACTTTGACCAGAATTTCCTCTTCACGATCGCGACCTGCCCATCGCGAATGCGATGCTTCCTTAGACTAACTCTTCGCGAACGCACCCCTTCACTCGCGAACGCGATGAACAACTTGACCTCGAACCCAGCTTACCGTTTTCCTCTATGCGGACGCGGTCCACTTCACGCGAACGCGATGACCAAACACCCAGCCTTTCGCGAATGCGGAGCCTTTCTCGCGAATGCGAAGGCTTAAATCCCAGCCTTCATTAACTGACCCTTCGCGAACACGAGGAGCCACTCGCGAACACGAAGGTCATTTCTCTGCAACAGTGATCTGAAATTTTCTGCAATTCCAAACATCATGATTTGGTCCGATTGACCACCCGAAACTCACCCGAGGCCCCTAGAACCTCAACTAAACATGCCAATATATCCCATAACCTCATTCAAACTTGTTCCAACCTTTGGAACGCTCAAAACAACGTCAAAACACCAAGTTCGCATCGGATTCTAGCCTAAGAATTCCAAAATCTTCTAATTTACGCTTTTGATAAAAAAAACCAACCAAACCACATCCGAATGACCTGAAACTTTGCACACACATCCCAAATGACACAACGGAACTACTGCAACTCTCGGAATTCCATTCCGACCCCTATATCAAAATCTCACCCATCAACCGGAAATCGCCAAAATACCAACTTCGGCAATTCAAGTGTAAATCTACTCCGGGCCTCCAAAATATATTCCGATCACGCTCCTAAGTCCCAAATCACCTCTCGAAGCTATCCGAACCATCGGAACTCACATCCGAGCCCTCTAACACATAAGTTAACATCCAGTTGACTTTTCCAACTTAAGTTTCCTCAAAAGAGACTAAGTGTCCCAAACCTTACCATATCCTTTTCGAACCCGAGCCAACCAACCCGATCACTCATAGAACTGATAGACAAAGCAATAAGGAGCAGAAATGGGGGAAACGGAGCAACAACTCATGAGACGACTGACCGGGTCGTCACAAAAAAATTCAACTAGCATATGATACCAATATAGCATATAGTTATACTAATAGGGTATATATAGTTGTACGGGATTGTTTCAATAACTGCATATAATTATAAAAACTATTGGCAAAATACCTTATCACCCCCTAAACTTGTAACGAATTATTAGTTACAGCCTTAAACTATTCGTTGTCTTAATTACCCCCCTCAACTAGGCCTTTTGAGAGTCATTACCGCCCTGGACGCTGATGTGGTAAATTAAGTTGGTGCACTCGCCTGCCACGTGAATTTTTCTGTATATGTGGCAATTTTTTAGAAAATAAAATATATTTTACCTTTTTAAGTATGTTACTTTTTTATATAATTTTTTCGAATACAGTTTATAATAAAACTTTGACATAACTACATTATTTAGGCTAAATTTTTTTATTTGCCTAAAAAAATAAAGTTTTAGATAATCAGTTTTTGAATTTGACCTGAAAATAAAGATTTATACAATTAAAATAAATAGTCAAGATATTTAAACAGTTATAAAAATACATAGTTTGAAATTAATTATTTTGGCTATAATTTTTTATATAGCTCTAAATTATGGTGCTCTAAAAATATACTTTTTACATATTTTACCTGAAAAAGTAAAAATACATAGTTGAAATAAATAGTCATTGCATCAAAAGAAGAAATAAAAAGAGTGAACAATTGCAAGAAATAACTTATTATTCCTAACATATTTATTGCTCTAAAATACTTATTGCGAAAATGCAGGTAAGGCTGCGTACGATAGACTCTTGTGGTCCGGCCCTTCCTTCGACCCCGCGCATAGCAGGAACTTAATGCACCGAGCTGTTTTTTTTTATTGCTCTAAAAATGTATCCATAGAGTTAGTTATTTTTTAAAATTGTACACTCTTTTTATTTCTTCTTTTGATACAATGACTATTTATTTTAACTATGTATTTTTACTTTTTCAAGTAAAATCTGTAAAAAAAAAAAAGTATTTTAGAGCACCATAATTTAGAGCTATATAAAAAGTTATATCCAAAATAATTAATTTCAAACTATGTATTTTTATAACTTTTGAGATAAATTAACTATTTATTTTAATTGTATAAATTTTATTTTCAGGTTAAATTCAAAAAAAGATTAGCTAAAATTTTATTATTTTTACCCAAATAAATTCTTTTTGCCTAAATAATGCAGTTCTATCCAAGTTTTATTTAAATTGTATTCGAAAAAAATTATCTAAAAAAGTAGCATACTTAAAAAGGTAAAAATATATTCTATTTTTCAAAAAAATGCCACATATACAGAAAAAACCACGTTGCAGGCAAGTGCACCCACACAATTTGCCACATCACCGTCCAGAGGGGTAATGGCTCTCAAAAGGCCTAGTTGAAGGGGGGTAATTAAGACCACGAATAGTTTAAGGCTGTAACTAATAATCCGTGACAAGTTTAGGGGGGTGGTAAGGTATTTTGCCAAAACTATTACATAATACACAAAATTTATGTCCATAGGTACAAGAAAATCCAACACAACAAAACATGATCATATAAATCATTCCACAGTAGAATTCACTTAAAAATGCTGCTAAAATAACCAAAAAAATATTCGAACTACCATATGATATCAATATGACATATAATTATACCAATAGGGGATACAATTTTACTAATTAATTTCAGGCAACTATATATGACTATACCACTATTACATAATACACATGCATAAAGAGAAAAATTAAAAAATAGTATAGCATATATTAATATAATAATGTATTTCAAGATATTGTACTATAATACTATTATATAAAACAAACTCATAAAAAAATCAAAATGATTAGATAATACACTTGCATAAAGGAAAATTTAAAAAATTCAAGATACTGTACTATTCTACTATTACTAAAGAAAAATCAAATAGTGTACCAATTAAATATAGCCAATACAACCAAAAAATGTTCCAACTAACATATGATACTAGTATAGTATATAGATATACCAAGAGGGTATACCATTATACGCAAAGAGTTTAAAAATAATTTTTTAATTCAATTATGAAACTGAAATAATATCAGTTGTCAATAAAAATTTCAAAAAAATTAAAAGGACCTAATTGTAAGAGTATACCCTTATATTATATAGTATACTATAATAGTATATCATTGGAATAAACTGTATACCAAAATGGTATATAGTATATCATTTTGGTATACAATACATTTTCTTCTTCCCCAGGTCAACGCAATAAATTATACTATTGAATTAATCAAAATGGTACTATATAATATGTTATTTTGGTATACAGAGAATTGGTTCATTCCTTCAAAAAAAAAATAGTAGTATATTATCGTATGAATTAATTATTGTATACCAATACAATATACAATATACCATTTTGATATACATAACAAATCTGTCTTCTTTGTTCAAACTTAATTTCAACCTAAAATTTAAAAAAGGGACCCAGTGAAAATGTTTAAAAAGGACCAAATTATAACAATATACTATTATATTATTTTGTATAATGTAATAGTAAATGTTGGAATGAATTGTATATCAAAATAGTATATTTGTATACTATTTGGGTATACAATACAAATTCGTCTTCTTCTCTAGTTCAACAATATTTCAACCCAAATTTCTAAAATATACTACAAAATCTCCACCAAATTGACTAAAACTTTAGCTAAACCTCCAATCAACTTTCCAAACAAACCAAAGCAGGATCGGATCTAAATAATTAAAAATTCAAATAATCCAAGTTATGAGTTTCAAGCTTCAAGGTCCTTCATTGGTGGATTTAAATTTCTGAACAATAAATCTCTGAAAACCAGCATCAAAGGTACAATCTACACATCAAAGAAGAATAACTAATGAATTTCAACAGTAAAACACTATACAAAATCAGATCTGGCTTTTTAAACTCATTCATATGAAGTTTCAATTTTTTTTCCAGATTTGAAATTATATCCATTATTTTTATGTGATAAGGACTAGGGGTGTTCAAAACCGAACCGAACCGAAGCTTAATGACTTACTGATAATGGCTTAACGGCTTAACGGACGGGGAACAAATTGAATTTTTTTATTAACGGCTTATCGATTTGGGGGCGGATTATTTAATTTTCTTAACGGATAATCCGTTAACCCGTTAAGAATGTATATATATATATATATATATATATATATATATATATATATATATATATATATTATTTTATTTTTATTTATATATATTAAATATAAAAAAAAACTAAAACCCTAGGACTTGAATAACAAAAACAAACTCGTCTCTCTCAGTGCTATCTTTGCAAATAGTTAGTGTTTTGATTGATTAGGGGTTTTAAGGGCTGCTATGATATGAGATGAAGCTATACTTACTAATTTACAATGCTGGATTTGTTTTCGTTTTTCTCTTCTAGTGGTAATGAACCTTTTCTGCTGGATAAACATTTGAATTTGAGATTTGAATGACTTCAGTAATCAGTACGGCAGTACCTAGTTCTAGTTGGTTTTACTTTTGTAGCGAAAGGCCAACTGCAACTTAGCTTTCTTTTATCTTGTTCCGCTTTTGAAGGTGTTTCATCGACATTAACAAATGTTAAAGGAGAATAAGAAACAATGTTCTCAATTACTTTTATGGTGTTAAACTTACCTCTGCATTGCTTCTGATTCATGCTCTATAATCAGTTCAGCTATTTCATGTCCAACAGGGAAACACAATTTAGTGAATATGTATGTTAGGCCGATAAACCGCCCGATAAGAGTTAAACCGATACCAATCCGCCCGATATCTTATCGGGTGGCTAACGGATTAATACATTTAAAAGTCGATAACCGTTAAGAGTAAATATGTAACGACCCGACCGGTCGCTTTGAGCTTTTGCATTTCGCCTGCCAGTTTTCGGGTATGACTTGCCCCGTGTGGTGTAGTATGACTTATGTAAATCGTTTGTGTTGGGTTTCAGGTTAGTCAGAATGAATTTGGAAGAACAGTCATAGTTGAAAGCTTAAAATTTGAAAGGGTTGACCAAAATTTGACTTATGTGTATTTGATCTCGGATGGGAATTTTAATGATTTGGTTAGCTCCGTTAGGTGATTTGGGACTTAGGAGCGTGATCGGAATGCGTTTTAGAAGTTCATGGAAGGTTTAGGCTTGGATTGGCGAAATTGAGATTTCGGTGCTTTCCGGTCGATAGGTGAGATTTTGATATAGGGGTCGGAATGGAATTCTGAGAATTCCAATAGTTTCGTTGTGTTATTTGGGATGTGCGTGCAAAACTTTAGGTCATTCGGACGAGATTTGATAGACGTTTTGATCGAAAGCATAATTTAAGAGTTTTTGGAGTTCTTAGGCTTGAGTCCGAAGTTGATTTTGTGTTTTGATGTTGTTCAGAGTGATTCGAAAACTCGACTAGGTGTTAATGATGTTATGGGAGGTGTTGGTATGTTTGGGTTGAGGTCTGATGGCTCAGGGTGTGTTTTGGGTGAGTTTTGAGCGAGTACGGACATTTCAGAACTTAAAAAATAGATGGGGGCAGAATTGTTAGCGCTGGCCGCGGTAGAATTAGCGCTGGGCGCGCTGGCTTAGTGTTGGGCGCGTAAAAGTGACCGCGGGCGCAGTCATGAAGACGTGCAGATCGTCGGTCTAACTTCAGAAGCTCATATCTTTTGATCCACAAGGAATTTTGAGATGATTTAAAAACAAACTTTGTAGCCCTTCATGTCTAGTTTCCATAAAGATAAAGATATTGCAATTTGGACATCTGTAGCAAAAGTTATGGCCAAAATACTAAAGCCTATCACTGTAGAGGAAGGCCTGTGCGGCCGCGGTTGTGTTTGCGCGGACCGCGGTCGTTTTGGTGCGGCACGTGGAGGCTGGAACCTGAGGGGTACCCTATAAATACGAGGTTTGGGTTTTATTTAATACTTTGACTTAAAGAGCTCGAATTTTGACGATTTTTCGAATGTTTTTCAAGAAATTCATCGGGCTAAGTGATTTTAACTCAGATTTGGCTAGAATACATGAATCTATCACTGAATTTATCATTTAATTCGTGATTTGAGATGGAATTTGGGAAGAAAATTGTGAAACCTTTCAAAAATGTAAAATGATTATTTGAAGGACCAAATGGTATCGGAATTGGATAAGTTTGGTATGGTTAGACTCGTGAGGGTATGAGGATTCTGAAAATGTAAATTTTGCCCGATTCCGAGAAGTGGGCCCGGGACTCGGGATTTGCTAATTTCGGGATTTTTGATATTTTTCGAATGTTTTCGCTTGGGTTTTGTTCCCTTAACATATTGTGAAATATTCGTTCTGATTTTGGATAGATTCGACGCGCGTGGAGGCCATTTCAGGGGTAAAAGCGTCGCGAGCTAGAGAATTAGCCAGTTCGATGTGAGTAATGGTTGTAAATGATGTCTTGAGGGTTTAAAACCTCGAATTGCACATCGTAGTGCTATATTGAGGCAATATACGCGATGGATGAGCGTGAGGTCTTTCACTATTGAGGATTGTGACTTGGTCCATCCCGATTGATGATTTTACTGAATATTTGACTAAAATTCATTTGTTACCATCATGATTTGGGCTGATTGCCATATTTGGGCTTCGTGCCAACTATTTGAACCTTTTAGGGATTTTTATCACTGTTTCCTCACTGCTTGACTTATTATTTGAACTCAGTCCTGTTGATATCTACTGTTTTACAAACTCAGCCACTTTTACTCAGATTTGAAACTTAAATGATATTTCTATATCATGTTTTGGGCTGAGAACTATTGTTTTACTAATGCCCAAGGGGCTTATGATGATTTCTGGACTGAGTGAGGCCGAGGGCCATATGTGAGGATATGTTGAGTAATATGAGGCCGAGGGCCTAAGTTACTATTTATGCCACGCGGTGGCTTGAGTGATGTGAGGCCGAGTGATATGAGGCCGAGCTCCTAAGATACTTTATATGTCACGCGGTGGCTTGAGTGATGTGAGGATATGTTGAGTGATGATGCCACGAGGTGACTTGATATAGAGCTTGGGCCGTAAGAGGCCCCTCCAAAGTCTGCACACCCACAGTGAGTGCGGGTACCCATTGTTCTGAGTGATTGATGCTATGCCCGAGGGGCTGATATGAGTGATTGTGAGGTAGCTCGAGGGGCTGATACTGTTCTAAGAGTGATCCCGAGGGGCTGATGCTGTTCTGAGTGATTGATACTGAGCCCGAGGGGCTGATACTGTACTGAAAGTGAGCCCGAGGGGTTGATACTATGCTGAGCGATTAATACTGTGCTCGAGAGGCAGATTTCTACTTGTTATTTACCTGTTTTACTTGTTTTAAAAGGAATATCATTTGATTTCTTCACTGATTTACTACTTTAAGTGATTTTACTGCTTGATATGGAATTTCTTTATGCCTTTATGTGTTTTCATACTTTCAGCCATTATTTATAATTATTACTCACTGAGTCGGAGTACTCACATTACTCCCTACACCGTGTGTGCAGATTCAGGCATAGCAGAGTTCGCACCTGAGCGCTGATTCCTTCCAGGCTAGGCAATGATTTGGAGTTGCGAGGTAGTTGTTGACGTCCGCAGGCCCTTATCTCTCTTATCCTCTATTATTTATGTTTTTTTAGACTGTTGTATCAGATTTCGTACTTTGTAGACCTATAGTAGATTCTGTAGTAGCTCATGACTTATGGCACCCCGGATTGGGCATGTGTCGGGATGGTTCTTACGGTTATTATCGTTAAATTCTGCAATTTATGAGTATTATATTATATATTATTACCGTTTATGATGATTAACTGTTTAAAAGAGGTTTTCCATTTTGGTCTGGCTGGCCTTGTCTTCACGAGAGGCGCTATCACGACCGGGTTCGGGGATTGGGTCGTGACAAGTTGGTATCAGAGCCTAGGTGACATAGGTCTCACGAGTCATGAGTAGGTTTAGTAGAGTCTCGCGGATCGGTACGGAGACGTCTGTATTTATCCTCGAGAGGTTGCAGAACCTTTAGAAAAACTTTGCATTCTTGAATTCTTATCGTGCGTCCTTGATTCAGCTTGAAAAGTAACTCTTGAAATTCCTTCCACGCGTTCGTATGTGCGCATGAGCGCTCAGTATCAGATATGCCTTGATGGCTTGTGATTCCCTGATCGAGGGGCGAGATATGATCTCTGTGAGTTTGATGTTAGGCCAGTCTAGAGGACTTGAGGCCGGATCTTTGCCTATGGCTTGAGCACCGAGGTGCTGATTGTGTGAGCAAGTATTTTGAACTTATATGTGCGGTATTGTCCCTATTAGTACAAGTGATGGCTGACAACTATGTGATATGTATGTTGGTACTGCGAGAGGTATCTATATGACTTGGAAGTGACGATGAAGGTCTGATTGATGATAGATGAACTATTAAGTGTTTGATTTCCATTGTGGTTGGATGTGTAGCCCCGAGTTATGGGCGCGTGAAGAATCTTTTCATGTCTCCTAGTTGGAGTGAAGTAAATTTCATGTTGCGGTATGAGTTCAGACTCAGGAAAAATTAAGTGATTGTGTAATGTGTATGACGGTGGAAGGTATACAGAAATGTTATATTGAGGCGAAGTAGGCGGGTTATCTCCTGCGGTGTTCTGAGATTGTGTGATCCTTATGCTGTCTGTTAGAAGATCTCATTCACAAGTGAAACATATGTGTGGAAATTTAAATTTGGGTCACTTAATAGAGTGGACTTAACTGTTACGAGAGTGAATGCGAGTTTTACATAGAGTTAAAGTACCCGATGGTCGGTGTTTCAAGAGCTTATGAAGGACTGAGTCTAATTTCACTATGGTATTATGGAAGCAATAAAGTATACGCGTTATAAGTTATGGTGCGTGTTTTGATCTATGGCTTTGAGCCAAGTGGGGGAGTCCGCTATTGAATAGTTGATTGCACGGTTATATGCTATAATGGTTCCAGTTTGAGGCGTATTTATGAATCAGTTATGACTCGAGTAAAGGAAATTTCAATAAAGGTTATGTTATGCCTTATGGGTGTACGAGAATCGGGGAATGACTTGAGTTGTGGTTGGTAAGGAATGCTTGGTGCATAGAGCAAGAAGTTGCTTGGTTATATCGAAATGAGGTCACATTCTGCAGTGTTGGAGCGCAAATAAAGCACAGGTTATTTGATTCGTTTAATCAATCTAACTACGGTTTAAGTAGAGTTGATGCCTCTAGAGAATGGTCCTATTTGTTCAAAATTTTGCATGTAACAATTGGATATTTTCAAGTTATATGTGTGGTTAGGAACTGAGTTTTCCTTGGAAGACGTCAAGACTTGTGGTGTTTTCAATATTAATTGTGGGATTCTATGTACTAATATTAGGAGGTAACGGATTTAGATCCGCAGGAAGTTTTTTAGAGCGAAGTATTTCGAAAGTAGTGCTTTTGGGAATATTTAAGAGAGAATATCAAGTTGAAAATGAATCAGAAGGAAATTTAGATAGATGGGGTAGCTTGATAGTAGGCTGGATCAGTATGGCAAGGATATGATTAGTTCCTTGGGTGTGTACGGGGTAATGAGTTCCTACAGGTATTTCACTGCAATGGTCTTAGGTTTTGATGGCTTGCGTAACTTGGTCGAGTTAGAAGATTCAGTCCTGGCAGGTCTGGTTTGTGCAAGGGGAACTCGGAGAGTCCTTGATGGTTTCTACCTTGGTTGGAGATGTATATTTTCTATGGGCATGAGGAGCATGAGATGTATAGTGGTTCTTTGCTAGATGGGATCAATGGAAAGTTCTTGGCTAGTGGAATGCATAGTGGCTTGCAATTCGGAAGGGATATGAAGTTCTCATGGTTATCCTAGAATTGTATGGGTTATGCAGTATGTTGTAAATGATTGGGAATTGTGTGCGTGAGGTTGCAGTTCAATTTTGAACGGAAAGTCATATAATTCTTAGGCAGCATGGGCAGTTTCAGATAATTAGAGGAACGAGTTTCAGATAATTAGAGGAACGAGCTTCAGATAATTAGAGGAAGTGTCTTCGGATGATTAAGGAATTGTATTGCTAATTTGGGGTGATTGGACGAGGGCATATGTTTTAGAAAGGGCAATGTGATTAAGTTGGTGATACTTTGGTAGTATTGCAGCATTTTCTGGTTAGAACGACTGCTGATACTCGTGTTTGCTTGGTGGCACAGAAGAATTCTAGATTATCTCTTGTGGAATGATTGAGTATTCGAGGTGTGGTATGCATTCAGACGGCGGAATTGGAACCAAATATGTGGATTCTTGGGCCATATGGAGTTGGAGACGGGAAGTTCTCATATTCAAGCTATGTGGAGGTTGTGAGTCGTGTGTATCGGCACTGTTTAGTGACTATCGGGATTTGGAGACCCGAGCGGATCTTTTGTTGCTTGGTAGGTTAGATTTTGGATGTGATATTGGGTTCAAACTGATTGTCTCCATATTGTGTCATTCTGGACTATTGCACTAAGGCGACATTGTTGGCTATGCCGGAAATGCCATGTATTGAGTGGCGAGGTTCGTAGGATTATGCCTTAGTGGAGTGGTTTTATATTTCGAAGGCCTAACGGATAGCTGGGAAGGATTGTCTTCCTTATTTGGGCTTTCGTGACAGATGTTAGTGTAGAGGCTCCTACCATTGATTTAGTTCTGGTGGTGAGGGACTTTTCGGATATGTTTCTTGTGGCCGGGCATGTTGTCGGGCAAGGTTGTTGATTTCGATATTGATTTGATGCCAGGCACTATATCGTATGGCACCAGCAGAGTTAAAGGAGTTGAAGAGTAACTCCAGGATTTTTGTGATAATGAGCTCGTTGCAGGTCAATGTGGATGCGTGTCTTAATTTGAGTCGGCTTGGTTGACTCTGAATTGTACTGTTGAGGGGTGTATTAATCCGATTGTTATTGAGCTTATTAGTAATCTGGGGAGATCCATGAGTTACCTTTCTGTGTTGCGAGATGTTATGATTTGTTGGTTATAGGTACATGTGGTGCGGTTCTATTGGGGTCTCGTAGTGGAAGTCGAGCGGGAAGAGTAATTGGGTGTTGCTCGGTGAATGGCGTATCGGTTATGTCCTTTCGGGTTTGCATGGTGTATGTTATTTACTTCACCGTGAGTATGATGAATTGCTTTGGTTCCAGATATCAAATTGTGCATGGTTGTCGATTTCGAGCTAGTGACTTAAGGTGGTTCATGTGGGGCAGTATTGGATAGGATCACACATTGTAGCGAAGTTATGTGGAGGTATGACCTTATGGGTTAGACTCGTGTGTTTTGTTCCTATGATGTGAGACGGGTTCTCAGCCTTGTGTTGTGGTGGTACCGGTGAGCTTGAGGTACAGCTCTTTCATTTGAGTCATTTTCATGATTTGAGTATGTTCGGACTGTTGCATATTGATATGTGTATTGTGCAAGTTGTGGCTTAGGCCGGTATGGATATGTCATGTCACCAGAGTAATGTGTTGGATTAAAGGAGATCGTTGGGGATCATTAATAAATATGAACGGATGTGATTTCAGCATGTTGGAAGGATAGTATCGAGCTTCGGTTCAGAAATTTGCTGTGGTATTTGCCAAGGAAGAAGTGGCTTCATGAATGGTTGATCTGGAAAATGTTTATGGCTTACCGCGTGTCTTAGTGATCATTGGCAGTATATGAAAGTGTTGGGATGAGACTTTAGTTGATAAGAGTTTTTCTATCGGTATGCGGATGTTGTGTGCAGCTGCTGTGGTTAGAAGTTATCACTACAAGTGTTGAGTTATGTGGTATATCATGTGATTGCACCGGAGATAGCATATATGGTTTGTTACCGCTTGTTCGGACTTATTCATAGTATAAATGTGAAATTCTGATCATGTCGATGATTTTAGAAGAGGAAATGTGGTTCCATAGTTCATGGACTAAGATGGATTGTGAAATTTCCGTTATATTGTGTTACCGAACCTATGCGAGATAGGCTGACGTGGGATCACCCCCGGGCATGCGCATGGTGAAGTTATTCAGCAATTGGTTGGCTTTTGGAACAACTCTTGGCACGTTTGAGGACAAACACATGTTTAAGTGGGGGAGGATGTAACGACCCGACCGGTTGCTTTGAGCTTTTGCATTTCGCCCACCAGTTCTCGGGCATGACTTGCCCTGTGTGGTGTATTATAACTTATGTAAATCGTTTGTGTTGGGTTTCAGGTTAATCAGAATGAATTTGAAAGAACAGTCTCAGTTGAAAGCTTAAAATTTGAAAGGGTTGACCAAAATTTGACTTATGTGTATTTGATCTCGGATGGGATTTTTTATGATTTGGTTAGCTTCGTTAGGTGATTTGGGACTTAGGAGCGTGATTGGAATGTATTTTAGAAGTCCGTGGAAGGTTTAGGCTTGGATTGGCGAAATTGATATTTCGGCGCTTTCCGGTCGATAGGTGGGATTTTGATATAGGGGTCGGAATGGAATTCCGAGAGTTCTAGTAGTTTCGTTGTGTCATTTGGGATGTTCGTGCAAAATTTCAGGTCATTCGGACGAGATTTGATTGATTTTTTGATCGAAAGCATAATTTAAGAGTTCTTAGGCTTGAATCCGAAGTTGATTTTATGTTTTGATGTTGTTCGGAATGATTCGAAAACTCGACTAGGTGTTAGTGATGTTATGGGAGGTGTTGGTATGTTTGGTTTGAGGTCTGATGGCTTAGGGTGTGTTTCGGGTGAGTTTTGAGCGAGTACGGACATTTCAGAAATTAGAAAATGGATGGGGGCAGAATTGTTAGCGCTGGCCACGTAAAAGTGACCGCGGGCGCAGTCATGAAGATCTGCAGATCGTCGGTCCAACTTCGGAAGCTCATATCTTTTGATCCACAAGGAATTTGAGATGATTCAAAAAGTTATAGCCCTTCGTGTCTAGTTTCCAGAAAGGTAAAGATATCGCAATTTGGACATCTGTAGCAAAAGTTATGGCCAAAATACTAAAGCCTATCACTGCAGAGGAAGGCCTGTGCGGCCGCGGTTGTGTTTGCGCGGACCGCACTGGCTTGCGTGGACCACGGTCGTTTTGGTGCGGCCCGTGGAGGCTGGAACCTGAGGGGTACCCTATAAATATGAAGTTTTGGGTTTTATTTAATACTTTGACCTAGAGAGCTCGGATTTTGGTGATTTTTCGAAGGTTTTTCAAGAAATTCATCGGGGTAAGTGATTTTAACTCAGATTTGGCTAGAATACATGAATCTATCACTGAATTCATCGTTTAATTCGTGATTTGGGATGGAATTTGGGAAGAAAATTATGAAACCTTTCAAAAATGTAAAATGATGATTTGAAGGACCAAATGGTATCAGAATTGGATAATTTTGGTATGGTTAGACTTGTGAGGGTATGAGAATTCTGAAAATGTAAATTTTACCCGATTCTGAGACGTGGGCCCGGGGCTTGAGATTTGCTAATTTCGGGATTTTTGATATTTTTCGAATATTTTCGCTTGGGCTTTGTTCCCTTAGCATATTGTGACGTATTCATTCTGATTTTGGATACATTCGACCCGCGTGGAGGCCAATTCGAGGGGCAAAGGCGTCGCGAGCTAGAGAATTAGCCAGTTTGAGGTGAGTAATGGTTGTAAATGATGTCCTGAGTGTTTAAAATCCCAGATTGCACATCGTGGTGCTATATTGAGGCAAGATACGCGCTGGATGATGAGCGTGGGGTCTTTCACTACTGGGGATTGTGACTTGGTCCATCCCGATTGATGATTTTACCGAATATTTGACTGAAATTCATTTGTTATCATCATGATTTGGGCTGATTGCCATATTTGGGCTTCGTACCAACTATTTGAACCCTTCGGAGATTTTTATCACTGTTTCTTCAGTACTTGACTTATTATTTGAACTCAGTCCTGTTGATATCTACTATTTTACAAACTCAGCCACTTTTACTCATATTTGAAACTTAAATGATATTTCTATATCATGTTTTGGGCTGAGAACTACTGTTTTACTAATTGCCAAGGGGCTTATGATGATTTCCGGACTGAGTGAGGCCGAGGGCCATATGTGAGGATATGCTGAGTGATATGAGGCCGAGGGCCTAAGTTACTATTTATGCCACGCGGTGGCTTGAGTGATGTGAGGCCGAGTGATATGAGGCTGAGGGCCTGAGATACTTTATATGCCACGCGGTGGCTTGAGTGATGTGAGGATATGCTGAGTGATGATGCCACGAGGTGGCTTGATATAGTGCTTGGGCCGTAAGGGACCCCTCCGGAGTCTGCACACCCACAGTGAGCGCGAGTACCCATTGTTCTGAGTGATTGATGCTATGCCCGAGGGGCTGATATGAGTGATTGTGAGGTAGCCTGAGGGGCTGATACTGTTCTGAGAGTGAGCCCGAGGGGCTGATACTGTTCTGAGTGATTGATACTGAGCCTGAGGGGCTGATACTGTACTGAGGGTGAGCCCGAGGGGCTGATACTATGTTGAGCGATTGATACTGTGCCCGAGAGGCAGATTTCTATTTGTTATTTACCGTTAAATTACCAGTTTCACTTGTTTGAAAAGGAATATCATTTGATTTCTTCACTGATTTACTACTTTAAGTGATTTTACTGCTTGATATGGAATTGCTTTGTGCCTTTACATGTTTTTATACTTTCAGCCATTATTTATAATTATTACTCACTGAGTCGGAGTACTCATATTACTCCCTGCACCATGTGTGCAGATTCAGGCATAGCAGAGTCCGCACCTGAGCGCTGATTCCTTCCAGCTAGGCGGTGATTTGGAGTTACGAGGTAGTTGTTGACGTCTGCAGCCCCTTGTCTCTCTTATCCTCTATCATTTATGTTTTCTTCAGACTGTTGTATCGGATTCCGTACTTTGTAGACCTATAGCAGATTCTGTAGTAGCTCATGACTTGTGGCACCCTGGATTGGGCATGTGTCGGGATGGTTCTTGCGGTTATTATCGTTAAATTCTACAATTTATGAGTATTATATTATATGTTATTATCGTTTATGATAATTAACTGTTCAAAAGAGGTGTTCCATTTTGTTCTGGCTGACCTTGTCTTCACGAGAGGCGCCATCACGACCGTGTTCGGGGATTGGGTCGTGACAAAATAACCGCATAATCCGCCTGATAAGCAGTCCTAATAAGGACTAATAACTAATTGAAACGAAGATTATCACGATGTAGTACTCTTGACAACGTCGATGTTTATGGAGGTATTTATATGATTGTGGATCTTTCAAATGGGAAGGAAAGATTATCAGATGGTCAAACAAAATTGTTGATGGGTAGGCTGGTTATTAGTTTTAGTTAGAAAAGTATATATTATAATACGTTTAACAATGGGTAAAGACAGGTAAATACTTTGATTTTAATAGGTAGCTTGTGTAGTTTCTTCAATCTTGTTGGGGTACCAGAATACTTAGTAAAATAGCACGGCCTAGCCAGTTTTCGGACTGGTCATTCAAAAATAGCCAGTATTTGCAAAGTCATTGAAAAATAGCCACTATTTTGCTGCAACGCAAAAAGTTCCAGCATAATATACTGGAGATCGGTGCACCTTTGTATGAACTTCCAGCATATTCTGTTGGAACTCCAACACGCGAAAGTTCCAGTATAATATATTGGAGATTTGAGCACCTGTGTTTGAACTTCCAGCATATTATGCTGGACCGATATATTATACTGGAGTATTTTATGGACTTTGAACAGTGTTTTCGTTCAGATTTATCTTTACATGAAAAATTATTAAATTTTGATTACTTTTGAAATTGTGGCTATTTTTGAATGACCATTAGTAAATCTGGCTATTTTTGAATTTCTCCCGAATACTTAGCCTCCGACCCAAAGAGGAGATGTGATGTTGAAGAGTATCTGAGTTGATAGGCCTATACACACTCATTATGGACAGAAATTCAACAATAGCCAGATTTACAAGTGGTCATTCAAAAATAGCCACAATTTAAAAAATAATTGAAATTTAAACACTTTTCATGTAAAGACAAATCTGAACGAAAACACTGTTCAAAATTCGGAAATTACCCCAGTATAATATACTGGAGTTCTAGTATAATATACCAGTCCAGCATAATATGCTGGAAGTTCATACACATGTGCTCCAATCTCCAGTATATTATACTGGAACTTTTCGCGTGTTGGAGTTCCAGCATAATATGCTGGAAGTTCATACATAGGTGCACCGATATCCAGTATATTATGCTGGAACTTTTCGTGTTGCAGCAAAATAGTGGCTATTTTTCAATGACTTTGCAAACACTGCTATTTTTAAATGACCAGTCCAAAAACTGGCTAGCCCGTGCTATTTTTACCTCATTATCCGAAATAGATTGCTCAAAATTAGACTTTTGTAGCATGATAATTCAAAATTTCTTGCTTGTTTGTTACTCATAAGAGAGCTATTCGCAAAGGTAAATGACATTGTTTAGGAAATTTTACCTCCTATATTAAACTATTACACCCTGTTTATTATAAAGCAAAACAAGTTCAAAATGTTATTACTTATAGCTATCTTTTATATTTTATAGCAAAATAAGTATTTATTTATAACTGCTATTGAGGCATAAAATACATCAATTATGTTCTCTCTCTATATATACATATATATATATATAGAACAAGATTCTCAATCCTCTCTCTTCTCCATCAAATCAACTGAATTGTCGACATCGTCATTGTGGTCATTGTCGGCGTCAGAATCATTAGCGTCATCATCCACTATTGGCTCATCTTTTTAGGCGAACAAATCTGACCATGGCCACGCCGGAGAAGATTTGAGGGCCGAATTTTTGTTCGTCTCAGTTTTAGTTTTAATACAATGTATATAGTATTTTGCTTGGCTGAAAAATAATATCTCCGGCGAACTTTCTTCTGTTCTTTGCTATTTTAGTCATAAATACATTGTATTCTGTATAAATATACTCAAATATATTATATTTTTTTGTATAAATTCATTATTTTTTGCCGGTATTTATGTATTATGAAGGTCTATATTGTTTTTGAATACAGACGAATATCATTGTGTTTTGTGGTTTTTTGTTGTTTGAATACAATCGAATTGAATACGGTAAATTGAATATAGTGTATAATAGTGAATAATGAATATATGTGAATTGAATACAATATATACAGTCGAATTGAATAGAATGGTATTTACCATATTTTTTGATTACTTCACTGTATTTATATAAATACAGTCGTGAATACATGGAATACAACACAATATCCGTGAAATTTATGTAGAATTAATTTTGTTGAGTTCAATTAGGAGTGATACACGCTAATTGATCCTCTTTCCGTTATTAAACAACTGGGCTCCCCAATATTTAGGCGAATTCCGCTACTGTGTTCCCGAATACAGTAGCGCGAATACAGTCGCATAGCAACGAAATTTATGCAGAATTGATTTTGTGAGTTAAATTAGGAGTATTACACGCTAATTAATCCTCTTTCCGTTATTAAGCAGCTGGGCTCCTCTATTTTTTATGCGAATTTAAATACAGTAGTGCGAAATACAACAAATACAGTCACCCAACTGGACTCCCCTATTTTTTAGCAAATTTCGCTACTGTATTCACGAATACAGTAGCGTAAATACATCGAATACAGTCGCGTAACAACTAACAACTAAATAGTAGCCATAAGAAGTAATTATGTACTCCTTCCATTTCAAATTAGAGGAGGTGTTTTCCTTTTTAGTCTGTTCCAAAATAAATGACACATTTCTAAATTTGAAAATAATTCAACTTTAAACTCTTCATTTTACCTATTTTACCCTTAATGAGAAGTTTTTATAACCACGCTAATATCATGACCCAAAAGCTTTTACCCCTTAAGCTTTTAAGACCACAAGTTTCAAAAGTATTTTTTTCTTTCTTAAACTCCGTGCCAAGTCAAACTACCTCATCTAAATTGAAATAGAGGGAGTATATGGTCGCTATAAGAAGTTAATAGTCACTAAATAATAGTGGTTTCTGAAAATTTCAAACTAGACGGTCATGTTCATAGTTTATTTTTCTAGTCATATAAATAAATTATATATTGATTATACACATATAATATATAAATTATGCATATATTATACCTTCATTAGTTCTTTTTAGTTTAAGCGGTTAAATGGATTGTGTTTAATTCTTTAATGACATTCTGTTGTCCAAACATTAACGCTGTCAAAAAAATGGACTTAGACGCTATACCTTTAGAATTAGTTTTCCCTTAAAATTGCGCTGATGGTAGGAGAATTGAGGAAAATAAGCAAAATTTGGGTTTTGTGCATGTGTGGAATGGTAGATACCTTTTCAACCACTGTATTTCAAATGTGTTGAGAACTGCGTACCTCGACAACTTAGGGGTTGTTTGGTTGCGAAACGAAGTTATTACATGATTAATTATCTCGGGATTAATTATTTCAGGATTGCTATCCCATTCTTTCATAGGAATAAAAGAAAACTATTATTCCTGAATAACTAATTTCGGTATTAGTTATACCACGATATTATTCTAACCAAATATGAGATAAACTCATCTCAAAATTTAATAATTTAGAAATTAATTATCCCTTATTCCCTTGTACCAAACGAGCCCATATATAGGTAATTAAATTGTTCTGAATCATGCACGCATATTAATGTAGATAAGCTTATTGAGTTTGACTGTGGGCTAAACTTAGTACTTCTGTTATCAATTAGCTATATAGGTGCTTCGCTGTAAATGTTTATTGTTGCATGCCGAGTAAACAAATCACCATGCAATCACTATTTCTCTTTGATTGCATGATTTTTTTGGTTCAGTCTCTACTTATACTGTTATACAAACCATACTCGCGATCTGATCTTTTATTTGATTTTTTTAATGCGTATTTGGGGTATAGTGGCAAGGTTTTCCAGAATTGGCCACTTAGTGGTGGTCCTCTAATATCATGAAATCAGCACTATTTTTTCTTTGGAAGAAATAATTAAATAGGTAGGATATGGTGAAATCACTGTGGTGCAACTTTAGTTGTGACGTTAGCGACCCAAATGTTATTTCAAATAATCTCGACTTCCATATATGCTCTTGAGTGATCATAGCAAGGGACTCTAGGCTCAAAGTCGTCGACCGCCTATTATTACATTTGAATCCTCTTTTATTTCTCAAATGCTTTCCATGTGTTTCTTCATTTCAATGGTTAACAATAGGACCTGTAGCCCATATACCCAGAGGCAGAGTCAGGATTTCAAGCTTATTGGTTCAGGATTCTAATCGTTTTAAGTTATTGGGTTCTAAATTAATAATTCATACATACTTAATGAATTTTTTAAGATAAATATATATCAAGATTCAAACCAAACCTACTGGGTTCGGCCGAACCCGTTCTCCGTACTTTAGCTTCGTCCCTACATATACCACCACTAAAAATACAGTCATGAAAATTATTGATTTATCTATTGGAATCCTATCATTTTTGAAAAAGCACTCAACATTTTTTATGTTGCCCCTTCTCCTAATAGGAAGTAAGAAAAGCTAATACCCTAGTAGGTAGCAACAACCGTATAAATTGAGCACTTATTGAATGGGGTAAGTATCTTGGTTGACAGGGATCTTAGGGAGCTAGTGGTAGAAGTTAGGAGGGTGAACGACAGACTGATGGCTATTAAGCTGGTTGTGGGAGGGTCTACTTTAAATGTAATTAGTGCTGCACGCCTCAAGTAGGTTTGATGAGGAGATTAAGAGGCGCTACTAGGAAGAATTTGACGGGTTCGTACATGGCATTCCGCTCATCGAGAAGTTATTCATAGGAGGTGACTTCAGTGGTCACATTGGGGCGATATCTAGGGGGTATGACAACGCACATGACGACTTTGGTTTTGGAGCTAGGAACGGAGGAGGCACTTTGTTGTTGGACTGTGCTAAAGCCTTTGATTTGGTGATTGCCAACTCGTGTTTTCCGAAAAGGAGGAGCACTTGATTAAATTCCTGAGCTCGTCGGCCAAGACTCAAATTGATTATCTACTCCTATGGAAGTACGATAGGAGTGGATTGCAAGGTTATGCCAAGCGAGAATCTCACGACTCAGCATAGATTATTGGTGATGGACTTGGAGATCGTGAGGAAGAGGAGGAAAAGGGCCGTGTATGGTCAAAGCGCATGAGTTAGGGGGAGTTGTTGGCTATGGGATCCTGGAGGAGCAGTAGGGACGCGAGATGTATGTACACCACAACTGCGGAGTGTATTAGAGTAGCTGCGAGAGAAATGTTAGGGGTCTTGAAGGGTTTCTCTGGTTGCTACAAAGGTAACTGGTGGTGGAGTGAGGAGGTACAAGAGAAAGTGGAAGCCAAGCACGCGGCGTACTTGACGCTTATAGAGAGCATGAACGAGAAGGCGAAGAGGATGAACATGGAGGGGTATAAGAGGGCTAAGAAGGAGGTGAAGTTAGCAGTTATTGCGGCTAAGACTATGGCGTTTGGGCATTTGTATGAAGAGCTTGGGACCAAAAGCGGGGACAAGAAGCTGCACAAGCTATCAAAGTGAGAGAGCGGAAGACCCGTGATCTAGATCATGTTAAGTGTATCAAAGATGAGGAAGGTAGAGTTTTGATAGAAGGGGCTCATATTAGACGAAGATGGCAGACATATTTCCATAAACTCCTGAACGAAGAGGGTGATAAGGACAATGTGCTGGGCGACGGGCAGTCCAATATGCATCGGGATTTCGAGTATTCTAGGCGCATAAGAGTAGAGGAGGTCGAGGGGGCTATGCGTAAGATGCATAGGGGTAGAGCTTTCGGGCCAGATAAAATACCTGTGGAATTTTGGAAGAATATGGATAGGGTAGGTTTGGAGTGGCTCACTAGGTTGTTCAACATCATTTTTAGGACCAAAAATATGACGGATGAATGGAGGTGGAGTACGATGATTCCTTTGTATAAAAATAAGGGCGATATCCAAAATTGCAATAATTATAGGGGGATTAAGTTGTTAACCCATACTATGAAAGTTTGGGAGAGGGTGGTTGATATGAGGGTGAGGACTAGTATGTCCATTTTTGAGAACTAGTTCAGTTTCATGCCGGGGCGTTCGACTATGGAAGCCATTCATATTGTGAGGAGATTGGTGTAGCGGTATAGGAAGATGAAGAAGGACTTACACATGGTGTTCATTGACATAGAGAAAGCATATGACAAAGTTACGAGAGAGGAGGTGCTCAAGCGATGCTTGGAGGCTAAAGGGGTCCCAGTAGCTTATATTAGGGTGATTAAGGACATGTACGATAAAGCTAAGACTCAGGTTAGAGCAGCGGGAAGAGACTCAGAACACTTTTTGGTTATGATGGGGTTGCACCAGGGATTAGCTCTTAGTCCATTCCTATTTTCCTTGGCGATGGACACATTGACATGACACATTCAAGGTTAGGTGCCATGGTATATGTTATTTGTTGATGACATAGTTTTTATTGACGAGACGCAGGGTGGTGTTAACGAGAGGTTGGAGGTTTGAAGGCGGACCCTAGAGTCTAAGGGTGTCAAGTTGAGCAGGACCAAGACGGAATACTTGGAGTGCAAGTTCAGCAACGGTACCCAAGAAGGGATATGAAGGTGAGGCTTGATACGCAAGTCATCCCCAAGAGAGGTAGTTTCAAATAACTTGGATCTATAATACAAGGTAATAGGGAGATTGATGAAGATGTCACACATCGTATCGAAGAGGGATAGATGAAGTGGAGGCTCGCTTTCGTTGTCTTGTGTGATAAGAATGTGCCGCTAAGACTTAAAGATAAGTTCTACAAGGTTGTAGTGAGACAACTATGTGGTATGGAGCAGAATGTTGTCCGGTCAAGAACTCTCATACCCAGAAGCTAAAAAGTAGCTGAGATGAGGATGTTGAGGTGGATGTGTGGGCATACCCGGTTGAATAAGATTAGGAATGAAGTTATTCGGGAAAAGGTAGGAGTGACCCCTGTGGAGGATAAGATGCGGGAGGCGAGGTTGAGATAGTTCGGGCATGTTAAGAGAAGAAGTGTAGAAGCCCCAGTTAGAAGGTACGAGCGGTTAACCTCAGTGGGTAGCAAGAGGGGTAGAGGTAGGCCTAAGAAGTCTTGGGAAGAGGTTATTAGGCGGGACATGGTGCAGCCGAAGCTGGCCGAGGATATGGTCCTAGACAGGAGGGTGTGGAGGTCAAAGATTAGTTTCTCTTTGTCTTGCTTAGTTCGCTAGCATTAGTGCTAGTATGATATCTTTTCTCCATAGACGGCTATTACTACCCAGAGTTTGACTGCATTCTTGGATTCGATCTTATTTCATATTGTTGTTATTCCTACTTGTTGCAATTATCTTTTCTTTTTCAGTCGTTCTATAGCCAAGGATTTATCGGAAACAACCTTTCTACCCTTACAGGGATAGAGATAAGGTTGCGTCTATCTTACCCTTTCCAGACCTCACTTGTGAAAAACTACTGGATTTGTTATTGTTGTTGTTGTTATTGAAGTTGAGATCACTCTGCTGTTGTTTTAGTGTTAGTAATTGTCATGAGCAATTTTCAAGGAATCACCACCAAAGGGTATTATATTGTAGGGTGGTTGGAATACCTTTACCTCCAATCAAATATTTCGAGTTCGAGTCATGTGAATTGACAACTTCGAGCAGTGGCAAGGTCCGAGAAGAATTTGATTCTATACTTCTGGAATCACGTATAACCAAAAATATAAGATATGGAATAGTGATCGTCCACAATATTCTGCACCACAGAATACCCATCACATCCTTGCATTTTACTATTTTTAATCAATACTTGAGGGTCTTTTATCCTATTTGGGTCTTGCCAATACAGGAAAATTGAGATACCTGAAAACATTGGATTTGGGGTTTTAAGTAACCTTTCAAATTAAAGAAGTTACTCTAATTGGGTGTTAATTGGATCCGCCCAAACTTATTCGAAATCGTGTTCTTAGTGGTTCATCAAAGTCTAGACATGATGGAATTACTAATTTTTTTAGGAGTCATTTGGTACGCGAACTAAATTATCACAAAATTATAGTCCTAAAATTAAAATTCTAGAATAAAATAATTCTAAGTTTGATGGTATAAGGTGAGATAAAATGAAATATCTAAGATTAAGTCTAGGACTAAATTTATAAATACATTTTTGGTTGACGGTCAACCAAA
This sequence comes from Nicotiana tabacum, assembly GCF_000715075.1. Taxonomy (NCBI): domain Eukaryota; kingdom Viridiplantae; phylum Streptophyta; class Magnoliopsida; order Solanales; family Solanaceae; genus Nicotiana; species Nicotiana tabacum. The sequence continues at coordinate 92,983,309 of NC_134086.1, read as the reverse complement.
CATTGTATAAATTTAATCTTACATTTTATCACATCTTATCCCACGTATCAAACAAACTCTTAATCTTTTTTTTTTCCACCTAGCAGTGTTATGCTCCTCGTGAAGTTTTGCAATGTTTCATATAGGTATGTAATCACTGAAATGAACTATTCTAAATGTATTAATTTGTCTATATGTAATGAATAAAATGAACCATATACTCTTCCACAAAACACACAGTTGTAAACATTCTCAAGCCGCTGATTTTTCGGGAGCTAAGGGCATTAGGCATTATGTACAAACATCTATATAGGACAATATGAGAAGTCCTTTACTTTATGTAATGTTTTACTACTAACATTTTTCTTTGGTAAAAAATGGTGCAACCAAAACCAGTTGTCCTTTACTTCCCAAAGGCTCCTTTTTTGGCATCACTTTCAGCAAGCTGACCCACAAGCAGGTCCAATGTTGCAACACCAAGCTAATTTCAAAATTCAAAATTTCCAAGACGTTAGAACAAAAAATATTTAAAAAGTAAAAAAAGGAAAGGTACAACTCCTATTACATACAACTCCTATTAGCTATAGTTAATAGCCATACATAGATCAATGGGACAAACATATGCGCATCTACCGCAACATATCCCAACCCCTATATTTTCTTTGAAATAAAATTGAAACCAAGTCCAATTTCAAAGACCCTTTTCTCTCTCCTTTCCCCTTTTCTCTCTCCTTTCCCCTTTCACTTTCAAGTCCAAATCTTGGTTCCTTAATTATAGATCTGAGGTTTAGAATTTTTCATTAGTTGAGAGAGAAATAAATTAAAGGGAAAATTTTTAACTATGGAAAGTTTAATCGGATTGGTGAATCGGATTCAGAGAGCATGCACAGCTCTAGGTGACTATGGCGGTGGAGATAATGCATTTTCTTCACTATGGGATGCTCTTCCTTCAGTTGCTGTTGTTGGTGGTCAGGTAGGTCCTATTTACCTTATTCGGTTTCTTCATTTTTCCCAGGTGGGGTTAAACTGGAACTTGGATTTAACTTAGGGAGATTGATAATTACTAGATCCATGTCGGTTAAGGTGGAAATGAGACTCTTGTATATGGGTTTATGTTTAGATTTTGATTTTATGTTTTAAAAAGGTGGAATCTTGATTTATTCTTTTATTTACCTCTGCTGTTGATTGTTCTTAAAGTAATCGTTTTTGTGTGCTATTTTTTGCTGAATATGGAGGCAATGAGATTCTTGAATATGGGTTTGTGCTGATTTTGGTTTTTAAGTTGTGAAAAGTTGGAATTTTGGTTATTTTTGCCTCTGCTAATTGATTGTTCTTAGAGTAATGTTTTCTTTTAAGCTAATTTCTTTGTGAATTCAGAGGAAATGCGACTCTTGAATATGGTTGTGTGCTGATTTGATTTCAAGTAATGAAAAAGGTGGAATTTTGAATTTTACCTTTGTTATTCATGGTTATAGGCTAATACTGTTTTTGTTGCTTGCTTGCATTAACTTAGAGTTCTGGAAAGTCATCTGTGTTGGAAAGCATAGTAGGCCGAGATTTTCTTCCTCGTGGATCAGGTGAGTTGCTTTGATTACTTTTATCTTTATCATAGTTTTACTTATAAAATACTTTTATCTCTGTCATTCATCATGCCATTCTGACCTAGTACACTTCTATTTTACATAATTATCTGTGGTATCTATTCAGGGATTGTTACAAGGAGACCGTTGGTGCTGCAGCTTCATAAGACTGATGACGGACAGCAGGAATATGCAGAGTTTGGTCATCTGCCGAGAAGACGGTTCACAGATTTCGGTATATCGAATAACCTCCATTGTTTCTTATTCTTTTGGGGCATTAGTTTAATCTCCCCCCGCCCCCACCCCGCCCACACACAAACCCCCTCCCAAAACCCATAAACCCATTCTGAATTATCTTTACTCTTTACTAAGTCATGACAGCTATGATGTTGAAGTAACTAAGAGACATTTTTGCTTTTAAGTGAAGTAAATGAGAGACATGATTACTTGTACGTAGAAGAGTAGCCATATTCAGTAACTTAATGGAATTGGTGTTTATGGAGACGGACCAGTTAATGTTAGTTATATTAGTTCGTTCTTTCGCTCTTCTTTCTCTCTCTTAATTTGTGTGTGCATGTGAAGCGACATGTATGTGTGCCCTCGAGCGCGTGTATCAGCAGTTTTACCTATTAGTATTTGATTCTGATTCGACAAAATATGTGTGTTCATTATGACTTTTTTAACAGCCGTTGTCCGCAAGGAGATTTCGGATGAAACTGATCGAATCACAGGGAAAACTAAGCAGATTTCTCCTGTTCCTATCCACCTGAGCATATACTCTCCAAATGGTATGCTGTCCACCATTTCTTTTCATGTGCTTAATGATTCATTTATGGTCCCAAAGTAATCTTTCTACATGCAGCAGTATGTTTTCTAATAGTTTCTGACCACAGTTAAGTATCAAAAAAATTTGTTTATGAAGTTGGTTATTTCACATACATGTCTGCTTTTCTAAATTTAAATCGAAGATGGACTTGATCTTTTGGTATTTCGTCTTAACGTTCTCATCTAATACCAAGAATGGGTGGTCTTTTCTCTTGTTCCTTTTGGTGGGTGACTGCTCTAAAGAGCATAGAATTCTCTCTTTATCGTGCTAACTCCATATTATGTGTTTTGTCTTGGCAGTGGTCAACTTAACACTGATTGATTTACCTGGTTTAACAAAAGTGGCTGTTGGTATGTTCTATACATCCTTTCATTATTTGCATTCTTTTTAAGTCCATCAAAGCTGTCTCCAATGCAACAATACTCATTACTGCAGACGGGCAGTCTGAAACCATAGTTGAAGACATTGAAAATATGGTTCGAACGTATGTTGAGAAGGTAACGAGAAACTAATTTTACTTTGTTATGCTGCTGACATGTGCTCGGTTTGTATCCATCTCTTCATCTGAACTCTTTCCTCTCATGTAGCCCAACTGCATTATTTTAGCAGTTTCTCCTGCCAATCAGGATATTGCCACCTCCGACGCAATAAAACTTGCAAGAGAAGTGGACCCCACAGGTATAATCTTTTGATATTAACATTTCGGGGACTCGAGTCCAGTAGTTTGAGTACTTGTCAAAGAGTATCCATATTTTGGGAAATGTACAGTGCTCGACTTTGCCATTATCGTTATCATGCAGGTGAAAGGACATTTGGAGTGTTAACCAAGTTAGATTTGATGGACAAAGGCACTAATGCTCTAGATGTGAGTTTTATTTATTTATTATATTACCTGGGAATTTTTTATTTTGCTTAATCCATCTATATTAATTGCTTCATGAATTGGATAGCATATCCAAATCTCATTCTCTGAGTCTTTGTTTCACTTTGTATACTATAATTTGGTAGCACTACGAGTAGTTGATTCTTTTTCCTTGAATTTAAGGTTCTTGAAGGAAGAGCTTATCGTTTGCAACATCCCTGGGTTGGTATTGTGAATCGTTCACAAGCGGACATAAACAAAAATGTAGACATGATCTATGCAAGAAGAAAGGAGCGTGAATATTTTGCTACCAGTCCGGACTATGGGCATCTGGCTAGTAAAATGGGTTCAGAGTACCTTGCAAAACTACTTTCAAAGGTATCTATTTAGTTATTTTCGTGTAAGGAGGTGTTCCTAAATAAGTTAAGCAGAGTTCATATTCAGATTGTTTCCATTTCAGCACTTGGAACAATTTATTAAGGCAAGAATACCAAGTATCACCTCACTTATCAATAAAAGCATAGATGAGCTTGAATCGGAAATGGACCACCTTGGAAGGCCTATTGCTGTTGATTCTGGCGTAAGCTCTGACTTCTATATCTCTCGTTGCTACTGTTGATTAAGAGATTTTGCTGATCTCAGTAACTGAACTGGTCTATTTCAGGCTCAACTGTATACCATTTTGGAACTTTGCCGTGCCTTTGATAAGATATTTAAGGAGCATCTAGATGGAGGGTAAGTGGATTACTTTTTTGTGTTCCTTAAATTTCCAAATATTAGGGAAATTAGTACCAAGACTGTGCTAGTCTCATATTGTTTTCAGCTTAATTCTCGTTATCTATGATGGGACTTTTTTGTTTTTTTTGGGGGTGGGGCATGGGACGGGGGATGAGTAGAGTAGAAAGAGGACTTTCGGATAAGAGCGTACTGAGACCACCAAGTGTAACACATAATCTAACTTCATTAGTGTAGTGCTTAAAAAAAATCAAAAGGAACATAGTGGAGAACCAGAAAGCAAAAGGGGGAATATATAAATTGGTGACACATTTTGACCATGTGTTCACTCTATTTGAGGTTTTTTGTAGACATTGGTCAAACTTATTCATGGCTTTATATACCCTTTTTTTTGAGGGGGAGAGGGATGGGGATGGACTAGAGTTGAAATAGGGTTTCGGCAAAGGGTGAAAAAGGACCACCAAATATGACATAGTACCCATAAAACACAAGGAATTTAAATAAATTTTACTCATGAGAACTTAAAAAATTAAAAGGATCTATAGTATAGTACCCATAAAACACAAGGAGCTTAAATAAATTGGCAACATATCCCAGTATACACGTCACACTCGTCTATCTTGTCTGTAAAGGATAAACTTGCTTGTACTGATTCAAGATGAACTTCCAGCTTATTGCTTGGTTTGCACAATCTGACATGTATTAATCTCTTTTTGTCGATCAGTCGACCTGGTGGTGATCGAATTTATGGAGTTTTTGACAACCAACTACCTGCTGCTTTGAGAAAACTCCCGTTTGACCGATATCTTTCTGTGCAAAATGTGAGGAAAGTTGTTTCAGAGGCAGATGGTTACCAGCCTCACTTGATAGCACCTGAACAAGGTTATAGACGGCTAATTGAAGGGGCCTTAAATTATTTTAGAGGCCCAGCTGAAGCCTCTGTTGATGCTGTAAGTAATTGTTAAAAATTTATCAGGGCCAAGTAGTTAATGCTTCTTATCGACATTAAGTTTATATGCAACTAACCCTCGAAACTACATATCAGGTTCACTTTGTGTTGAAGGAACTAGTGAGGAAATCTATTGGAGAATGTCAGGTAATGGTGACCAGGCAGCTGGATTGAATTCTACTTTTTCTACCTGCCCTCTCGCAACCACTTTCTCCCTTTTCCTATTATTTCTAAATGTATATTGGTGGAGCAGGAGTTGAAGCGGTTTCCCAGTTTGCAATCTACAATAGCTGCAGCTTCTAATGAAGCCTTAGAAAAATTTCGGGATGAAGGTAGAAAGACGGTAGTAAGACTAGTGGACATGGAATCATCTTACTTGACAGTGGATTTCTTCAGAAAACTACCTCAGGAGATGGAAAACCAGAAAGGGGGAAAGCCAGAAGCTACTGCTGCCGTAGACCGATATGGAGAATATCACTTTCGGCGGATTGGTTCAAATGTATCATCTTATGTGAATATGGTGTCGGATACATTGAGGAACACAATCCCCAAAGCAGTGGTTTATTGTCAAGTTAAGGAGGCCAAACAATCTTTGTTAAATTACTTCTACACTCAGATTGGGAAGAAAGAGGTACTTGCTCAGCGTCCCTTGTATATTCGTGTTTATTTAATTTTAAGACAATCTTTTGTTCATTCCAAGATCAAAGACTCATAAATCTGATTCAAGCCCCCCCCCCCCCCCCCCACACACACACACACACAATGAAACTACTGTTATTTTGATTCGACATATAATCTCTACCACATAACTGAGTTTTAAGGAGGTGTTGAATATTATAGCTTAGAATACAAATCTGCTGAGGTTTGAGTTGTACGTCGGTTAAGTTGTTTTGGAAATATTGGTTACTCTTCAAAGAAAGACTGCATCATCGAAATCTTGTCATATAGGCACTGGTTCTTGTTAGTGTAATAACAAGCGAGCGAATTGATAATCGGAGGAACATTTTCCTTAACCAATATTCTACGAGCATTAGAATAAGATAGAATTTAGTGTATCTAGATACAAGTGCTGACAGTTCTGTGAAAATTTATCTCAGGGCAAGGCACTTGCAGAACTGTTAGATGAAGACCCTGCATTGATGGAGAGAAGAATGCAGTGTGCTAAGAGGCTCGAACTATACAAGAAAGCAAGAGATGAGATTGATTCTGTAGCATGGGTACGATGAGATAATTGTGTGAGACCTTCTAATGATAGCACAAATTCACGACTTGGGTGAATCAATGTTGCTACTTGATCAGCCTAAAATTCTTTAATTGTTGTAGAATTTTCACATTATTTGGCTTGGATTGTTGCTTTACTATTACCATATTTTTGTAATACGACATATTCATTTGCCATTCTGCTCAGTTTTGTACTTGAATTTATACATGTGGGCTTTGAGTAATTTATAACTATCAGGGAATTTCAACAGATTAAAAATAGTTCTTAAATGATGTAAAAGTAGACCGAGACTCGATTTTATTACTCTTAAGACTTGATTTTTACACGGTAAACATCTTTCTAAAACGAACAAGAAAAGAAAATTAGGCATAAACCAAAACAATCGGAGGAGAATTGATCTCAACTAACAGTTTGGCCCCTTAAAGAATTACACGGTTTAACTTATTGAGGCAATAAGATTGGGATAAAAGTTGAAGGGGAAAAATGAAGAACAAATATGTGTACTATATGCGCAGAGAAGGATCATTTTCGGAGTGGAAGAAACGAAAATTTAGCTGGTGCTTTTCTGTCACTGGTTGGCTCAATCACTTACCATTCCTTTTCAGATTCTAGTATTCTTTATTTATAGTTTCCTTGATGTTCCCAAATCAAGTTGCAAGATCCTCAGCTCTTCCACTATACAGTATGAGCAAACATAAAAGAGAACCAAAATGAATGCGCAACTCAGCATACAAATTAAAGACTATTTTCCATCTTTTGACTGAACTCATGCCACTGATAAAAATAGGCACATGAAACTAACTCACAGCACCTTTTGTCTAAAAGACACAGGGGGTTGGGAGGGGGCTAGTCAATTGATCTATTAGTAGTATCTACTCTTGCTGTCCACCTTATCCAGAGAGAAAAAGAAGTATCTACTGTTGCTTTCATGTATATCTACTTTCACGAATTATCCGGAGGAAAGCAAATGAGTACCTCTAAGTCTCAATACATGATGTCAGAAAGGCTTACAATCAGAGTGCCATGACAGGAGCCACTATGAGTATCCTCTTCAACTTCCTACATAACAAGGAAACCATGTTTAACTTCAAACCTCCAATTTTCACCCAAACAATCACATAGTTACTACCCTGTGAGTATCAATGCCATGGGCTGAAGCTAAGAAAAAAATCCCTGAACGAGCAGGTTGTCACTGAAGAGGTGTCGTTGATGCATTCTGTAACAGCTTCACCAGAATCAAACTCATATCTGCTAGTGACATGCCACATCCAAATTACATTTAATATCTAAGTACCTGAATTGGGTGGATTCAAAGATATTCACTGATACATGAAGGAAATGAAACTAATATAATCTACCCAAGCAAAATAACTGCACAAATCCTTTGTCATTTTGGATTGAACATGAGGTTATTAATTTGATCAATCCGAATATCAGATATAGGCTCTATAGGTTGCTCATTGTCGTCTATTGAAGGGCCATTGCTCAATGGTTCTCTCGTGAATTCATCTGTAGAACAGACCAAATGCAAACATCAATAGCTAGATCCCACCATTGCATCACATGTTCTCAACAGACAATGCTAAAATTTTGTTACGCATGTGCAAGACAGAAACTCAAAGAAGATCCTTTCCACTGCCATAATGAGAAAGTCAGCTTACAATTACCATATATCATGCTGAAAGAAGTTGGAGGAGGGGTAGCCAAGAAGTTGAGACCAATGTAAAATCCTACAGCTAGTATTATAGTCATCATCGCATAAGCTGGCACAGCCAATGCCCAGTACCTGAAAAACGAACATCAATTTAACAGGAAGTTACATACATCTTATGACAATTAGTAACCAGCTAAGCTCTTAAGTCTTAACCAAGCAAATTATTTTCCTCAGACACTCTGCAAATGCTTTAAGTCCCTTTCATGCAGTTGTACACTTCTAAAATGTGGGAGCAGTATATCTCAATATCTGAAATGCATGCAGGTAAGGAGTTTATATATCAAAATTTCATACATTTTGTTTTGCATTTGTTTAAAAAATAGGTGAATTTCTTTTTCAGATTCTTTTTCAACCGAACTCCATTAATGATTCATAGTTTTTTTTTCCTTTTTGCACAAACCGAGAAACATTTTCTCTAATGGTGTCTGCTTGGGAAAAAAAGGTCGAAAAGATTTTAAAAGTCTCCGAGAAAATGTTTCAACACTTCTTGGAAACAAAAGCCAGTTGCAGTCATGAAGCTAAGCACAACCCAGTTAATTGGAATAAAACTAGCCAGCTTCTGGTTCAGGAGTCAAACAGACCAATGAAGCTAGGCTCAATCTAGTTAACTGCAACTACATTTTGTTTACCTGCTCGGATAGTAAACAATACCCAAAGAATGCAACCAATTTTCTGGAAGATATGCCCACACCAGGAAAAGAACTGTCCACAAAAATAATAGAGACAGATCAGACTTCCCTATGCGTGAAATCAAATTATTGTTGCAACCACTGGAATATAAGTGAAATTAGGTTAAAGCAAAGCAGACATACATACAAAAGACGAGAGCTCAATGCTTTACGACAGACAACAGATTGTAGAAATATCAACTGTTTTCAACGTTTGCAGAGTAATATATCCAGTCTAACATTGACTCCCAAGAAAAATGAGTTCGCAATTCGACCCTTTATCCAGATACTGGTAGTGCTGCACAAGCAGTTGCCACAAAGGCAAAGCAGTGGAACCAAAAGGGAAGGCTCACAAGTAACTTTCATGCCATGAAGAACATTCCCAAAGAAGATGAATGCATAACGATAACATTACACCACTAAAGATTCAACTGTATTGCCAGACCATGAAATCAAAGGCAAAAGCAAATATTCAAATAAATGGATATATTCCAAGTAAGAAACTAAAAGAATAGACCTGTAGCAACAACAGTAGTAATGGAGCCAACAAATCCATAAACTTCAGAAGTCTTGGGTCCTTGATCTCCAGAAACACCAAATCCTGAACCTCTGTCATCTGAATCTGGAAAGAATACAGTGGTCGTCCTATTTTTGGAGAAACTTAAGATCCTCCTAGGGCTATTAACGGAACGAGGATCTTCCCAACCTTTATCTTCCGGCATCCCAAGATCACACAAGGGCCAAAGCGTCACTCTGAATAAGAATTAAAACTGCCCAAAAGATTCCCAAAACACCCAGAGCATATATATTAGTACTAAAAAAATCTGCAAGCAGCATTAACAATTTCCACAAAACACCCAGCAAGCAAAAGCATAACAACCATGAGGATCATTAGTTGCATAGAAATTATGGAACTAAAGGCGACTAGCAGGCGTTTTCGTCCTTATATTTCAGCTCCATCTGAAAGGGGAAGAAAAGACGTCCCAAACAGGTGTGACATGAATTTCACTCGGAAAAAGTTGAAGTATCGTGAGTGAAACCATTATTTCACTCGAAATACTCCTCAAACAAGTTTTTTCAACTTTAAAATTCCTTATTTCAAGTTGATTTGAAATCGATGGCCAAACGAAGCATTTCATGATTGAATAACTAAAAGAACGAATTTGTTGTCAGTTTTTACTATTAACTGTTCAAAGTACAAAAGAAAAATAGAAAAATAGGACGTGGCTAATTCCTGGAAAAATTTAGTCTGCTGTAAACTCTAATCAATTAGGTGCTTGTGTTCTTATTACAGAATGCTAAAATGCGGTGAAAAGACAACAACAATAAAACGTCTCTATCCCAGAACTAACTTTGCTCAGCTAATTTTCTAGTATATACTCTGAAAGAAAATGAAAACAATTTGAGAATGCAGAAAATCAAATACCTGAGAAAGTCCTTTCTCAGTGGCGAGAAAATTGGGGAATTTTTCAAGTCCTAATTCCAAATTCAGAAGTACCCCAACTCTTTTTTAATATATATTTCAGCTTGATCTCGGGTATAAATAAATCTTAGATAAAAAATGGGACTCACAACAAGAACGTAACAAACATAATATTTGAGTTTCATTTTAGATTCGATAAACGCAATTCCAAAAATTATAATAGTACCCCAAAAATGCAATTATATAGACATATTTCTGAATTAAATCCACAAGAGAAAAACTGCTCACCGAGTTCCTTCAGCTGCTACCCAATTTGGAGACATCTCAGTTCTGCAATTGGAAAGGATAAAGGAAGTTTTGAGTTGTGACTTCTCCGGCATGTAAATCTCTGTTTTATCTTCATTCATTCTGTTAAAACAATTGGAACCATTTTGTTTTTTTCCTCATTAATTTCTCAACACAATAAATTTTTATAATAGCAAAAATAAATTTTTTATAAAAGAACATGCATAGGAAAATGTATCAGGAAAACTACTGCGAAAAAAATATAAAGCCAAAAAAATCTAAATAAGAGCATAGGAATGACTAAGTTCTCGATTAATACTCTTTTAACAGGGCATATAAGTTAACCAGAGTAAGTGCCATAATTTGAAACTTATGGGTTTAACATTCTAATTTTTTTTAAGTAATTGGATTCTAAATTAACAATTTATACGTAATTTAATGCTTTTTTTAAAAATAAATACATAATTTGGACAACCGAACCCGTATCCAAAAAGGGCTAGCTCCGCCCCTAAAGTTAACAATCATTATATAGAGAAAAAAATATAAGTGTAATTCCTCTTCCATTCCCTTCTTATTTATATGATGTTCATAAATAATTTTAATTATATAAAATATGTTACACCCCATATCTTCGTACGAAAGAGTATTCCTAAGTTAATTGATGTAAGCTCAGAAATGAGATCATCCCTAAGAGTACATAAAGTAAGTTAATCATGTTACCTTGGAGATTACAAATCTTTAAGATCATGGATAACAAGTATCAAGAGGGTTGAAAGGCTAGGAAGCTAAACAAATTGAAGAAAATAAGTTTCGTCGAATATTGACAAGTTGGAAATGTTATAACGTGTACTTTTTATGATGAGACTAGGGTGCTCAACAAGATAAGGGGGTTATATTATGAGTTATTTTAGTCGTATGATAGTCGTGTGTTATGTTTTTAAGTCAAGCAAGTTGTGGAACAAAAGTTGGCAAAGATCATCACAAGTTACATTCATAAATGTACTAAAAATTAGGTCAAATGAAGATGCGGTTTTCTCCCAATATACTTGGAATTAGGGGATAATCTATCTACCAAATTGAAGATGTATGAGTCTATTTTCTAACGCATTAAACCGTTTGTCAATACGACATCAGAGTACAGAGATATGTGCGTTCCGCGAGACTGCGCAGACTACTAGGTGACAAGTAGGTGTGTCACCTACTTGCTTAAATGAGAGTCCAAAAAGAGGCTATTTAGGGTCGATCAAAGAGCCCATTTAAGAGTTTATCTCCTACAATATAACACTCAATTACATAACACAATACCCAGAACTAAATCCCTGCAAACATCTTCCCAATAATTGCCTACAAACCCTAATTGATTTTCTCTCCTTTTCAAGTTCTAGTTGTAGGTAAAACCTAGAGTTTGAAAAACCAAGATATGAGATGAGTTATTCAAAAAATAAGGTATGTTTACCGCTCTATTTCATTCATTGTTTTGCTGGAGATTTATGGAAAGTCGTTCTGTAATTTTAAGAACTCACGGGACGGTGATTGGAAGCCGTGAGTTCGAGTTATTCACTTGTAGCGGACTGTTTTGTGGATTGCTGTTGGATTGCATATTGAAATATTGTTTTCTAGATATTTGGAGGAGGAAGGGTGTGTAGAAACACCACATAAATACAGGGTGGAGGGTGGGCCGTTCGTCGTAGCATATACAGATTGTTTGACACTACTACGGTGGTCGTTTTGTGTGTGAAGAGATTGGGGTGTGTTGGGCTGTTTTGTAGTATTTTGTGGTATATATAAGGTTGGAAAATAATGTATATATGTTGATATTGTTGTGTAATTTTGTTGTTCGTGTTATCTTTAATTTGGAGAAAGTAAGGATTATAAGGGAGATGCTGCCCATTTTTATACAAAATAAGCTTGTCGTTCGTTGTGCGATAGTTGTATCTTTTGTAACTTAATGATATTATTATTATCGTTGTTGTAGATTAAGGTGCAAAGAGGCGAGTTCAACTTGGTTATTGGAAAGATTGTGATAAGGTATGTTAAGGCTAAACCTTTCCTTCATTTGGCATGATCCAGTAACTACATGTGTTTGATAACGAGACATAAAGAGATGTTCGTATTCGTGACTTATGTACATTATCCTAATATTATAAGTTATAGTATTCTCCCTTATCGGGCCTTTATATTTAGTTTATTATTGTCTTCTTTCAGCCAAGAGAGCAGAGAGTCTATATATATATACAGTATTATAGTATTTTCACCACCATCGAGCTATAATCAGTGGGCAGGCCTCTATTGGATAGTACTACAATATTTTTACCATCATCGAGCTATAATTGATAGGCAGGCCCCTATTGGGCAACCTCTGCTCATATGGTAAGTTATATACCGAGCCCACTGTGGCCAAACACCTATGAGTGAGCCCAGAATGGCCGAGTGCTTATGAGCGAGCCTACTACACTTGAGCAGTTACACATACCGAGCCTTATAAGGCCGGACATCTATTTTACATACTATATGAAGAGAGTTGAGTCAATATCACCAGGTAAGCATATCTTCAGATTATCTTTGACTCCCAATTACATTTAGTTATTATATCATCAATTCAGTTTCAACTTTCAGTTATTCTATTGCCTTACATACTCGTTACATTATTTCTTACTGACATCCCTTTTGCCGGGGATCCTACATTTCATGCCTGCAGGTTCTGATAGACAGCTGGATAGACCTTCCCAGTAGACAGAGTCAAACAACAGCTTATTTGGTAAGCTCCACTTCCACGGAGTTACCAGGTCCAGACCTTGGAGTCCATTTTATATATACAAGTTTGATGGGTAGGTCGAGGCCCTGTCCCGACCATGATATAGTTCAGTTATCTCTAGAGGCTTGTAGATGAGTCCTATTGATTTTATATATTAGTAGATGTTCATGGCAACCTCATCAGCCTGCACATATATAAATGAGAGCTTTTGGGTATGTTTACCCCTCAATAAGAGAGACGATATTTTTAGATGATTCAGAATATGGCCTCATCGGCCTGGGTGTAGGGTTACCCCTCTAGAGTTCATAGTTAGTAGAGAGAGAATTCTTAACGGCATGAACCTGTTTGAGACCCTATTAGATCATGCATACCAGATACGTGAATTTTCCTATTACCATAAGACAGGAATATCTAACATACCCCGCGAATAACAGGCAATGGGAGTATCAGAAGGTAAAAGTATAAGTTTCAACAGGTGACAGAATCAAGGTGAAGAAGGGTACGAGGTACCTAGTTAATGAAGATTATCCGAATTTCCACGTCAGGCAGAGAAATAAAAGGATTCTAAGTTACCATCAATGGAAATAGAGGTATGTACAATTGCCCACACCCATCTCAGTTATGCCCTATGTGAACTAACATATATAGTTTAAGAGAAGGATGAGATATCAGGATCCAGCTTGGGTTAGAGTAACCCGAAATGGTGGATAGAGCCAGGGGAGCTAAAGGTGAAACAATGTTTTGTTGAAGTTTTCAGAATAATGCGATAGACAGAATTATTAGTAGGAGAATAAGAAGAGAGTAAATGAAACATTATGAGTAAGGTATGATATAAATAGGTGTTAATGGTAAATCAAAATATGGTAGGATGATAGAGTCTATGGTCAAGTGAAGGAAAATATAAGAGATGACAGGATTTGAGACTATAAAAGAGTATATGCCATAAAGTCATATCCTAATTTCGAGAAATGAGTTGGTGACTCCAACATGATTACTAGAAAGCTAAGTTAGACCCTTGGAGTGATAGAAATTAGCATAGGCTAGTAAACAAGATAAATCGAACATGATTTAGGGACTGAAAGATTCGATAATAGTTGGCATCGTGAGAATGTCTTCCGGCAAAAATAGAATGGACAATAGAAGAATAACCTTCAAAGGTCATTCAGAGAAATTTAGTTATACCTGGTAGAGAAGGGCTATCGCAAAGTGACTAAGAGTTAGTGAAGACATGAAAAGACGCCGAAGATGAAGAGGTAAAATATTTGTAGGTGAATCTTCATAGAATTAAATGTTGGTACTCCCCTAAATAGGGGAAGATGGGGTGATATGGTATTAAGTTGGAGTTAAGTGGTTTAGGTAACTACGGAATAGTAAAGGAAGAATGCAGTAAAAAGGTGAAAGAAGTGAGATTGAATTTGTTCAGATCATACATATATACGACGACTCCAGAACACTATGTAAGCACGATGCCGAGGAAAGACAGTAAGGGTTCCCGACCAGGATGTTATTGATAAATAAGTGTGAATAGGCACTTGATACATTAGGAGCAGTGCAAGAGGTAAGTTAAGACAAAGGAAGCAGCCCTAGCGAGATTACACGGAATATAGATATGAGAATGGACCAACGAATAGTTAATAGTTGATTCAGGAAGAGCCTAGTTATGGCTAGACAAGAGGATACAAATAAATCAACAGATCGTGCAAGATAAAACTAGTGAACCCCAACATAGGGAATTCAATCTCGCATATACGACATCGTAATCCTTGAGAAATATTCAGATAAGAGTTGAGGTAGTTATAGTTTTCGTAAAAGTGTTATGGAAATAAAAGAGAGTGCCATGGGGGAGACAAAAAAAATTTGAGTTCAGAAGTAACCCTATAAGAACAAGGGACGAAGGTATGTAACTAAGGATATTTATAGGCTAGTAAGCACATCGAAAATTCCGTCGGGTATATGATGTAATAAGCTCACAACTTTATAAGAGTCAGAGGGTCTCCCCTAAGTGATACAACGAAGACTAGTTGAGGAAATAAGGACGAAGGCTTCAACATAAGTATAGTTTCTTAAAGAAGAAATGATCTTGGAACAACAATCTCACTACAACATTGTATGCACTCTATAAGAAAGTGGCACCTATCGTAACCAATGAACGGGAAGTAAAATCAAAAGTAATATACGTGATCATATGAGTTGCACAAAATTCCAATATATGTGGGCACTAAGGTAAGTCATGTATTCATTCAACAAGTGGCAGAATGACAAGGGAAGGTAATTGCTTACTTTTAAAGAAAACTGAGAAGGAACGAAAGGAATTATTTGATCAATGACGCAGATTTAGTTATGTTATGAATGCACTTAAGATTTCGGATTGTTATCCATGCAGCAAATATATATTGGTATTCCTACAGCTAAAGGGGACTCTAGTATAAGTTAAAAGAAAGAATTGAGTCCACATCACAGACAAAAACTTGAATTGTTAGAAGGTTATATCATGGATATTCTATAGCGTCCATGAAGGGATAAATTAATAACTAATACCCCAAGCCGCAGATCAGAGGATAGTGTAAGCCTACTTAAAGGCTGAAATAAAAGAGGAAACTGAAGAGTTACATCAACTAAGTGAATCAAGAGTTCGATTATGAGACCCCGATGATTATAGAAATCGTGATTCAGAACATTGCAGAATCACTCTTAATATAAGAGGTACACAAGATATAGTAAAACGGCCATATTATATAACGACTCTATGATAAAGCCACTTAGAATAGTACCAGCCTCATAAGAAGTTAGTATGAAGCTCCCGCCAGATTGTGTATGCATAAGAGGTGCAAGTATTATAGTAGATCTTTAAGGCATGGATGTGAATTCCATATATGTGGAAGGGAGGTTATGAAAGTGACAGAAGATACGATGTAATATTTAAAGATAAGAAAGGTAAAGGCAAAGAAGGTACGAGAAACATAAGTGCAGAAGAATATGAATAGTCCAGATTTTAGATAGAGGGCTAGAAGCGCCGTGATTCAGTATCCAGAAATGAAAGTGGCATCGTCAGTGGCATATCTTCCAGCCTATGGTTTTCAGGTAACGGGAGGTCTAGTTAAGAGAGTAAAGAAGAGTTAGAGACGACGTGATGTCTCACTTGAGGTTCTAAAATAATATAAGGAAATCTATGGTGCTAGAATGTTAAAGGAAGGTTGCGGTAGTATAAATAGATATGTGTAGGTCGCAAGCTAAAGTATGGTAGAGCGAAAATGTTTTAGGTAGACAAGAGTAAGAATAAGAAAATGTGAGTGCGAAGGTGATAATAATAGGTAAGTCCTCTTGATTAAACCCATCACAACAAGAGAGCTGCTAGTTTTTGTAAGTTATAAAAAGCTTGGTATAACCTGAATGAACTCAAAGGAGTTTAAGACTAGGGGCATTTAGAAAAGATGGAATGTTGCCCTGGTAATCGAATGAGCGTGAAATAGTGATAAATGATAAGAGAATAACGTTTAGGCCTTTGATTGAGTAATGATTTAAAGAGAATGGATTTTATGAATTGTACAGGATTAGAATACCCCCATAAGATGAATGATGTTGGGATGCTATGAAATACGATTATTGAAGTATAGTATCATCCCTAAGTGGATCAAGCAAATCACTTAAGATGTTCCCCGATAAGACGTGATCCCTAGTAGCAATGTATCACGTAAGAGATTTCAAGTTATGAGTGGTAGATCAATATTAAGATGAATCAACAATGGATGGATAAAAGTTAAAAAGTATGAAAGGAGATTAGGTTGTCATTCTTAATATGAACAATAATGAAGAAGTATTAAAGGACTTAGATTTACACATATAGGATAAGCTACGAGAGATAACCTAGAGTTGGGCAGCAAACCTCGGTAATAACAAACTGAAGTAAGTGTTATGGTATAGTATGACCTACCTAGATACAGTAAATCCATAAGGATAGATAACCGAGGCTATGAAACAAAAGATAACAATAGTCGTAAGTTCGACAAAGTATCACGCGAAGGATTTCAATACACCTACAGATGCTTAGAGGGACAACTTGCCATAGTTTTGTATATATTCACAAAGTGGGCCTAGAGATTGACTAAAAGCTGGAGGAAATATAAAAGAAGAATTTCATAGGCGCCCATATAAGGACAGAGTCGTATAGGATGCACGATAGAAGGTAGCAATAATTACGAGATCGGAAAAATTCCGACCAGGTCGTGGTGTAAGAAAGAGGCCTAAAGGGGGGAATGCCCTGGCCTTTGTATTTATTCACAGAACAATTGCCTAGATAGAAAGGGCATCATTAAAGTATTTGTAAGAGCTAGAGGTTATGAGACTGATAAGCGCATCAGTCAACATTCTAGGACGAATGTTCCAAAATGGGGAATGATGTTACACCCCATATATTCGTACAAAAGAGTATTCGTAAGTTAATTGATGTAAGCTCAGAAATGAAATCATCTCTGAGAGTACATAAAGTAAGTTAATCATAAAGTAAGTTAATCATGTTACCTTGGAGATTACAAATCTTTAAGATCATGGATAACAAGTACCAAGAGGGTTGAAAGGCTAAGAAGCTAAACAAATTGAAGAAAATAAGTCTCGTCGAATGTCGACAAGTTGGAAATATTATAATGTGTACTTTTATGATGAGACTAGGGTGCTTAACAAGATAAGGAGGTTATGTTATGAGTTATTTTAGTCGTATGATAGTCGTGTGTTATGTTTTTAATTCAACCAAGTTGTGGAACAAAAGTTGGCAAAGGTCATCACAAGTTACATTCATAAATGTACCGAAAATTAGGTCAAATGAAGATGCAGTTTTCTCCCAATATACTTGGAATTAGGAGATAATCTATCTACCAAATTGAATATATATGAGTCTATTTTCTAACGCATTAAACCGTTTGTCAATACAACATCGGAGTACAGAGATATGTGCGTTCCACGAGACTGCGTAGACTGCTAGGTGACAAGTAGGTGTGTCACCTACTTGCTTAAATGAGAGTCCAAAAAGAGGCTATTTAGGGTCGATCAAAGAACCCATTTAAGAGTTTATATCTTACAATATAACACTCAATTACAAAACACAATAACCAGAACTAAATCCCTGCAAACATCTTCCCAAAAATTGCCTACAAACCCTAATTGATTTTCTCTCCTTTTCAAGTTCTAGTTGGAGGTAAAATCTAGAGTTTGAAGAACCAAGATATGAGATGAGTTATTCAACAAATGAGGTATGTTTACCACTCTATTTCATTCATTTTTTTGCTGGAGATGTATGGAAAGTCGTTCTATAATTTTAAGAACTCACGAGACGGTGATTGGAAGCCGTGAGTTTGAGTTATTCACTTGTAGCGGACTGTTTTGTGGATTGTTGTTGGATTGCATGTTTAAATACTATTTTCTAGAGATTTTAAGGAGAAAGGGTGTGTAGAAACACCACATAAATACAGGGTGGATGGCAGGCCGTTCATCGTAGCATATTCGGATTGTTTGACACTACTACGGTGGTCATTTTGTGTATGAAGAGATTGGGGTGTGTTGGGCTGTTTTGTAGTATTTTGTGGTATATATAAGGTTGGAAAATAATGTATATATGTTCATATTGTTGTGTAATTGTGTTGTTGGTGTTATCTTGAATTTGGAGAAAGTAAGGATTATAAGGGAGATACTGCCCATTTTTATACAAAATAAGCTTGTCATTCATTGTGCGATAGTTGTATCTTTTGTAACTTAATGATAGTATTATTATCGTTGTTGTAGATTAAGGTGCAAAGAGAAGAATTCAACTTGGTTATTGAAAAGATTGTGATAAGGTATGTTAAGGCTAAACCTTCCCTTCATTTTGGCATGATCCAGTAACTACATGTATTTGATAACGAGACATAAAGAGATGTTCGTATTCGTGACTTATGTACATTATCCTAATATTATAAGTTATAGTATTCTCCCTTATCGGGCCTTTATATTTAGTTTATTATTGTCTTCTTTCAGCCAAGAGAGCAGAGAGTCTATATATATATACAGTATTATAGTATTTTCACCACCATCGAGCTATAATCAGTGGGCAGGCCTCTATTGGATAGTACTACAATATTTTTACCATCATCGAGCTATAATTGATAGGCAGGCCCCTATTGGGCAACCTCTGCTCATATGGTAAGTTATATACCGAGACTATTATGGCCGAGCGCCTATGAGTGAGCCCAGAAGTTGTGGAACAAAAGTTGGCAAAGTTCATCACAAGTTACATTCATAAATGTGCTGAAAATTAGGTCAAATGTAGATGCAATTTTCTCCCAATATACTTGGATATAGGGGATTATATACCTACCAAATTCAATATATATGAGTCTATTTTCTAACTCATTAAACCGTTTGTCAATACGATATCGTAGTAGAGAGATATGTCCGTTTTCGCGAGACTGCGCAGACTGCTAGGTGACAAGTAGGTGTGTCACCTACTTGCTTAAATGAGATTCCAAAAATGGGCTATTTCGGGTCGGCCAAAGAGCCATTTAAGATCTTATCTCCTGAAATATAACACTCAATTATATAACATAATAACCAGACCTAAACCCCTACAAACATCCTCCCAAATATTGCCCACAAACCCTAATTGATTTTCTCTCCTTTTCAAGTTCTAGTTGGAGGTAAAACCTAGAGTTTGAATAACCAAGATATGAGATGAGTTATTCAACAAATAAGGTATGTTTATTGCTTTCTTTCATCAATTTTTTTTGCTGGAGATGTATGGAAAGTCGTTTTGTAATTGTAAGAACTCACGGGACAGTGATTAGAAGCCGTGAGTTCGAGTTATTCACTTGTAGCAGACTATTTTGTAGATTGTTTTGTGTTGCCGTTGGATTGTGTGTTTTAGTACAGTTTTCTAGAGATTTTTAGGAGGAAGGGTGTGGAGAAACACCACATAAATGCAGGGTGGAAGGTTGGCCATTTGTCGTAACATATTCAAGTTGTTTGACACTACTATGGTGGTCGTTTTATGTATGAAGAGATTGGGTGTGTTGGGTTGTTTTGTAGTATTTTGTGGTGTATATAAGGTTGGAAAATAATGTATATATGTTGATATTGTTTTGCAATTGTGTTTTTGGTGTTATCTTGAATTTGTAGGAAGTAAAGATTATAGGGAGATGCTGCCCATTTTTATACAAAATATGCTTGTCGTTCGTTGTGCGATGGTTGTACCTTTCATAACATAATGATAGTATTATTATCGTTGTTGTGGATTAAGGTGCGAACATACGATTTCAACTTGGTGATTGAAAAAATTGTGATAAGGTATGTTAAGGCTAAACCTTTCCTTCTTTTTGGCATGATCCAGTAACTACATATGTTTGATAACGAAACATAAAGAGATGTTCGTATTCCTGACTTATGTACGTTATCCTAGTATTATATGTTATAGTATTCTCCTTTATCAGGACTTTATATCCAATTTATTATTGTCTTCTTTCAGCCAAGAGAGTAGAGAGTCTATATATATATATATATACAATATTATAGTATTTTCACCACCATCGAGCTATAATCGGTGGGCAGGCCCCTATTGGGCAGTACTACAATATTTTCACCACCATCGAGCTATAATCGATGGGCAGACCCCTATTGGGCAACCTCTGCTCAGATGGTAAGTTATATATCGAGCCTACTGTGGTCAAGCGCCTATGAGTGAGCCCAGAATGGCTGAGATACAGAGCCTAGAATGGACGAGTGCTTATGATCAAGCCTACTATGGCAGAGCAATTATACATACCGAGCCTTATAAGGCCGGACAACTATTTTACATACTATATGGAGAGAGTTGAGTCAGTATCAGTAGGTAAGCATATCTTCAGATTATCTTTGACTCCTAGTTACATTTAGTTATTATATCATCAGTTCAGTTTCAGTTTCAGTTATTCTGTTGCCTTTTTACTCAGTACATTATTTCATACTGATGTCCCTTTGCTAGGGATGCTGCATTTCATGCCTGCAGGTCTTGATAGACAGCTGGATAGACCTTTTTACTAGACAGAGACAAACATCAGCTTGGTTTGTAAGCTCCACTTCCTCAGAGTTACCAGGTCTAGACCTTGGTGTCCATTTTATAAATACAGGTTTGATGGGTTGGTCGAGGCCCTGTCCCGACCATGATATGGTTCAACTATCTCTAGAGGCTTAAAGACAAGTCTTGTATAGTTTATATATCAGTAGATGTTCACGGCGGCCTCATCAACATATATATATATATATATATATATATATATATATATATATATATATATATATATACGAGTTTTTGGGTATGTTTACCCCTCGATAAGAGAGACGATGTTTTCAGATGATTCAGAATATGGCCTCATCAGCCTAGGTTGAGGGTTACTATCACGACCCAAACTGGAGGGGTCATGACTAGCACCCGGGCCATATTTGCCGAGAACCAACATATATTTTATCTAATCTTCTTTATTATCTTTATGTAACCACAAAGTCAACTCTCGGTCAAACTTCTCAACTCTCTAAATTTTTATTTTTCAGACTTTCGCCAATTCAAGTCAAAATCATCTACGGACCTTTAATTCAAGATCCAGACACATTCCTAAGTCCAAAATCATCAGAACCATAAAAAATCCATTCCATAGTCATTTACACATAAGTCAACATCCGGTCAACTCTTTCAACTTAGGCTTCCAACCTTTAGACTAAGTGTCCCAATTCATTTCGAAATATCCTTGAAATCGAACCAACTACCCCGACAAGTCACACAATAAAAAATGAGCACATAATAAGAAATAAATGGAGAAACGAGCCTATAATATTCAAAACGACCTGGTAAAAATGGACCTTGAATTGATGGAGTACGAGATAAACTCTGAGCTGGGAGGGCACTAAGAGATGACTGCCCCTGATGAGTACAACATGAACCATGGCTAGTTGATACACCACGATGAACCAGACGAGCCATCTTAAAGGTCATGTAAGGACGAACCCTACAAAGTCAATTGACCCCAGAAGAAACATTGCTAAAACCACCCGAACCACGAGGCCTCTTGGCCTCCCTTTCCTTACGCCCCTGACTATGGACCAACTCTAGCCGTCGAGCAATATCAACCATCTCTCGAGTCATAACAAAGCGCAGTCTATAGTTGATGCCATCAATGAACCTCTTAATCCTTTCCCTCTCTATGGGGACCAACCATATCGCGTGATGAACCAACTCTGAAAATCTCATCTCGTATTGGGTCACATATATAACCCTACTGGCATAGCGGCTCAAACTTCTTACGCAACTCCTCCTTGCGGGTCAGTGGCACAAATTTCTCCGAGAAGAGAACGAAGAACTCGTGCCATGAAAGTGGGTGCAGCATCGGCTAGCCTACTCCACTCATAGTCCTCCCACTATCTAAAGGTTTCCCCTGACAACTGAAAAGTAGTAAATGAGACCCTGATAGACTTTAAATAATATTGCCCTATGTTTTGATGATCTAACAAACTTCCTGTCAAGAATCAGATAGGGAACCTGACCTACTTGGAGTGATTCAAGCTTTAACGGATTCCAGCTAAAGGTGAACTGCTACAGCTTCAGGATCTAGGAACCCACACAAGGACCTGATGCTCTTATGGTTTCCTCATAGCAGTACAAAGTCAATTGGACACAGCTGGAAATGAAGTGACTGACGACACTGTTTCTGCCGCACTGCACTACACTGTCCGCCCACTCATTCTCTAACCAAACAAAGTACTCACATTATTTCAAGTGACGTGATCAAGATGTACCAAATGAGCTTTATACAAAAACATCACTAGAAGGGTTCTGTTTCTTACTCAAGCCTCTTGCAAAAATAGAGAAACCAATCCTCACAAGCTTGAAGAACAAGGTTGAACACTACTACGGACCAGTTCCTAAAAGATAGACTATTGTTGTCCTAGTTGAGTTGTAAGCTTGTTATTGTACTTACTGTATCTCCTAAACTTCTTACCTAGAAGCATTTTGATTAGGAATCCTCTTGTAAATCTGTAAACTCCTTGAGTTTATGTTGTGACTAGTTTTAGTCATAAGGAAAAGTCTTTGCAATCGTAGAGTTACAAAGTAGCTTGTGGTGATAGCATCACAAGTTAGAAAAAGCCTTTGTAACTAGGATAGTCACAAAGTGTCTTGTGGTAAAGGTACCACAAGTTAGTTGAGTAAATCCTTTGCAATAGGAATTATTGTAAAGTGGCTTGTAATAGGTAGATTACAAGTTAGTGAAGTTAAAAGCATATAGGTGTAGGTCATGGATTTTTGATCCCCTTGTGTAGGATTTTTCCACGTAAAAATCCTCTGCCTCATTTACATACTATTTTATTAAGTGCTCTCAGTAGAACCTTGTAGAGGACCAGGTACTCTACGATTTGGTGGACCCATATAAACTAACAATTGGTATCAGAGCAGGTTCCTCCTATCAGGCTAACACCTAGGAAGGATCCTCATGGCGGCTCTACTAAATTTTGAAGAAGGTCAATCCATATACCGACCCCCCAAGTTTGATGGAAACTAACAATTGGTATCAGAGCGGGTTCCTCCTATCAGGCTAACACCTAGTAAATTTTGAAGAAGGTCAATCCTCTGCCTTATTTACATACTATTTTATTAAGTGCTCTCAGTAGAACCTTGTAGAGGACCAGGTACTCTACGATTTGGTGGACCCTTACAAACTAACAATTGGTATCAGAGCGGGTTCCTCCTATCAGGCTAACACCTAGGAAGGATCCTCATGGAGGCTCTACTAAATTTTGAAGAAGGTCAATCCATATACCAACCCCCCAAGTTTGGTATCAGAGCGGGTTCCTCCTATCAGGCTAACACCTAGGAAGGATCCTCATGGCGGCTCTACTAAATTTTGAAGAAGGTCAATCCATATACCGACCCCCCAAGTTTGATGGAAAATGCTATTGGTGATGGAAAGCTAGAATGCATGATTTCATCATAGCCGAGGATTGTGAGCTATGAGATATCATTTGAGATGGTCCTTATGTTCCAATCAAGGTACTAGATGATTTTCCATTTTCAATGGAAAAAACCAACAAAGAATACACTGAAGTAGACAAAAAAGCTTTGGAGAAGAATTTTCGTGCCAAGAAAATTCTGGTATGTGGAATGGGACCTAAAGAGTACGCTAGAATCTCTACCTGCGACACTGCAAAGGAAATATGGGAGGCCTTGCAAATAGCTCATTAGGTAACTACACAAGTAAAATAGTCTGAAGATAAACCTAATACTGGTGATAGTTCCATGATGGTAGTTGAAGGATATGACTCAACTTTTGCTTTGATGGCTCAATTAGATGACGATGAAGATAGTGGCAACAAAGAGGTAAATTTTAGGGATGTTCAGAGAAATCTGAAATCCTATACTCCAAAACACTCATGTGTTTAGCTGATGTTTTAATCACTAACTTTTGTAGTCTTGCGGAGGATAGGGATTCCTTGATTTTAGAACTAGAAGAATATGAACATACTAGAGAAAACTTGGTGGTTGCAGTTACTGACCATAAGAAAACCATTGAAATTCTTAGAAAAGAAAAGAGTGATTTATTGGCAGAAATTATAGACCAAAGGGTAACAATAGTAAAACCATGGACCAAGTCAAAACCTAAAAGTTCTGAAAGAGGAAAGGAGATAGCAAGTGAGGAATACCTTAGGCTTGAAGATGAGGTGAAAGATATGAGATGTAGGATGTGTGCTAAAATTGAGAAAAATGAGCTCCTCCAAACCAATTTAGAAAGAGTAATGAATGAGTTTGAAAAGTCTTTAAAGTGAACCTGATCCTCAGAAGCTACCACTGCCTTACTTACTAATGATAGTGAAAAAAGGTAGGGAACATGATTCCAAAGGGAGAAAACTCCTCACAACCTTCACAGTAAATGCGTCACTGTCTTTGATAACTGGCCTCGTACCCAATGTGGGAACACTGGGCACTTCAAAGAAGGTGTCCAGGCCAAGAATCAATTAGTTCAGAAAGACAAAGTGGCTGCTGAAACCGTGACCACAAAAGAGGGACCAGGTTCCACTCACAAAAAATGCACATTACCTGCATGGACTAAGAGAGTTCTTATTCATCCTCTTTCTTACTACAAGGGACCCAAACTTGTTTGGGTTTTTAAAACTAACTCCTAATCTCTTGTGCAGGGAACAATGAAAGGAAGCGGCCAACAATGATTCATGGATAGTGGATGTTCGAAACACATGACTGGGAACACCACAGACTTTCTTTCACTAAAAGCCCTACAAGGAAGGAGTGTATCCTTTGGCAATGGCAAAAAGGGGTACATTCTTGGAGTTGGAAAAGTTGGAAAGTCACTTGCTCATTCTATTGAAAATGTGTACTATGTCAATGGGCTTAAGTACAGTCTCCTGAGTGTTTCCCAAATCTGTGATAAAGGAAACAAGGTGGAATTCTTGTCCAAAATATGTACAGTCACTGACCTTGTGACCGGTGAAATAGTACTGGTGGCCAAAAGATACAAGAACATCTATATTGCTGATTCAAATCTTTATAGAGTGATGATCTATGTTGTTTAAAAGCGGTTGACGATGATGCTGAACTATGGCACAGAAACTGGGCCATGTAAGCTTTTCCCTTCTGAACAAACTAATTTAGAAGGACCTGGTCCATGGTCTGCCTATGTCACAATTCAAGATTCAAAAAGTTTGTGAGACCTGTGCTAAAGGAAAGTATGTGAAGTCCTCCTTTAAATCTAAAAGAGATGTAAGCACCTTAAAGCCGCTTGAGCTTCTGCATATGGATCTGTGTAGACCTATGAGGGTGCAAAGCAAAGGAGGAAAGAGATATATTTTCGTAATCGTGGATGACTATTCCAGATTCACATGAACTCTATTTCTCAGACAAAAGATGAAATTGTTGAAGTATTTGTGGCCTTCGTGAAGAAAATCCAGGTGAAGATGGAGTTTAGAGTTGTATGCGTTAGATCAGATCATGGGACAGAATTTAACAATGTCAAATTTGATGAATTCTGTAATGAAAATGGCATCACTCACAACTTCTCAGCTCCCAGAACTCCCCAAAAAAATGGAGTAGTAGAATAAAACTCTAGAAAAAATGACAAGAACAATGCTAATTGACAGTGGAATTGCAAAGAATTTCTGAGCTGAAGCTGTCAACACTACCTGCTACTTAGTGAGCAGGTGCATGATCAGATCACTTCTGAATAAGACCCCGTATGAATTGTTGAATGGAAGAAAACCCAAGTTGACTCTTCTAAGAACATTTGGATGCAAATGCAATGTTCTCAACAATGGAAATGATCAGCTTGGTAATTTCGATGCCAAGAGTGACGAAGGAATATTTCTTGGGTACTCCTCTCAAAGCAAGGCTTACAAGATATATAACAAGCGGACTCAATGTATTGAGAAGAGTGTCCATGTTATCTTTGATGAATCTTATCCATCAGTTGAGAAGAGTTCTGAGGAAGATCAAGATGGAAAACCCTTACTTGTTCCTGGTGAAGTCATTAACATAACAAACGGAAAGGCAGATATGATGAGTCAAGTAAAGAAGCCAAATGAAAACAACGTTGCCTCATCATCAACAGAACCAAACACCTCAATTACAACCATAGAAGCTGAAGAAAGGGTGGTTGATGCAGTTCAGGGAACTCCACTAGCTCCTAAAAGAAGGATAGAGGAAAATCAGCCAAACATACCTTCTTCCTCTCAGAATAAACCTCAGGCATCCAACTGGAGACACCAAAGCTCTCACCCTATAGACAACATCATCACTCCTCTAGATTCTGGAGTACAAACCAGGTCAAGAGCCAGAAATTCACTTGCCTTCTCAACCTTTATCTCCCAGATAGAACCCAAAAATATCAAGGAAGCCTTGAAAGATGCAGATTGGATTGCAGCCATGCAAGACGAGCTGCATCAATTTGAGAGAAATAATATGTGGCACCTGGTACCTAGACACCCAGATCAAACCATTATAGGAACCAGGTGGGTATTCAGAAACAAGCTCAATGAACATGGAATTACCACAATGAACAAGGACAGACTAGTGGTCCAAGGATACAATCAAGAGGAAGGGATTGACTATCATGAAACGTTTGCCCCAGTGGCTAGCTTGGAAGCTATAAGAATTCTAATCGCTATTGCATCAGATATGGAATTTACCCTGTTCCAAATGGATGTCAAGAGTGCATTTTTGAATGGACTCCTTAAGGAAGAAGTCTATGTGAAGCAACCCCCAGGATTTGAATGTCATGAGCACCCTGAATATGTGTTCAAACTGGACAAAGCTCTGTATGGGCTAAAGCAGGCTCCTCGATCTTGGTATGAAAGACTGTCAAAGTTCCTCTTAGAAAATGGTTTTAAAAGAGGGAAAATTGACAACACTCTTTTCTTAAAGAAACGATGAAGGAACCTGCTCATTGTTCAAGTTTATGTTGATAATATCATTTTTGGAGCAACAACTGACTCTATGTGTGAAGAATTTGCAAAACTTATGGGAAGTGAATTTGAAATGAGCATGATGGGAGAATTATTTTTCTTGGGTCTTCAAGTAAAATAGTCCCCAAAGGGTACTTCCATTTGTCAGCAAAAATACATCAGAGAACTCTTGAAGAGGTTTGACATGGAAGAATCAAAGGTGATAGATACTCCAATTGTAACTGCCACTTGACTGGACATGGATGAAACTGGATTTCCCGTGAATCAAACAATGTATAGAGGCATAATTGGGTCTCTCCTCTATCTCACTGCCAGTCGACCTGATATTGTTTTCAGCGTGGGGCAGTGTGTGAGGTTTTAATCCAGTCCCAAGGAATCTCACTTGAAGGCTGCCAAAAGAATACTGAGATATCTCGAAGGAACGTAGGACCTAATACTTTATTACCCCTTCAAGAATACTGAGATACCTCGCCGTAACTACCACTCACCCATCTATGAAACCTCTCGTTTTCACTGAGCCTTCGTCACCCTCTATCACTCCTGCTGCTGCAGTCACACCTTTCCCAGTTTCCCAATCTCTTCCCAACTCAAAAACTCTTTAAACTACTGCTCCATTTTCCCTATCGTCTGTTGTTCCCACCAGTAAAACCCTAAGTGGAGAACAAGGTCAAAATACTGAGTTCACAAAGGGTTCTGCCATCGCTGCCACCGATTCCATGGTTGTGGAAGCACCGGTTGAGGAAGAGAAGAGTGTAATAACTATATTTGTAGTATCTGCTGATAGGATATTACATGAAATTACTTCCCAAAAAATGAGTCACACAGTGTGGAGGAAGAAGGGGTCATTATGGCTGTTGAAAGGGATGCAGTAGCAGATACTACTGGGGTATCACATGAGGAACCTGATCCCTCTCCGGAGGACCCAGATTAGGGCTCTCATCCCCAGGACAGTGTTGTTCCTGCATTCGATGTTGTGCCCCTGGAAATTCAAGCACATGAAATGTGACTTAGTGATGAAAAAGACAATGTGTCCCTTGATGCGTTCATAAGCAGAGGGTTGTCTCCACCCCTGGGTCTGAAATCAAATGACCTACTACCAGGCTTCAAGTCAAAGTGGTCTACGACTCTGCTCTCCAAAAGAGCAAGAAGAGTAGTAAGAAGAAAAGGAAAAAGTTGGTAAAGGATAGTATACCTGTAAGTGATGAGGTTATCCCTGTAGTCGAGGTGGAAGAGGGAACTCCTGAGGAACCTGGTTCCCTTGTTCGGCGGTCCTTAAAAAAGGCAAAGACTGTTTCAATAGAGAAAGGGTCAAGATCTAAGTCTAATATGAAGGAGGTAGTGAGTGAGTTTTCCATGTCTGATGAGGATGTACTAGTCAAGTCCCAGGAAAAGGCAAAGTCAGTGGAGAGAAGTTTGGGAAACTCAAGTCCGAATCTATTGAAGAACCTAGTTCTATGAAGAAAATGAGAAGTGAAGTCAGCCTTCGCTCTGAGCGTCTGAGGAATCAAAAAGTCCTGCTGGGTCCTACATTTGACCTAGCAATCTCTAAGATGGCCGAAATGCGCCAAATTCTGAAAATGGTCGAGTTTCAACAATGGGTGAATCTATTTCACATTGATGCACCTAAAGTGTATGAGGAGGAGGTACAAAGTTTCTTCTCTAGTCTCTTTCCAGTTGATACTGACCATGTCTGTGCTTTGGTCAATGGGGTAGACATCGTCTTTGATGTGACATTACTTGGAGAGATTTTGAAAGTTCCTTCAGTTGGGGTGTCGAGTGTATGAGATGTTTATTAGTATAACTTCAGAAATGTAGTGGTGAAATACAATGCTAATCAGAAAGGGGACCAGATCCATAAGAAAGCACTAATCCATGTCTACCAGCTGCTGTTTGAGTTGGTTAACAAAGTCCTGTTGCCTCGAGTAGAAAGGAAGTCTGTGACTTCCAAGTCTGACCTATTCCTAATGGATCAACTGGACGGTTTCAATCATGTGAGTCTGCCTGCTATAATGATTGAACACATGCAGAAGGTTGCCACTTTAAAGGACGGTAATCATGGGCTTCCCTATGGATTCTTGCTTACTCTAGTGTTCAAATTCTTTAAGGTTCCACTAGGAATAGGTAAAGTAGTGACTCAAAAGCAGACATTCTCATAGACAACCTTGGAAGAGTGCGAGTGTGTGGAAAAGCATGGGGGGGTAGGAAGTACATCAACTGTTTCTCAGCTCATCAATGCCTAAAACAGTGCAGCTGAGGAAATTCGTAGGTTAAAGGCCATGAATGTTGTCCTGGAAGGTCAGCAAGCCCAAGGGGTTCCCTTGTCGAATGAAGAAGTGGTTCGTTTGACACAGGAAAATGCTGATCTCAGGGCGCAAGTTGAGAACCTGAAAGCTGGATTGCTCAATGAGCAAAAGTCGAGAAACGCCCGAATAGACCTCATTCTCCAGACACTTGCTGTAACTACCAAGCCTTTTCCTCCTAGTGCCCCCTAAGTACCCTTCAGTGACCAGTTTTCTTGATATGTTTCTTATATTTTGTTTCTTTGTTGATGGTTTGGCGGATGTTTTTTTTGTTTTATTTTTTGATGGTTGGGATGAACTACTACCGCTCCTGTTAACAATTCCAATGTTGCATCTTCCTTTTTCAAAAGGGAGAGGCGTATTAAATCTTTATTAATATAAATCCTCTTTTTATTATGTTAGTACTCTCTTTCTGTGTTCTATTCTCTATCATAGTTGTGTGCACACATGTGGCATGAGTTAGCTTAGCTGGACTTCTTTGTGCTGCTGTTCTTTTTAATGATGCCAAAAAAGGGAAACTAAGGACTCAGGGGGAACACATAGGAGAACTGGTTCTTATGGGGGAACACTCTATTACGCTAACCATGTAAGATAAGGCATAGTCTCAGGGGGAACTCTATGTTCCCTGGGACTTTGAAACTTTTTACTGCCCAAATTCCTACTTATAAATGTTAAGTTTGTCATCATCAAAAAGGGGAAAATTGATAGACTTTAAATAATTTTGCCCTATATTTTGATGATCTAACAAACTTCCTGTCAAGAACCAGATAGGGAACCTGACTTACTTGGAGTGATGCAAGCTTTAACGGATTCTTGCTAAAATTGAACTGCTATAACTTCAGGAGCTAGGAACCCATACAAGGACCTGATGCTCTTATGGTTTCCTCATAGCAGTACAAAGTCAATTGACCCCAGAAGAAACATTGCTAAAACCACCCGAACCACGAGGCCTCTTGGCCTCCCTTTCCTTACGCCCCTGACTATGGACCAACTCTAGCCGTCGAGCAATATCAACCATCTCTCGAGTCATAACAAAGCGCAGTCTATAGTTGATGCCATCAATGAACCTCTTAATCCTTTCCCTCTCTATGGGGACCAACCATATCGCGTGATGAACCAACTCTGAAAATCTCATCTCGTATTGGGTCACATATATAACCCTACTGGCATAGCGGCTCAAACTTCTTACGCAACTCCTCCTTGCGGGTCAGTGGCACAAATTTCTCCGAGAAGAGAACGAAGAACTCGTGCCATGAAAGTGGGTGCAACATCGGCTAGCCTACTCCACTCATAGTCCTCCCACTATTTAAAGGTTTCCCCTGACATCTGAAAAGTAGTAAATGAGACCCTGATAGACTTTAAATAATATTGCCCTATGTTTTGATGATCTAACAAACTTCCTGTCAAGAATCAGATAGGGAACCTGACCTACTTGGAGTGATGCAAGCTTTAACGGATTCCAGCTAAAGGTGAACTGCTACAGCTTCAGGATCTAGGAACCCACACAAGGACCTGATGCTCTTATGGTTTCCTCATAGCAGTACAAAGTCAATTGGACACAGCTGGAAATGAAGTGACTGACGACACTGTTTCTGTCGCACTGCACTACACTGTCCGCCCACTCATTCTCTAACCAAACAAAGTACTCACATCATTTCAAGTGATGTGATCAATATGTACCAAATGAGCTTTATACAAAAACATCACTAGAAGGGTTCTATTTCTTATTCAAGCCTCTTGCAAAAACAGAGAAACCAATCCTCACAAGCTTGAAGAACAAGGTTGAATACTACTACGGACCAGTTCCTAAAAGATAGACTGTTGTTGTCCTAGTTGAGTTGTAACCTTGTTATTGTACTTACTGTATCTCCTAAACTGCTTACCTAGAAGCATTTTGATTAGGAATCCTCTTGTAAATCCGTAAACTCCTTGAGTTTATGTTGTGACTAGTTTTAGTCATAAGGAAAAGTCTTTGTAATCGTAGAGTTAGAAAGTGACTTGTGGTGATAGCATCACAAGTTAGAAAAAACCTTTGTAACTAGGATAATCACAAAGTGGCTTATGGTAAAGGTACCACAAGTTAGTTGAGCAAATCCTTTGCAATAAGAATTATTGTAAAGTGGCTTGTAATAGGTAGATTACAAGTTAGTGAAGTTAAAAGCCTACAGGTTTAGGTCGTGGTTTTTTTATCCCCTTGTGTGGGATTTTTCCACGTAAAAATCCTCTGCCTCATTTACAACTGTTTTATTAAGTCCTCTCAGTAAAACCTTGTAGAGGACCATGTACTCTACGATTTGGTGGACCCATACAAACTAACAGACCCCACTAGTCTCTAGAGTACTCGTCATGCAAACAATCTACTGGCACCTATCCAAGAAGTCCTGAGCATCCTCTGAATCAGCCCCACTAAATGATGGACGCTTGAGCCTCCCGAACCTCTCTAGTCTCTTTTACTCCTCATCACTCATAATGAGACCCGCCTAGGCCTGAGCAACTGCAATCGGCTAGGCTGGTAGTACCCCCAATGTCTGAAGTGCCTACATCACCTGCTCTGGAGAACGGGTGATAGGAGTTTGAGCACTTCCCCCCGCCCGAGAAGTGGCCGGAACGGCCGAAACTTAAACTTCCTGAGCAAGGCTAGTGCAAATAGTCAATATCTGGGCCAGAGCCTCCTGAAGTCCTGGAATCACAATAGGCACAACTGGTGCCTGAGTTGGTCCTACCGACTCAACCACATCTGGAATCTGCTCATGAGCAGGAGCAATTGGTGGGTCTACAAGTGTTGCTCTAGCTGTTGTACGAGCTGAACCTCGGCCTCTACTGTAGCCCCGACCTCTTGTGGTCGTAGCTGGTGGTACAGGTAGTTGTCTGCCCGATCCGGTAACACTTGACTTCACCATCTATGATAGAATAGAATAATAAAAGTTTAGTTTCCGTAATCAACAAATTCGCACGACAACAATACAAGAAAGTGAAGTTTTCCTAATGGTTTGACAGCCTCTCGAAGATAAGTATAGACGTCTCCGTACTGATCCGCAAGACTATACTAAACCTGCTCATAACTCGTGAGACCTATATAACCTAGGGTCTTATACTAACGTGTCACGACCAAAATCTCACATGTTGTAATGGCGCTTATCGTAATACTAGGCAAGTCAACAATTGCAATAAAGACAAAGGAAATGGTCCTTTCAAAGAAGGTGATGCGTCATGTTCTGATATGGACCCCGAGGATGTTAAGATGATCGAGGTGGAGATAGAGGAGGGTTCAAGAAGTATCACGATTCCAATAGATCGTGGTCTGCAGAAAAACACCGAGGACATGGTCAATGCTCTCGGTTCTCTCTACTCTAAATTCAAGCGTGTGACCCTCAAAGAACTGAGTGATGACAACATGTAGAAAATCTCCGGCCTCACCCTCAAGGTAAGTGTAGTCATGCCTTATTTTTTTTATTTGATTTGTCTTACTTCTAAGCATTAACTTTTACTTTTCTTTGATTTGCAGACTATCATTCTCGATATTGAAAGCGTATGGAGGGAGAAGAAGCAGAAAGAGATTTACTAGAAGTTGTATGTTAAGTACCAGGAATTTCGGGGGAAGTACCCCGATACTCAAAGGCGGCTTCGCGAGAATGGTGACATGCCGGCCTTGAGGTAGGAGTTGACAAAGAAAGATGAGGAGTCTATGGCATCCTTGGAGAGGTTCAACATTCTCAAGGGGGCGTTAAGAAGGAAGGAAAAGGAGTTCGAATTGAGCAAGGGCGTGGAGGCCCAATGTAGTGACCTCCAAAATGAGGTAGTTCAACTACAACATCAGTTGGACAGATGCTAGGTTGAGGTCGACACTCTAAGGGGGAAGTCATTGAGAGGCAACAGATACTTGAGGACGTGGAGTTCTCCCGAACGGAGGCTCGAAGGGGGCTGTTATTTTGGAGTTAGTGAACAGAACTCTTCGTTCTGAACGAGATAACATTCTATCAGCGGATGAAACTAAGGAAGCCAAGCTCGAGGAGAGAATTGGAGAGTTGGGTAAAGAGAACTTCGAGCTGTTCGAGCGAGTTGCTGCTCTTGAGGTTGAGAATGCTCGATTGCTCGAGAGACCTTCTATGTCTCACGCTTATGCGTTTCCTGACATTTCCCAAGAGAGGTATGAGGTTGGATCCTTACTAAAGCCTGATTGAACATGATCACTGAGTTGAACAATATGGGTTTTGTCTTTGAGACGGCCATTTAGAAGGCTCGAGTGAAATCTTGTGAGTCCCGGCTTGCCTGTGACTATGATCCTACCATACCTTATCCTAATTACGAGGAAGTCAATAAGGGGGGTGTGGACCAACTTGCGGATAACACTTGGTATGACTCCGTTTATGGTCGAAACGAGGAAGAAGAGGATGGTGGAGATCAAAGTGGCGATGACCATTGAATGTTTATGTTTTTTGCTCAACTTTTGTATTGTATCTTTTGTTGGTGTCTTTGAACGCCTTTTTAAAATTTTCATATGAAATATAATAATTTATTTTGGATGGTCTCTCTTTGTGTTGCCCCTGCGTTCTTTCCTACTCTCAGATTGTACCGAGGTGAGTCGTTGGTCATTGAGGTCGTCATCGTCTACTTTGACCTCGACATAGTAGGCATTGTGGATTTCATCCCAAGTGGTTGGTGGGTACTTCATTAATCGACTCAATAGCTTTTGGTCGCCCTCGAACTCTCTCTGTTTAACCCATTCTGAAAATATGCCACAGCCATCCCTTCTGATATGTTTGGTAAGATCATCCTCAACCTGTTGAATTGGGCGAGAAAGTCCCTCAATCCCTCTCTTGGGAATTGTTTGAGGGCAAAGATATCATTCACCCTTGTTTTAGATATTTTGGCCCTGGTGTCGCACCTCCTTTTTGCCGCGCCCGCAGGGCGCGGGGGGAGTTTTCTCCAATTAAAGGACAGTCGAAACGGGATTTGTTTATTTGTTTCAGAGTCGCCACCTGGGAATTATGAGGCGTCCCAAGTCACCAATTATAATCCCTGAATCGAGGAGAATATGACTCTGTTTATTTTTTTCTGCGAACCAGAAATCCTGAGTAAGGAATTCTGTTAATCCGGAAGAAGGTATTAGGCATTTCCGAATTCCGTGGTTATAGCACGGTCGCTTAACTGTTTTATTATTGGCTTAATCAACTTGATTTTACTAAATATATTGATGTTATCTGATTTTACTACTGCTTATACTTATCGTGATTAAGGACCCTTCTTCGAATCGAATTACGCGTACGTATATTCGTGTTACAAATTTAAAAATGCGGAATTGTGTCACGCGTACGTGTACACAATAATTTTTTGATAATATTTTAAGCAATCATTTTTCCGAGATTGTGTTGAATCAAGAATATTTATTTTTCTTGAATAGTGAACCGTACATCTCAGGTTTTTATGAAATTGATTTAACGTCTTTGGATAAATCCTTTTACTAAATATTTGTTCGAAATTGCGCGTACGCATAATCCGAATTTTTGCTTCTAAAATATAATCAAGGTACGCGAACGTATCCCTAATTGCGCAAAAATATTTGCAATGATATTAAGGATTTTTCCACAAATTATTCATACATTTTTATATGAAACTCATGACAAATTCCCATTTAAGGTTTCAAAGAACTTACAATATTAAATGTTGACCGTTGATTATATTTTCCGAATATAAATAATTTATTCCAACTGTTCAAATTCAAAGGACATAATAAAAATATGATTAATACTATCTTTTTTAAAAAAAATAGATGACATATATATATATATATACATGCCGAAGAATAAATGGCATATGGAACTAAAAATAAATAATTCATAAAGGGAAGGAAATATTTTCGAGAATTTTCATTGTTTACTTAATACAAATTCTATTTCTAATTATCAATGATGTAAAATGTGGCAATCTATGCTTGTACATCTCTTTTCATTCTCATACACTCACTTTTAATCTAATAGGCCTAATTACTTGTTCACTTTGTTTTATGAAAGTAGATAAGCATCGAATTTGTAGAAAGGGAATTA
Organism: Nicotiana tabacum; assembly: GCF_000715075.1. Taxonomy (NCBI): domain Eukaryota; kingdom Viridiplantae; phylum Streptophyta; class Magnoliopsida; order Solanales; family Solanaceae; genus Nicotiana; species Nicotiana tabacum. The sequence goes on along the minus strand of NC_134086.1, from coordinate 92,947,513 downwards.
TTATGCAAGTTAATTTAACAAAGTTACATTACATGCAACCCGACTATTTGGCGTAAGCATTCATAACGTTCTGTCATCATGACGAGCTATACCAACTTACTTTACTCATATGATTATACCTGTCATCATACCATATAATAACTTATACCAATCTAAACAAAATCATACTCATTACAAAATATTCTACTAATGTAACTTCTTTATCTTTGCATTTAGCTAATAGTATTAAGGGATGCAATCAATGGTCCATTTTTATGCCTTACTCCCTGTCTTGACAATTTATTAAACTAATGAGATAATGAACTAATATTATTACAAACCTTTATACAAACTTTTAAAATAAGACAAATAGCCCATAGCTATCAAATTGAATGTACTACTAATTAACTAACATGAAGGTAGAGAAAGTAAATTTAAATTGATGAACTTGGACAAATAAAAATAGACTTTCAGTTCAAGCTTTATCGACAAGTCATGTTGAATCTCTTTTCAACTTAAAATTTAAAAGACATATACCTGAAAATGGAGGTAGAAGAAGTAAGTTTCAGCAGTTACAGCAGTAACAAATTCAGTAGAATATACTGATAACACAGTAAATCTTATCAAGAATAGGATTCGAAGAGCCCAGATGCACAGTAAGATACTTTGAAAGACACTTCAGATTTTAACTGAACAGTGGAATCACACAAAATTGAACATATTCAACACAAGAACAATATTTCAGATTTCAGCCTTTCTTCAGTTACAAATTCAGCTTGTTTCTGATTTTCTGTTTCTGCTGTTGTATCTGTGTGTGAGTGTATATGTGAGTGTGCTATTTTCTGTTTTCTTTCTTTAAAATCTCAGCCCTCAAAATCTCTTAAAGATTCTCTTTTAAAAATTCTCTCTGCCTTTCTTTTTCTTTATTAAAATCTTCCCTCTGAAAATTTCTGCCCTTAGAAATTCTCTTCTGAAAATTCTGTTTTTCTTCAAAATTCTGTTTTTTTTTCTCTCTTAAAATTCTCTCTTTCTCACTCAAAAATTCTCTCTTCCTTTCTGTCTGTCCAGCTCCTGTATTTATACAGGGCTGGTCTTAGGCAATTTAAGTGCTTCTTGGACCCCCTTCTTCTTTTTTTGAAAAACAGAAAATCCCATTATGTAAAACCTTTTCCCTGATTTTCAGCAACCCATTATCCCTTGTTCCCCATTAGTATCATTAACTAATAGCCACTAACATTACATTATAATATACTAGTACTAACACCCTGTTTTTTTACTGCTCATTCCCAGAAATGCCCCTAAAATCTTGATGTTATTACTGAAAAATCAGAACCTATAGCAAAACAGTTTCTAAAATCTGTACAAACTTAGTTATCTCCTGATTTACAGCTATAACCAATCCTATGATTTTGAAACAGTATTACATCTCTAATAGCTGACTGACAAAAACTGAATTAAAACAGGGAATTATCAACTGAATAAAAACAAACTTAACATTATACAGAACATGCAGGATTCTTTCAACTGGAATTCAAAACTGAATTAAAAGCAAACAAATACAGGAGCATTGTCAATATACTGACAATGTCCCGTTTAGAAAACAACAATACAGCATACATTTGAATTCACTAATTCATAAACAAACATGATTTAATTGACGAATACTAATCAATTGACTATTTACAACATTTGTCAATAATTAGTCCAAACAATAGAATCAGACTGTTTCAGTCAACATTTTCAGAAATGAAAAATTCGTAATATAACTAATCGACGAACTTAATCGAGTCGATTGCACACATTGTAAACAATCACAAACAATAGAAACTATTCACATTCGGATCAAGTAAATAGGTAGGAGACAGAAATGACAGAATTGATCAAAACAAATATGAAAAATTAAAAAGCTATTAAAACAGACAACAATACACGTAGAATACACAAAAGAAATAGAAAAAATACCTCTGAATCTTCACTCGAACTCAACTTGGATTTGGACCTTTTTGTTTGAAATCAAACTGACCTTAGTCGAAGTATTTTCCACTGAAAATACTTCGACTAAGGTCGATTAAACCTCAATCTTCATTTAATAGGCACAGAATCCGGAAGTTTGGTATTTTTAGGGTTCTTAAAAACACGATTTGGAATTTAACCATTTCTGGTCAGATTCGAGAAGAACCAAACATGACACAATGGTGAGGGTAGCCTAGGGGTTATTTGGTGTTAGTTTGAAACGGATCTGGGTAAATTTTTGTTTGGTCCGAATCTTCAAAAGAAGATTCGAGAAGTTCCGAACGGATTCGAACCTAACAACCAACAGATCCATACTTAGGATGACTAGGGGAAGCCATGGTGTTAATTTGGGGCTGATTGGTTTAGATCAAGTTTTCAGGCCAACCTTCGATTTAAGATTCGAAGAGTTGTGGCCTGATTCGAAGGAAACTAAGGTTGGATTCGTGTAGGGGAGGTTCAGGAGGTCCTAGGGTGTTAAGTTGGTGACCGGCGGCGTTGATGCCGCCGGGTTTCAGGCGAAGGGGAATAGGGGCGGCTAGGGTTAGGGGTCTGTTTGGAACGATGATGAACAGGAGCGGAGAGGGGGGGTGTTCAGTTAGGGGCTGGGTAAGGTTTGGGATTTATATAGGGGTAGGGTGGATTAGTATCGTCCGTTGGATCAATTAGAATGGAGGGCTAGGATCTATTCACTTAACCAAACGATGTCGTTTGGTTTAAGTTGGGGGACGGGTTGAACCGGGTCAATGGATCGGGTAAGGGTCTTGGGTTCGGGTGATGAGATCTTGGCCGTTGGTTGGATTTAATCCAACGGACCTTGATGAGAGATGACCAAACGACGTCGTTTGGTTCTGGCTTTGAATTGGACCGGACAAGGCTGTTTTGGATTGGGTTGTGAAAGGGATTCAATTGATTTGGGCCTGGATTTTAATCCAGGTCCAAATCTTATAACTTGTATGCATTTTTTTTATTTTCTGATTTTATTAATTAATAAAAATCCTAATAAAAAAAAATCAAAATTACAATAATATTAACTATAATATAATTTTAACTTCTCAAAAATATATTAATCAATTTATAATAATTATTTAACACATAGACAAAACATCAATCAAACAATGAAACATTTGAAATAGAATTAATGCATATTTTTGTGATTTAAATTAAATTAACTTAATTAAATGCGTACTTAAATCCTAGATATACATGAGACATGTACTTTTATTTTTATTTTGTTTAATTATAACAAAACAAACATTTTACGGACATAAACAAATATTTAACACCACGCAAAATTCAGAAATTACACAGTAAAAGAAATTTATTTTATTTTTTGATTTATTTTGGAGTAGTTTTTCGTAAGGCAAAAATTACGTGCTCACAGCTGCCCCTCTTTGTGCGGAAACTTGAAGAGTTTTCGTACAAAGATAAAGTGAGCGGACACGAGCGATTTTTGCCCGTTCGAATACTCCGTGGGAAGCATTTTTAGAAAGATTTGACCGAACCTCTGCTTCAAAGGTTTCCTACATATCCTTGGCTATAAAGGAATCAGGTCAATGTAGTTCGGGAACTTTGGGGTAGCTGAGACTACCGCGGGACTGTGATGTTACTGCTGTTTCGTGCTGTTTTTACTGCTTGCCGACCTCCTTATTACACCTTTACTTTAAAGGAGATACAAAATTAGACTAGACTATGGTACATGAATTATAAAAATCTTATCTAGATCATGCCCTTGCGTTTCTTGTTGTCTTGATATCTTGGTAACTCTTGGGCATTTGGCTTATTCCGTATTCCTTTTGGAACTCTTGTTGTTTCTTGCTGGGGATTCTGTTGGACTTCTCTGTTTTATTGATTCTAAGCGTGCTCCTTTATCATATGAGCGGGCTTTTGATTTCAACACTTCAATTGCATTCCCTCGTTCTTCAGGTGGGTGCCTCGACTGCTTCTTTTCTTTCTTCATCCTCATTCTCCAGGTGGACGCCTGACTTCTTTAATTCTCATCCTCATTCTCCAGGTGGACGCCTGATTTCTTTAATTCTCATCCTCATTCTCCAGGTGGACGCCTGACTTCTTCAATTCTCATCCTCATTCTCCAGGTGGACGCCTGATTTCTTCAATTCTTTGTCCTCATTCTCCAGGTGGACGCCTGATTTCTTTAATTCTCATCCTCATTCTCCAGGTGGACGCCTGATTTCTTCTTTTCTTTGTCCTCATTCTCCAGGTGGACGCCTGACTTCTTCAATTCTTTGTCCTCATTCTCCAGGTGGACGCCTGATTTCTTTAATTCTCATCCTCATTCTCCAGGTGGACGCCTGATTTCTTCTTTTCTCATTCTCCAGGTGGACGCCTGATTTCTTCAATTCTTTGTCCTCATTCTCCAGGTGGACGCCTGATTTCTTTAATTCTCATCCTCATTCTCCAGGTGGACGCCTGATTTCTTCTTTTCTTTGTCCTCATTCTCCAGGTGGACGCCTGACTTCTTCAATTCTCATCCTCATTCTCCAGGTGGACGCCTGATTTCTTCTTTTCTCATCCTTATTCTCCAGGTGGACGCCTGATTTCTTCTTTTTCTTTATCCTCGTTCTCCAGGTGGACGCCTGACTTTTTCAATTCTTCATCCTCATTCTCCAGGTGGATGCCTGACTTTTCAATTCTCATCCTTATTCTCCAGGTGGACGCCTGATTTCTTCAATTCTTTGTCCTCATTCTCCAGGTGGACGCCTGACTTCTTCTTTTCTCATCCTCATTCTCCAGGTGGACGCCTGACTTCTTCAATTCTTTGTCCTCATTCTCCAGGTGGACGCCTGACTTCTTCTTTTTCTTTACCAGGTATTTCCTGACACAAATATTGTATTTGCCCCTGTTTTCAATCAAAGAAAACTTCGTTAGTTTAAAGCAGGGTGGCTGGTTGTGGTATTCTTGCCGATGGTGATGTTTCTCTTCGTCTCTCTTTATTGCCTTGGAATGATTGAAAAGACTGTTTTGTCTTTGTAATTGATCCTTGACTATAGGATTTCCCTCTGTATGTTTTCCTTCAAAACCTTTTAACTGTAATCATATGCCTCTTCTGACTTTGCTGATCCACTTTTGATTTCCTCTTTCTTACACCCATATTTTATCTCCCACCTTTCGTGGCCGTATTTTGTAGCCTTGGATCTTGGTAGTATACCTTGACATTTTTTCTTATTTGTTTAGAATAAAATTTATCTCAAAGCTTGGAGAAAGTAAGATTATTAGTAGCAAAATACGCTGATTTCGACAATTATAGAATGAAAAGAAAAATTCAATTTTTGGATGACTGTTGGAAAAGGAATAAAGGACTTATCTGATTGGAATTACTGGCACCAATGATCAGGGTATGCATTTCGGATTAATCAACCCAGTCTTTTAATCAATCTCCTTTCAATTGTCTCAAGGAGTTTTCATTGATAAATTTTCCTCATTTTTCACTTCTTCACTTCCCTTTCGCCTTATGGTGCCTGCGAAGGTTTTCACCAATAAGACTCTCTCATTTTACTTTTCTCTCAACTTTCGTCGCCTTATGGTGCCCGTGTGGGTTTTCACCTATAAGACTCTCTCATTTTTACTTTCTTTCCTTGTTTGTACCACTTCATTTGCTTGCATCAGCATTTTTCTAAGATTGATCGAAAGGTCTTTTTGGTATAAGGTTAGGAATGGAAAAGGTATTAAAAGCTAAATAGCTGTGGTATGGGTTTAAAATTACAACTCTTGGAATCTTTTCTTATTTCCAATACAATTCCTGCCCCAGTTTCTTGATTGGGGTCTCTTGATATTTCTTTTCCGTGCACATTGTGCATGTTGTGCACCCTATGACCGAGCCGTGAGGCGCCTACGTATCCTTCTTTGAGGAATCAGGTCAAACGTAGTTCACTCCATAATAGTGAAGATTTTTTTTTTTTTTTTTTTTTATTGATTCCAAGAGAGGTTAGGAAAGAAACAAGTATGGCTCAAAGGGGAAGCAAATGGTATAGTGTTTGGACAGCAGAATAAATTGCCTTTGTCATTTCAATCTTTGAAATAGTGCTAAATACAAACATTCAAAAGTTATGCATAATATCTCTTTACCGCGTCAGAATTGATTGCCATATCTATGCATTTGCCTTCAATATCTGTTAAACATAGTGCACCATTCGATAATACTCTGGTCACAATGAATGGTCCTTGCCAATTCGGAGCAAATTTGCCTTTTGCTTCAACCTGATGTGGAAGAATGCGTTTCAGCACATGCTGACCTACTTCAAACTTCCGGGGACGCACCTTTTTATTGTATGCTCTTTCTATTCTTCTTTGATATAATTGACCATGACATACTGCGGTCAATCGTTTTTCGTCAATCAAGTTCAACTGTTCTAAACGGGTTTTGACCCATTCATCATCATCAATCTTTGCTTCGGCGATGATTCGAAGGGAAGGAATCTCAATTTCTGCAGGAATTACCGCTTCAGTGCCGTATACCAACAAATAAGGAGTTGCTCCTACTGAAGTGCGAACAGTAGTGCGGTATCCCAATAATGCAAATGGTAATTTTTCATGCCATTGTTTTGAACCTTCTACCATTTTCCGCAGTATCTTCTTTATGTTTTTGTTGGCTGCTTCTACTGCTCCATTCGCCTTGGGCCGATATGGGGTAGAGTTACGATGTGTAATCTTAAACTTTTGGCATACTTCTTTCATTAAGTTGCTGTTAAGATTAGCACCATTATCTGTGATGATCACTTTCGGGATTCCGAATCGACATATAATATTTGAGTGGACAAAATCGACCACAGCTTTCTTGGTCACTGATTTGAATGTCTTGGCCTCAACCCATTTGGTAAAATAATCAATAGCTACCAGAATGAATCTGTGTCCATTGGATGCTGCCGGTTCAATTGGTCCAATCACATCCATGCCCCAAGCAACGAAAGGCCATGGTGCCGACATTGTGTGCAACTCGGATGGTGGAGAATGAATCAAATCTCCGTGTATTTGGCATTGATGACATTTGCGTACAAAACTGATACAATCTCTCTCCATGGTAAGCCAATAGTAACCAGCCCGTAGGATCTTCTTTGCCAACACATATCCACTCATGTGGGGTCCGCAAACTCCTGAATGTATTTCAGACATGACAGTTGTAGCTTGTCTGGCATCTATGCATCTTAATAATCCAAGATCTGGTGTTCTTTTATACAGAACTCCTCCGCTTAAGAAGAATCCATTTGCTAATCGCCTGATGGTCCTCTTTTGATCTCCTGTGGCTTGTGCGGGATATATGCCCATCCTGATATATTCCTTGATGTCGTGGAACCATGGTTCTCCATCAAATTCTTCTTCAACCATATTGCAATAAGCGTGCTGATTGTGGATTTGAATATGTATTGGATCCACATAAGCTTTGTCTGGATGGTGCAACATTGATGCTAGGGTAGCCAATGCATCGGCAACTTCATTATGGATTCTTGGAATATGTTGGAATTCCACTGATTGAAACCGCTGACAAAGATCATGTAGACATTGTCGGTATGGTATGAGCTTCAAATCTCGGGTTTCCCATTCTCCTTGAATTTGATGTACCAAAAGATCCGAATCTCCCATGACTAAGATTTCTCGGATACCCATGTCTGCAGCTAGCCTTAACCCCAAAATGCAAGCTTCATATTCAGCCATATTATTGGTGCAATAAAATCGTAGTTGAGCCGTAACAGGATAGTGATGCCCTGTTTCAGAAATGATTACAGCTCCTATTCCGACTCCTTTCATGTTAGCAGCTCCATCAAAGAAAAGTTTCCAGCCAGGTTTTTCAATTTGATCCACCTCGTCGATATGCATTGTTTCCTCATCAGGAAAATAAGTCTTCAGCGGCTCATATTCCTCATCGACCGGGTTTTCGGCTAAATGATCGGCCAGTGCTTGAGCCTTCATTGCAGTTCGAGTCACATAGACGATGTCGAATTCTGTGAGCAATATCTGCCACTTTGCAAGTCTTCCTGTTGGCATAGGCTTTTGAAAAATGTATTTCAATGGATCCAACCGAGAAATGAGGTAAGTAGTGTAGGATGACAAATAGTGTTTCAATTTTTGAGCTACCCATGTTAGGGCGCAACATGTCTTTTCCAGATGAGTATACTTAACCTCATAAGCTGTGAACTTCTTGCTAAGGTAGTAGATGGCCTGTTCTTTTCTGCCAGTGAGGTCATGCTGCCCCAATACACAACCAAATGAATTTTCCAAAACCGTCAAGTAAAGAATCAAAGGTCTTCCTGGCTCTGGCGGGACCAACACGGGTGGGTTTGATAAGTACCCTTTTATTTTATCGAACGCTTTCTTGACACTCATCGGTCCATTTGACTGCAGCATCCTTTTTCAACAATTTGAAAATTGGCTCACAGGTTGTTGTGAGCTGAGCAATAAACCTGTTGATATAATTTAACCTTCCCAACAAACTCATTACTTCAGTTTTGTTTCTTGGGGGTGGCAGTTCTTGGATGGCTTTGATCTTTGATGGGTCTAGCTCGATGCCTCGTCGACTGACTATGAATCCCAGCAATTTTCCAGATGGAACTCCGAATGCGCACTTGGCAGGGTTAAGCTTGAGGTTGTACCTGCGAAGTCTTAAGAAGAACTTCCTCAAGTCCCCAACGTGGTTGGTCTGATGCTTTGATTTTATGATTACATCATCCACGTATACCTCAATTTCCTTGTGTATCATATCATGAAACACTGTGGTCATTGCTCTCATATAGGTTGCTCCGGCGTTCTTCAAACCGAATGGCATTACCCTGTAGCAATAAGTTCCCCATGGTGTGATGAATGCCGTCTTTTCTGCATCTTCTTCATCCATTAGAATTTGATGATATCCGGCATAACAGTCCACGAAAGATCCTATATCATGCTTGGCACAATTGTCGATCAAGATATGGATATTGGGTAATGGGAAATTATCCTTTGGACTTGCTTTGTTGAGATTGCGATAGTCGACGCATACTCTAATTTTGCCGTCTTTCTTTGGCACAGGAACGATATTAGCTAACCAAACAGGATATCGAGTGACTCGAATGACCTTTGCTTCCAATTGTTTGGTGATTTCTTCTTTAATTCTCACACTCATATCAGGCTTGAATTTTCTCAGCCTCTGCTTGACAGGAGGCACCATTGGATCGGTGGGCAATTTGTGGACCACTAAATCAGTGCTCAAGCCCGGCATATCGTCATATGACCATGCAAAAATATCTTTGAATTCTATGAGTGCTTTAATTAAATCCTCTCGGATTTTTGGCTCGAGATGGACACTTATTTTAGTTTCTCGGACATTACTCGTGTCCCCTATATTGACATCCTCGGTATCATTCAAGTTAGGTTTGATTTTTTCCTCAAAGTGAATTAACTCTTTACTAATCTCTTCAAAAACCTCATCTTCATCATATTCTGATTCATAATCACAATATGTTTCTTGAATTAATATTTCGGAATCAGATTGATTTTTAAGACTGGGCTGAAGATTCCTCATGCATGCCATATCACTAGAGCCAGCATAAAAAGAACTGTACAAAAAAGAAGAAAAAGAAAAGAAAGCTATTAGGAATGATAATAAAAAGGAAACTGCTTTTTATTGGATAATGAAAGATAACAAGGTTTTGCACGCTTCAAACCAACTGTAAGATAAATTTTGGGATTACAACCTTGAAATATCCCAAACAAACTGAAAGAAAATCAAAATAAACTACCAAGACTCCTTTCGAATTGGGAGAGGAGTGGCTTTCCAATTATTGAGCTTTGTTTTTGGTCCAACGAATTGAACTTCTGCGTTGCTACACCCTTCTCCGTCTTCCAGCATATTTACATCACTAAACAATTTCTCGAACCTTTCAATTAATTCCTCCTCAGGATTGACCTGGGATTTAGGAATTGTTGTTATCGGGCGATTTTTAGCACCGGTCTTGACAAAAGACTTCAACAGCTGTGGTACTGGTTTTGGAAGAACCCATGCTTGGTGTTTCAACTTCCTGGCTCTCATCACGTCATTGGCGGTTGGTGTGAATCCTAAACCGAATGTTCCCCAGTTCTCGGGGAGAGATACTGGTTGTACAATTCCTTGCAAAGATAAGCCCAGACCTTTGCCGGGTATAAAGCCATTCTTCAGCATTTCATAAGCTACCATGACTGATGTAGAGGATACCTTTGGATTCGCAAGGTATTTTCCTTCTGGAATTTTCTCTACCGACACTGTGTCTGACACTTGGTATACCCATGGTCCTTGGTCAATTTCTGCTCCCTCGACTGGTACAATGGTGCTGTTGTGAGCATTTAAATTTTCTTCTCCATGCACGACTATTTCTTGATGGTCCCATTCAAACTTGACAACCTGATGTAATGTTGACGGGACTGCTTTAGCAGCATGGATCCATGGTCGACCCAACAACAAGTTGTAAGAAACAGTCATGTCCAAAACTTGGAATTCCATTGTGAATTCAACTGGCCCTATAGTTAGTTCCAACACTATGTCGCCAAATGAATCTCTACTTCCACCGTCAAATCCTCGTACGCAGATACTGTTCTTTTGAATCCTCTCCTCTTTAATTTTTAATTTGTTTAAAGTGGAGAGAGGGCATATGTTTGCACTGGACCCATTGTCGACCAATACCCGGGTTACTACGGAGTTTTCACATTTCACGGTGAGGTAAAGAGCTCTGTTGTGCTCGGTACCTTCCACAGGTAATTCATCATCAGCAAATGTAATCCTGTTCGTCTCAAAGATTCTGTTGGCTATTTTGCCCAAATGATTTACAGAGATCTTTTCAGGAACATGAGCTTCATTCAGGATTTTCATCAATGCCAGACGGTGTTCCTCTGAATGGATCAGTAATGACAACAATGAAATTTGAGCGGGGGTCTTCTTTAATTGATCCACAACAGAATAATCATGGAGCTTCATTTTTCTTAAAAACTCCTCCGCCTCTTCTTCCGTCACAGCTTTCTTCGTGGGCATTGGATTGTTTTTAGTTTTTCTCAGCTCTTCGGGAGTAAAACATCTTCCCGAACGAGTCAAGCCTTGTACCTCACACACTTCTTCCTTGATTTCTTTGCCTTTGTACATTACGGTCACCCGTTCATAGTTCCATGGGATGGCTTTGTTGTTGATGATTGGCAGCTGAATTACAGGTGCAATAATAACCCGATCTGTACGTGCTCCTTCCACAATTACGACGGGTTTGTTAGCAACCCCTGGTACTATCACCTTTGTCCTCTCTTGTTTCGCGGCAACTTTGTTCGATGATCCCTCATCGACTATCATAGATGGTTCACCACCATTCTTGTTATGCTTAGACACCGGCTTCTCCTCCATTAACTGCTTATCTGGCTTGGTTTCATGAGACTTGATCATCATGACAGTTTGTGACGGCTTCTTTGTCTCCCCATCAGCTTGTATGATTTCTATCATATTAGCCTCTTGATGGGCTGGCATTGGATTTCTATTGATATTTGGAGCTTCGGGGGTTTGAACCTCGATTTTATTAGTATCAATCAGCTCTTGTATTGCATTTTTCAAATGCCAACATTTCTCCGTATCATGGCCTGGTGTACCGGAGCAATATTCACAGCTAATGGTGTAATCCAGATTCTTTGGTGGAGGATTGGGTAGCTTGGATTGTATTGGTCTCAACATGTCTAACTGTCTCAGCCTGTGGAACAGACTAGTGTAAGACTCTCCCAATGGAGTGTAAGTTTTCTTTTTCTGTTCCCTTTCTCCCCTGAATGCTGGTCTAGGCCTGAAACCTGGTCCGGGATAAGCTCGGGGGTAGGTATTTGGTGTGACAGGAGCACGCCAATTGGTGTGAACAGGTGGCTGATTGTATGCTTGAGCGTGGTTAATGGCGAAATGAGGCTCTGAAGGGTGATAGTAATGTTGGGATGAATCATGGTGGTAAGCTGATTGGCGAGGTCGTTGCTGATTATAGTAAAGCGGTGAACCCCTGGGTCCTGGCCAAATTCCTGAATCAACTACGGTTGCTTCCTCCCTCTTCTTTCTTCCGATTCCTCCTACCCCGCCTTGAATAGCTTGAGTAGTTGCCTTAATTGCTGAATAGCTCATGATTTTGTTTGTCTTGAGGCCTTCTTCCACCATACCTCCCATCTTCACTACCTCGTTGAATGATTTTCCAACCGCTGAAACCAAGTGGGCGTAGTAAGTTGGTTCCAAGGCTTGGAGGAAGTAGTCTACCATTTCGCTCTCCTTCATAGGAGGATCCACTCTTGCCGCCTGTTCTCTCCACCGAAAACCATACTCTCTGAAACTTTCATTGTGTTTCTTCTCAAATTTGGTCAAAGATAATCGATCTGGGATGATTTCCAGATTGTATTGGAAATGGTATGCGAATGCCTGTGCCAGGTCATCCCAGGTGTACCATCTTCCATGGTCTTGGCGTGTATACCACTCCAAAGCTGATCCGCTTAGACTTTGACTGAAGTAAGCCATCAATAATTCATCCTTTCCCCCAGCTCCTCGCATCTTGCTACAGAAACCCCTTAAGTGGGCTACTGGGTCGCCGTGCCCGCTGTATAGGTCAAATTTGGGCATCTTGAAGCCAAATGGCAATTGTACATTAGGGAATAAGCATAAATCTTTGTAGGCTACACTGACTTGCCCACCTAATCCTCGCATGTCTCGGAACGACTGTTCTAGACTTTTGACCTTCCTGAACATCTCTTCTTGTTCAGCATTTTTGGCTGGCTTGTCAATTTCGGTTGGGAGATCAAACCGAGGAGCAGGTGAATTGATTTCGGAGGCTTTGAAGGTGGGCTCCGGGGGTAATATTGGTTGTCTTGGGCCTGAAATGTAGGCTCACTAGGAGATTTGTGAAATGTAGCAGGGGGAGGTGCTACAAAAACAGGAGTCATAGGTGGAGGAAGGTACGGAACTGGTTTTGGAGGTGGAGACTGTGGTGTCTGAGAGGTGGTGCCTCGGTAGTGCTGATAAATGGGGAAACTCGGGGATAATTCAGTGGTGATATTATCCTGAGTTTGGATTATTGATGGAGCAGGGTTATTTGGGTAAGATGGGGGCAACTGTCCTGTAGACCAAGCTTGGTACATTTCTGCCATTTGCTGCTTGAGCTTAAGCATTTCTTCTTTCATTTTCCCGACATCCATCTCTTCTATCTCCATACTTGTGTCAACATCTGGGATAGACATACTTTCGGGTATTGGTCCTTTTGATCTTGTGTGATAGTGATAATATGCCAGTATACTCTTTAGAGAAACTAACTGGTTGAATTCTGAAAATGGACAAACTTGTTAGTTTTGAGAGTTTAACACATATATAATCACACGTTGAGATGCAATGCTCCTAGACAAATAATCCCTTTCTATTATGCATTCGCTCGGTTGCTTGTATCGTCCCAGCTTTATTGAAATTGAAAAATTGTCATTCGCTTTTATTTACTAAAGATATCTTTATCGTGGTGGTCGACTCTTAGAGATTGCCTATGTATTATGTCAAACATGAATCAGACCTTGCGTAGTTCGGACCAAAGTCAATCATGTTTATTTATTACACAAAGATGGAATTACATTTGAAAACTTTAAGAAAATAGCTTGAAACACACACACTTAAATCAGAATAAAAGATACAATTCATAACATCTCACAAAATGCCCCACTTTCCACTTTTGTTCTCTAATATTGGATTATCTGCTCAATGTGGGGCTTGACCTGGATGGCCTCCCAGCGTACGATACATCCTTTCCAACTCTATTGCTAGATGACGAGCAAAAGTGGGCGCATGCTCTGTAAACCTTTCATAATCCATTCCTTGGCAGTTTACATAACTTTGAGATGTGAAGACTGCCAAGTCGTGGACTTGTGCCCTGAAACCTTGGAGACGTTGGTCTTGGTCTTGCAATTGCTGCTGACGAGTGGTGGCTATGTCTCTGACACGGTTTTCACGATCTAAAGCTGATTCTAATAGAGCTCGGAGTCTGGCCTGCTCTAATCTTGCTTGTGATCTTTCCCTGTCGAGGTCTGCTTGTTGGTATTCTCTGTTGCATCTTCTTGCCTCTTCTAGTTGTGCACGAAGCTGGTCTTCTGATCGCATCCAATAGTCTTTTTCCTTCTTGAATTGAGCCTTGTCTTTTTCGGATTGCCTATCCTGGCGTTCCTTGTTAGATCTGGCTTCTTCATTTAATTGTTGGATCCTTTCTTTTGCTTTGCTCAATGCCCTTTCGTTTTCTGCAAGAATGGAGTCAAAATCTTGCATTTTTTCGAAGAGATTGGCGATGGTTTTTTGATCTTTCCAGCTTCTCTTTGGCGTTTCAGAGACTCTTTTCATTTTTTGGAATCGAGCATGAAGATTTTCATTCTCACAAGCTAGACTCTTTTTCTCGCCTTTGGCTTCTTGTTCTTGCAAATCTTTCTCCAAACTGAGGCTTCTTAGATTTTCTTTTAGGGCATGGATAGTGGCTTTGTACCCTTTTTCTTTTTCTCCCCAGATTAACCGCTCTTGGATTTTATCATTGAAATTTTGAACATGGGGTCTTTTTGTTGGCCTTTTTAGCTCAGGTTCCGGTGCATCATCCACGCGGGACCGCTTTTCGAACCACCTTGCATATCCAGGATTTATCTCACCCTTGGTAGCGTCTAGGACTTGAGTATCACTTTTCAAGTATCGGCACCCATTCCACATCTGCTGAAGTAGAGCTTCGGGAATAGTGGCTTCTGGGTGTAATTCGATTACTTGCATACTCAAATCTTCCTCATCAGGAACTATTTGATATCTCCCTAGTTGCCTTAGGACTCTTAGTGGTGCATATGGCTGAATGCTTCTCAATCCCAATAGTAGTAGATAACTATTTGAGGTTGACATATGTATTACTTCTCTCATCGGGAGCCATCCCAGAGTCCATTCAATTTGATTTGCCGTTAAAGCCTTTAGATGAGATACCCATGCTTCTATCCCTTCTGGAGCTTGGTAATTTTTTGTTCTTTCCTCATAGCTCTCGATGCAATTAGCTCTGTTCGACCCATACTGTATGATCTTGGGTTGTTGTTGGAGATGTTCAATCACCCACATTTGCAACAAAATTTTGCATCCTTCGAAAACCTTCGCCCCTGATTTGCATAAAGTCAAAGCCCGATAAATATCTGACAGAATGATGGGGACAAGGGTGTGATTTTCTTTAGTGGTGAGGATTTGCACAATTTTTGCGGTGCGAATATCAATTGTTCGCTCTTTATTTGGGAAGACCATGACTCCTAGAAAAGCCACCATGAAAGCAAATCGTCGGTGTATCTGCCAAGTGTCTTTGTTTTGCTTATTAGTAAGGCCTTTCTCATGAATTTCGAACCCATCTGACTTTCCAAATCTGGAATACAAAAAGTTGAAGGAACAACATCCATTGATGACATTGCTTTTCCTGATTTGACTGCTGATGTTCAGAAGACCGAAGAATCGATGTATTGAAGGAGCCTTTGTGAATATCAAGCTTTGATTTCTTAAACTTCCGTCAAAACCAACATAGCCAGCTACCTCCTCTAATGTAGGAGTAAGCTCAAAGTCAGAGAAACGAAAAACATTGTGTACAGGGTCCCAGAAAGTTACTAATGCCGTAATCAGATCATCCCGAGGCTCAACTTTCATAATGTCCGTGAGATTTCCCAAATGCTTGACGACCCATTTTTGACCGTCTTCGCCCAAATCATACCACCACATTTGAAGCTGACATAGAAATTCCTCCGTACTTGTGGATGAGGGGCTTTGTGTGGTGCTCATTTTGTATCTGAAATTTAATTTTAATAAAGTCAAAATTTATTTTGGGAAAATTTATACTAAAATTTATTTTCGAATTTTTTTTTTTTTCATTAGAAATTTTTTTTTTCGAAAATTTTAAAACAAACCATTTTATTCCTTGCTTCTTACCATGATTTTATTTAAGCTGGTCAACAAGCATGTTCGAGGCAAATGAATGCACAAGTAGCAAGTAGGATGCATCATGATGGTCTTTTAATTTTGGGTTCACCTGTCCTAGACAGACCCAACCCCTGTGTTGAGTCTCCAAGGGCAAATGCATATGATGCAAATATTCGTTCCTACTAGGGATCCGGTACATGGCTGAGTTATTCTAAGTGTAAAACCTTAGGTTGATTGTTCTAAACCTGGCTTACCCAAACGGACAGTTTGAGCCGAAGCGGGGGCAACGTACTGGGAGCACGAAAGTCTGCCCGGCCTAGTTACTTGTCCCAACTCCGTCTTATTTGGTATGACTTTAACAGAAAGGTGGGTCACGCGCACGTGTACACCATAAATTCAGAAGACTCAGAAAGAAGGGGGTTTCGTAGCAGTTGTATATATGCACAATTCAAATAATATTAAAGCGGTAAAAAAACATTTAGCATATTAGCATATAAACAGTTGAAAATTATATAGTAAGTAAAGCCAATAAAAACAGATATTTTAAGCTCGAATTCTTTAAACCCTGAACCAATGGTTCTGGGTTACAATAACACAGTGGTAAAAATCCCCAGCAGAGTCGCCAGAGCTGTCGCACCTCCTTTTTGCCGCGCCCGCGGGGCGCGTGGGGAGTTTTCTCCAATTAAAGGACAGTCGAAACGGGATTTGTTTATTTGTTTCAGAGTCGCCACCTGGGAATTTTGAGGCGTCCCAAGTCACCAATTATAATCCCTGAATCGAGGAGAATATGACTCTGTTTATTTTTTTCTGCGAACCAGAAATCCTGAGTAAGGAATTCTGTTAATCCGGAAGAAGGTGTTAGGCATTTCCGAATTCCGTGGTTCTAGCACGGTCGCTTAACTGTTTTTATTATTGGCTTAATCAACTTGATTTTATTAAATATATTGATGTTATCTGATTTTACTACTGCTTATACTTATCGTGATTAAGGACCCTTCTTCGAATCGAATTACGCGTACGTATATTCGTGTTACAAATTTAAAAATGCGGAATTGTGTCACGCGTACGTGTACACAATAATTTTTTGATAATATTTTAAGCAATCATTTTTCCGAGATTGTGTTGAATCAAGAATATTTATTTTTCTTGAATAGTGAACCGTACATCTCGGGTTTTTATGAAATTGATTTAACGTCTTTGGATAAATCCTTTTACTAAATATTTGTTCGAAATTGCGCGTACGCATAATCCGAATTTTTGCTTCTAAAATATAATCAAGGTACGCGAACGTATCCCTAATTGCGCAAAAATATTTGCAATGATATTAAGGATTTTTCCACAAATTATTCATACATTTTTATATGAAACTCATGACAAATTCCCATTTAAGGTTTCAAAGAACTTACAATATTAAATGTTGACCGTTGATTATATTTTCCGAATATAAATAATTTATTCCAACTGTTCAAATTCAAAGGACATAATAAAAATATGATTAATACTATCTTTTTTAAAAAAAATATATGACATATATATATATATACATGCCGAAGAATAAATGGCATATGGAACTAAAAATAAATAATTCATAAAGGGAAGGAAATATTTTCGAGAATTTTCATTGTTTACTTAATACAAATTCTATTTCTAATTATCAATGATGTAAAATGTGGCAATCTATGCTTGTACATCTCTTTTCATTCTCATACACTCACTTTTAATCTAATAGGCCTAATTACTTGTTCACTTTGTTTTATGAAAGTAGATAAGCATCGAATTTGTAGAAAGGGAATTATTATGCAAGTTAATTTAACAAAGTTACATTACATGCAACCCGACTATTTGGCGTAAGCATTCATAACGTTCTGTCATCATGACGAGCTATACCAACTTACTTTACTCATATGATTATACCTGTCATCATACCATATAATAACTTATACCAATCTAAACAAAATCATACTCATTACAAAATATTCTACTAATGTAACTTCTTTATCTTTGCATTTAGCTAATAGTATTAAGGGATGCAATCAATGGTCCATTTTTATGCCTTACTCCCTGTCTTGACAATTTATTAAACTAATGAGATAATGAACTAATATTATTACAAACCTTTATACAAACTTTTAAAATAAGACAAATAGCCCATAGCTATCAAATTGAATGTACTACTAATTAACTAACATGAAACAAAAAATGAAATTTAAATTGATGAACTTGGACAAATAAAAATAGACTTTCAGTTCAAGCTTTATCGACAAGTCATGTTGAATCTCTTTTCAACTTAAAATTTAAAAGACATATACCTGAAAATGGAGGTAGAAGAAGTAAGTTTCAGCAGTTACAGCAGTAACAAATTCAGTAGAATATACTGATAACACAGTAAATCTTATCAAGAATAGGATTCGAAGAGCCCAGATGCACAGTAAGATACTTTGAAAGACACTTCAGATTTTAACTGAACAGTGGAATCACACAAAATTGAACATATTCAACACAAGAACAATATTTCAGATTTCAGCCTTTCTTCAGTTACAAATTCAGTTTGTTTCTGATTTTCTGTTTCTGCTGCTGTATCTGTGTGTGAGTGTATATGTGAGTGTGCTATTTTCTGTTTTCTTTCTTTAAAATCTCAGCCCTCAAAATCTCTTAAAGATTCTCTCTTAAAAATTCTCTCTGCCTTTCTTTTTCTTTATTAAAATCTTCCCTCTGAAAATTTCTGCCCTTAGAAATTCTCTTCTGAAAATTCTGTTTTTCTTCAGAATTCTGTTTTTTTCTCTCTTAAAATTCTCTCTTTCTCACTCAAAAATTCTCCTTTTTTAACTGTCTGTCCAGCTCCTGTATTTATACAGGGCTGGTCCTAGGCAATTTAAGTGCTTCTTGGACCCCCTTCTTCTTTTTTTAAAAACAGAAAATCCCATTATGTAAAACCTTTTCCCTGATTTTCAGCAGCCCATTATCCCTTGTTCCCCATTAGTATCATTAACTAATAGCCACTAACATTACATTATAATATACTAGTACTAACACCCTGTTTTTTACTGCTCATTCCCAGAAATGCCCCTGAAATCTTGATGTTATTACTGAAAAATCAGAACCTATAGCAAAACAGTTTCTAAAATCTGTACAAACTTAGTTATCTCCTGATTTACAGCTATAACCAATCCTATGATTTTGAAACAGTATTACATCTCTAATAGCTGACTGACAAAAACTGAATTAAAACAGGGAATTATCAACTGAATAAAAACAAACTTAACATTATACAGAACATGCAGGATTCTTTCAACTGGAATTCAAAACTGAATTAAAAGCAAACAAATACAGGAGCATTGTCAATATACTGACAATGTCCCGTTTAGAAAACAACAATACAACATACATTTGAATTCACTAATTCATAAACAAACATGATTTAATTGACGAATACTAATCAATTGACTATTTACAACATTTGTCAATAATTAGTCCAAACAATAGAATCAGACTGTTTCAGTCAACATTTTCAGAAATGAAAAATTCGTAATATAACTAATCGACGAACTTAATCGAGTCGATTACACACATTGTAAACAATCACAAACAATAGAAACTATTCACATTCGGATCAAGTAAATAGGTAGGAGACAGAAATGACAGAATTGATCAAAACAAATATGAAAAATTAAAAAGCTATTAAAACAGACAACAATACACGTAGAATACACAAAAAGAAATAGAAAAAATACCTCTGAATCTTCACTCGAACTCAACTTGGATTTGGACCTTTTTGTTTGAAATCAAACTGACCTTAGTCGAAGTATTTTCCACTGAAAATACTTCGACTAAGGTCGATTAAACCTCAATCTTCATTTAATAGGCACAGAATCCGGAAGTTTGGTATTTTTAGGGTTCTTAAAAACACGATTTGGAATTTAACCATTTCTGGTCAGATTCGAGAAGAACCAAACATGACACAATGGTGAGGGTAGGCCAGGAGGGTAACTGGTGTGAGTTTGAAACAGATCTGGGTAAATTTTTGTTTGGTCCGAATCTTCAAAAGAAGATTCGAGAAGTTCCGAACGGATTCGAACCTAACAACCAACAGATCCATACTTAGGATGACTAGGGGAAGCCATGGTGTTAATTTGGGGCTGATTGGTTTAGATCAAGTTTTCAGGCCAACCTTCGATTTAAGATTCGAAGAGTTGTGGCCTGATTCGAAGGAAACTAAGGTTGGATTCGTGTAGGGGAGGTTCAGGAGGTCCTAGGGTGTTAAGTTGGTGACCGGCGGCGTTGATGCCGCCGGGTTTCAGGCGAAGGGGAATAGGGGCGGCTAGGGTTAGGGGTCTGTTTGGAACGATGATGAACAGGAGCGGAGAGGGGGGGTGTTCAGTTAGGGGCTGGGTAAGGTTTGGGATTTATATAGGGGTAGGGTGGATTAGTATCGTCCGTTGGATCAATTAGAATGGAGGGCTAGGATCTATTCACTTAACCAAACGATGTCGTTTGGTTTAAGTTGGGGGACGGGTTGAACCGGGTCAATGGATCGGGTAAGGGTCTTGGGTTCGGGTGATGAGATCTTGGCCGTTGGTTGGATTTAATCCAACGGCCCTTGATGAGAGATGACCAAACGACGTCGTTTGGTTCTGGCTTTGAATTGGACCGGACAAGGCTGTTTTGGATTGGGCTGTGAAAGGGATTCAATTGATTTGGGCCTGGATTTTAATCCAGGTCCAAATCTTATAACTTGTATGCATTTTTTTTATTTTCTGATTTTATTAATTAATAAAAATCCTAATAAAAAAAAATCAAAATTACAATAATATTAACTATAATATAATTTTAACTTCTCAAAAATATATTAATCAATTTATAATAATTATTTAACACATAGACAAAACATCAATCAAACAATGAAACATTTGAAATAGAATTAATGCATATTTTTGTGATTTTATTTAAATTAACTTAATTAAATGCGTACTTAAATCCTAGATATACATGAGACATGTACTTTTATTTTTATTTTGTTTAATTATAACAAAACAAACATTTTACGGACATAAACAAATATTTAACACCACGCAAAATTCAGAAATTACACAGTAAAAGAAATTTATTTTATTTTTTGATTTATTTTGGAGTAGTTTTTCGTAAGGCAAAAATTACGTGCTCACACCTGGCATGCGTCGTTACGAATTTCTCGACCATCTCTTCGAATATTTCTATGGAAGAAGCTGGAAGCTGCGAATACCACGTCAACGCCCCTCCAGTGAGAGTCTGACCAAAACTTTTCAGCAAGATAGAGGACATCTGCTCTTTGGTGAGGTCGTTGCCTTTCACAGTGATGACGTAGTAGGTTACATGATCATTAGGATCAGTTGTCCCATCGTAGATTCTGAGATATGGGGGCATCTTGAAGGTCTTTAGTATGACATGTGGAGCCGCTTCTTCCTTGTACGGTTGTTCCACAAACCTGGTATTTTGTCTATCCGTTCCTGGTGCTCTTTCATTTGTTCTCTGAGTGCCTTGTTCTCATTTTCTATTTCTTCTATCCTTTTCAACACGTTGCGAGGATGCTATCACCTGTACTGTCAATAATCGTGTGAGTGTTACCTGATGTCGGAGTGTTTGGTTGGTCGTTCTATTTGTTCTTGTGTTGTTCTGCGTGGAATCTCGCGGTTTCTATGGTCATGCATGGGGATTTTTTAATGATCACGCTAACTAAAATGTTAGTTAGCCATGCTTCAAGGAGCTCTTTCACAACGGGTGGCTCCCCCTCTCCTGCGAACATGGAGGCCTCTTTCCTGTTTGGTTTGTTGTGCTACAGAAAGGTGCGTGTGACCTCTTCGTGGGCGTCACTTACTCATCTTAGGTGTCATAAACTTTTTTGATGACACTCATGAGGTTATGGGTAGTGTTATCTATTGCCTTCGTTTCGCTTCCTTAATTACTTGCCATGGAGAGTTTTTTGGTACACAAAAAGAAGAAAAAAGATAATCTTTATGGTTTGTTAGATCAACAAGTCACGTGAGTTATAGATCTAATGGAAGCTAAAATAATTGGCTGAGAAATCCCCACAGACAACACCAAATTGTATGACCCAAAATTTAGATCTAGTTTTATATAATCAAATTGATAATAGTATAGGGTTAATCTTAGCCAATATTAATATCCAAAGAATAGACCAAATAGTTTTATAGTAATATCCCATGTGTGTTGTTGAATGGAAGTGAATGGAAACAATAATAGTATAATAAATGACTCAAGAATATGGAGGATAGCAATAAATAATAATAAATAGCATTAAGTAAATAAATGAGTGGAGGTCACCCAACAAAGGTGAGATTCCCCAATAATTCTTCTGATGAGGATAGATAATGATAAGCCTTTGAATATTCGGATCCTCCTTGGATCGGAGAAGATAATATAGATAAAGATGTAAGGAAAAGGTGAACTTTGTATGTATATAATAAAGGGAGAATCTTCAGAGAATATAAATGTGTTATTCTTTACAATGAATGTCCCGTCCCCTTATATAATTACATATCTTTCTATTTATAAGGGTACATGGCTTACAAAACCCTAAATAGTACAATTGGGAGGAACATTCACTGGAATATTCTCTGGGAACCTTAATCCTAGAGCTAGCCGTTACTGCTTTAATAAAAGGAGTGCGCGTCCTCGTTCTCATCCTCGTCCTCTATTGAGTCACTTCGACCTTATCGATGCGTTGTCTTCTCGTGACATCGACCTTTTGATTCCAGGTCATTATACCCTATTGACAACACATGGCAGCTCGAAGTCTTCATTGATGTCGCCTTGGTCCACATGTAATCATGGTAGTTTTTGTCCATACACAACCCTTTTCAAATTTTGCTTACATTACATGAATGTATAGTTTCCAAGGATGTTCAAGCTAATGTCCCTTATATATTATAAGTATTCTATATTAGTTATATATAAGGGATCATTTTAAGTCTATCCTAAAAAATAATATTACCTTTCTATATACTCGGAACACTTTCCAATTACGATGGGGTTGCACCAGGGATAGGCTCTTAGCTCATTCCTATTTGCCTTGGCGATGGACGTACTGATGCGGCACATCCAAGGGGAGGTGCCGTGGTGCATGTTATTTACAGATGATATAATGTAGATATACGAGACCCGAGGCAGGGACAATGCGAGGTTAGATATTTAGAGACAGACCTTGGAGTCTAAAAATTTCAAGTTGACCAGGATCAAAACCGAGTACTTGAAGTGAAAATTCAGTGGCGGGACCATTGAAGCTGATGTAGATGTGAAGCTTGAGACTCAAATACACACTACCCTCCCTAGACCCCTAGTATGAGAATATACTGTGTATGTTGTTATTGTTGATAATAAAATCCGGGTCAATTGGTTTTGTAGGAATATCAACATCCTTGTATATAAGTTGTATCCCTGTGCGAAAAAATGTTTGAATTGTATAGTCTTTGGTTTGACGTTGTCCCCATTTGATTTGTCAGTAAAGTTTCCAAACGCTTGCATATTTAGCTAATTACTGATATAATATAATACTACGAGAACCAGAATCTTAATAAGATTTGAACAACATTTAAATAGGAATGAATAAGGGTGAAAGGATTTATATAATATCCCCGTCTCTAATAATAAATAACATTTTGCCTCTAAATTAACCTGTTAAATGGGCTGGGCCAGCCCACTAACAACTCAGTTCAGCCCGGTTTGCTAAGGGGGTGGGTCAAAATGGTGAGGGTTAGGGGTGTAGCCAGACGGGGGCGGGCCTTTTTGTTAACCGGTGCCCCGGAATCCGGTAATCTCGGTAACCCATTAACGGGTCTTTACCGGGCTACAACCCAGTTACCGTTATATAATATATAATTTTTACCGTTTTCAACGGTCAAATTCAAAAATGACCATTGGGCAGTGACCATTTTTGGCAATTTTGGACTACCCCCTTAAGAAAATAGCCTCCCGTCCCTAATAATTGATAAATTATATTTTTTTTACCATTTAAAAACTATAAATATCCCTCCATCTTCTTCATTTTTCTCACAATTTTCTCTCTTACTACTCTAATTCTCTCTTGATAATATTGCTTAGTGCTCTAAAGTTCTCCATTACTTATTATTTCAAGTTTTATCAAATATTTACTTTAGCCACTAAAAAATTATAATTATCAAATATCAAGTGAAGTGTGGTACCAATGTCATCAAATATCAATTGAAGTGTGATATCAAATTTAGTGCGGTATCCGGACTCCCGGTACACTCGTTATATTTCTTTCTCTTCTTTGGTGTTTATTTTTATTTTATTATTTAGAATTATTAATTTAGTTTTTTAATTTAAGTTAATAATGGATATATTTAGAGCAGCCAAAAAAGCGTGTACTAGTCGGAGTGGTAGTAGTAAGAGGACAAAATCCTAAAAGATGAAGAGGTGGTATTGGTTCTTCTAGTAGCTTTACACATATTTCTCAAAGTTCACCTGAAAATTCAAATGTAGATTATGAGCAACTTCAAGAAGATTATGGTATAGATGATAATTTAGATGATATTCAATCACCTGATAATATTGAAACACCACCACCACCATCTGGTACTACTAGTCAAAATACTAGGGGTGTCGGTCGTGGTAATAAAAGTAGGCCTCCCCTCCTTACTAAGAAGAATCGAAGATTAATAAGTAAGTGTTGGCAATTTTTTGAAATATAAGAAGAAGACAAAAATTGTGTAAGATGTACTATTTGTAAGGAAGTTTGTAAACATGAAACCAAAGGTAAGCAAGGGGGAACGGGTCAACTTTGTAGGCACATGGTATTTAATCATCCTATTTCATGGGGTGCTGATGAAGAATCTGGCCAATAAAAACTTAACCCGGGTACTGGCGGTTTAATGGGTAAATACGATACAATGAAATATCGGGAAGAATTACCTAAAATGATTGTTTTAGATTGTTCACCTTTTAATTTTGCTGCTTCACCATATCTTGTTACTTATATTCAAAGAATTCATAATCATTTGTTTGAAGGTATTCCTAAAAGTACTTGTAGAGCTAATATCTTTAGGCTTTTTGAACAATATCAGACATGTATCCATTATTTGTTCGCTAGTTTTTCTTGTAGAGTTTCTCTTACTTCAGATATTGGTCGTGATGTTAATAAAAATGATTTTGACTGTTACTTGCTATTGGATAGATGTTAATTTTTGTATGCAAAAAGGTATTATTGCTTTTAAATATGATGAAGATCAAAGTTATACTGGTGCATTTATATTTTACAATCTTTCCGAAAAAACTTTGTGTATGTCATTTGAAAATGCTTCTAACAATAATTTTGCTATTACACTATTAAAATTGCATCTACACCCACCACTTGCTGAGATATTTTATGTGAGGTGCGCATGTCATATTTTTATAATTTAATTGTTAAGAGTGGCCTTGAATTATTTAAAAATGAGATCATTTTAGTTAGAAGAGTTGTTGGTGTAATTCAAGAAAATAATAGAAGTGCTAGATTAAATTCATCTAAGGATAAATGTGTACAATATGGACTAAAACCAAGACTCATGCCTGAAAAAATATTTACTAGGTTGATTTATACTTATTTATTCTTAAGATGATGTTATAAATATAAAATGCCTATAACTGAAGTTTCTAATTCTCATTGTAACGATCCTAACGGTTTGTTAACATCTAGAACTTGAAATGTCATTGATATAACGACTCAGCCGATCGTTTAAGTATTACAGCCCTGTTTCCTCATTTATTACTTATTCTATGCTCGTTGTTGTTGTGAGACTTGCCGAGGTAGTTGGTGTGATTCCGAGGATATTTCGGAATGAATTGGGATACTTAGTCCGAAGGTTGGAAGCCTAAGTTGAAAGAGTTGATCGGATGTTGACTTATATGTAAATGACTCTGGAATGAAGTTTTGATGGTTTCGATAGCTCCGTATGGTAATCTGGACTTAGGAGTGTGTCTGGATATTGATTTGAAAGTCCGTAGAAGACTTTGGCTTGAATTGGCGAAAGTTGGAAAAATAGAAGTTTGGAGAGTTGAAAAGTGTGACCGAGAGTTGACTTTGTGGTTACTGGACACGAATTTTAGTTTCGGAAGTTGGAATAGGCCTGTTATGACATTTATAACTTGTGTGCAAAATTTGAGGTCAATCAGAATTGATTTGATAGGTTTCGGTATCGATTATAGGAGTTGGAAATTCATTAGTTTCATTAGGCTTGAATTGGGGTGTGATTTGTATATTTGATGTTGTTTTATGTGATTTGAGGCCTCGATTAAGTTCGTATCGTGTTTTAGCACTTGTTGAAATATTTGGTTGAGGTCCTGGAGGCCTCGGGTGTGATTCAGATCATGTTCGGCGCATTTTGAACTTGGAGGGACTGCTATTTTGGTTGTTGCTGGTTTACTTATACGCGGCTGCGAGTGGAGGATCGCAATCGCGAAGAGTAACATAGGCAGCTGGGAAATTTGTGCTATGCGTTCGTGAGAAGGTGTATGCAGTCGCGAAGCTTGGGAAGGCAGTGCTATGCGAACGCGTGTGTTAGGTCGCGTTCGCGAAGAGGAATGAGGGAGATTGGAGTTCATGCGATTTGTTCTTCGTGTGCATGAGGAGATTCACTATCGCATAGGTCTGGGAGTCTGTGTATTGCATTCGCGACTTGGTCTTCGCGTTCGTATAGGATATTTTTGTGGGCGACTTATTTTTGTTCTTTGCGATCGTGAGGGACTTTCTGCGATCGAAAAGAGGAACATCTCGGAAGACTGTTAAATATCAAAACGAGGGTTAGAGTTATATTTCATAATTTTATTTTGGGAGCTCGGATTGAGGCGAATCTTGGAGGGATTTTCAAGAAATTGATTGGGATAAGTAATTCTAACTCGGATTTGGTTAATATACATGAATCTATCATTGTTTTTACCATTTAATTAGGCTTCATAGGCTTTGTGAGCACGTGATTTTTGTTTCGCACGACAATCGCTCCAAAAAGAAATAAAAAATAATAATTGGCCCTGCTGTACAATTTTTGGATTTCTGTGCGGCACCTTGTTGATTTATTTGTGACTTCGGCCCATTTTTATTTATTTACTTTATTAAAACAAAATTCAAAAAAATATATGTGTCCTGCATAATTCGAACCGTAATCCGGTCGTTAAATAGAAAATCATGAATAGGCATCTTCGTCCGTAATTTTTATTTTGTTTGACTTTACCTGTTTCGAAATATTTTAGTGTGTGTGCAAATAATTGTATTGAGTGTGTATTTAATTTTAATTTGATTTTTTTGGCTTAGTTTTGTTTTAAAATAAATGAGAAAAAAAGAAATAAATAAAAAAAATAAAGAAAGGACCCCTTCCCTTCCGGACTTGGGCCAATTTGTTAAAATTGGCCCAAACAAACAGCCCAAAACCCAGGCCTGCCCGGTCCAACACCACCTGATACCCAGGACGTCCAAACGACGACGTTTTAGTCCAGTGTGATCTGGGCCGTTGATCTCAGATTGATCAACGGCCAAGATCACTTCCCCACAACCCACTGAGGAACCCGACCCGTTTACACCCGGACCGAACCCAAACCCTCAACACTTGAAACGACACCGTTCCACTTAACCACCAGATCCAGACCGTAGATCTAAATTGATCTAACGGTCGAGATCCGTCCACCCACTAACTATATAAGTTCACAATCGTACCCTGCCCCCCTATCCAATACCCCAGCCTCGTCGTCTTCACCCAAACCCACAAACCCTAGAGCCGCCCCTGTACTCCTCACCATGAAAAACCGGCGGCATGAACGCCGGTGACCTCGCCCTGAACACCATAGAACCCCCTCACCACCCTGAACATAGACCTGTTAACCGTTTAGTTCGAATCACCCTCCAGGTCCTCGAATCTTCATTTGAAGATTCGAGTCAAAACTCGATCTACACCAACCAACCCCAGCTTCACACCAGACACTCCCCAGACCCTCCTCGTGACCAAACCATACTTGGTTTGGTCCGAATCTGATCAGGGAAGCCTGAATCCCAGATCTAAGTTTTGAAAATTTTTGTAGTTCTTCGTCACTGGTTCATACCAGTTCAACCGAAGAGATTAAGGTCTAATGGACTTTAATCAAAGTGTTTCTCATCTGAGAAACACTCCGATTAAAGTCCATTCAGCCTTAAGAAAAGTCTGTCCAAATCCGAGTCAAGGTTTTGATTTTTCAAAGAGTTGAGGTGAGTCTTGTTTTCTTTTCTTTATTTTTGTTTTAGTCCGTGTAATTTGTTTTTAAAAGTCTGTTCATATTTGTTTTAATTTTACCAACTTCTGTTTGTCCACTTTGCCTGAACCACTGTGTTTGTTTGAATCCCTCCTATTCTGATAAGTCATGTGTATTGGTTGTGTTCCAAATTTGTATTGATTAACTGATTCCTCGAAGTATAATTTTGTTTAATCAGTATAAGTCGAGTCATGTGTCCCATACTTTAAATGTCTGATTTTTGGCTACGATTGAGTATGTTAATGCTAATATAGTCGAGTCGACATGTGTCGTCAATTAGTTTCAACTGTCCGAACAATAACAAATCGACTTACTTCTGCTAAGCATGTGTTGAGTCAATTAAGAACCAGTTTTTGTTTACTTATAGCTGTTTGAATTGATCAGTAATGTAAAAAGGATTGTTTGTGTTTAAATTCTGAATTGGAAGGCATGTGCACTCGTGCACAGCATGTGCATTGGTGCACCTCATGTGCTTTGTGCACAGCCTGTGGCCTGCATAAAGGTTTTTGCTAAGTTTTAAACAATTTGACAGCATATGCTGTCAGATAAATTCTACTGCCCATACTTGGCTTTAGTTTAAAGAAGTATTTAAACCTTTTAAAAGTCAAATCTGCCAGGGAATGTTGATGGGGTTTAATACTTAATTAGCTAAAGTTGGAATTGAAAATGGAAGGCACATGGGAGGGGTACTGTGATATTCTAAAAACAGGCTGTTAAAAGGGGTGGTGTTGAGGCTTATATAAGGAGGAGGACCTGGGAGATAAAAGATATACAGAATTAGGGGGAGAGACAGAATTGAAAAGGGGGAGATCAGAAAATACAGGAAGAAGGGAAAACACACTGTGAGGAGTTTTGAAAGAGAGAGCTTGAAAGACATACAAAGAGATACAGACATAGAAGGATATTTAGACTGAGAGGATTGAAAAGGATAGAACTGATTTTAGGAAAACACAGATAGAGGGAGGTTAAGAGATAGAAAGTATACAATCTACAATCGGAAATTGCTTCTTCCTATTTGTTATTTGGGTTTTGAGTTGTCCAACTTGGTG
The DNA here is from genome assembly GCF_000715075.1 of Nicotiana tabacum. Taxonomy (NCBI): domain Eukaryota; kingdom Viridiplantae; phylum Streptophyta; class Magnoliopsida; order Solanales; family Solanaceae; genus Nicotiana; species Nicotiana tabacum. The sequence continues at coordinate 92,918,302 of NC_134086.1, read as the reverse complement.
AAATCAATTCTGATTCTTTGAAGTTCCAGTTGTGTCTATTTAGTCAAGTGTTTTCCATTGGTTTACTACTGATTTGGTCTGCTTGGAGTTCTGATTCTACTCCACTGGGTGTTGCTGTCATTTGGCTATTGCTTTCTATTGGCCATAGTGGCATTTCTGCACTCGAGCCTGTTTCTTGCTGTATTGCTTTGCCTGCTGCTATTCTGCCCTGCTGCTACTGATAGTGCTGTGATTGCTGCTGCATTTTGTTGTCATTGTACTCTGCTGACTGCCCTTTTCTTCAATTGTCAAATATTTCCAGGTACACAACCTCTGAAACCTTGTATTGTTGAAAGTTTGAAGTTGAAACAGAAATAAAGAAACGAACAGCTGTTCATGTTATAACATGGGTGTTAAAAATAGGTCGAATGTTAGTTGGGATTGTATTTTTACTGCAAACTGCAAATACTTTGTATAAACTAGCATACATTCTGTTTGAGATGGACTGTTAGATAACATTGTTCAATAGTAATGACAGTATGACATAGACAGCATGTCTGATTTAGTATACATTCAGTTCAGTATAACGCTCTGTTTGGCTTAGTTATGACTGTATAACATAGAGTCATGGCAGGCACTTGTATGTATTTTTGCCTAGACCACTGAATTGACAAATCTGTGGTATTAGGTCTGGGATAAATGTATCCCAAACAAACTCTCATGCAGTCACATTAAGAGTCTGGCTATGAATGCCAGTTCTCCTGTCAGTTTTATTTGTTCCAATGCAGGTTCGATATCGGGTTTCGGTATAGATTCTTTGTTTCGAAATAATGTGATGATTGTTGAGAAAAACTAATAGTCATCTTGAGTTCAATTAGTAGTAATTTTCCTAATAAACATCCGATTTCGTTTATCAATTTCAAATAGGTTAGAGTGTTAAAATAGAATTTGGAGGTTGTTAAACATAACTCAATACATGTTGTTAGTTTGTTTGCAATCTCACTTAGCAGATTAATAAGCGTATTCACTCGATGAAGACAAAGCATGAGGTAACTCTCACCTCATGGACAATCAATCAGGTAATCAAACAAATTTAGGTTCAGCAAACATAATAAGGATTCAGTCTGTATTTGCTCAAACAAGCAAAGTTCGGTATCATCCTTCCCTTTAAAGATAAACGTAGTAGAAATGTAGCCACTGTAGGGTACCCTTCTAAAATAATGAGACGAGCCTCGCCGAATAAAAATGCAAATTGCGGGGCCCTCAACAATTGATCATGATAAATACTTAGAATTTGGGACGGACTGTTTTAGTGAATTCCACTGCCTTCCCCAAAGATAATAACGCGTTTAGATTCTTTAGGCGCAACTTTAAGTAAATTATATTCTTAAAATCGGGTGCACATTGATGTGACCCAAATCCAAGTCTCAACGGAGTCAAAATGTATTAATAACTACGGGTGCATTGACTGTGACGTGGTTCGAGATGCATTTTCACGACGTTGCAATTCTATAAAATAAATGATAATAATAAAAGCGGTTTAAACTTAATAAAAGCACATAAGTCACAACCTGTATTTAAATCAGATACTTAGCCATTATAACAATTTAAGCGACCGTGCTAGAACCACGGGATTCGAGGGTGCCTAACACCTTCCCTCGGGTCAACAGAATTCCTTACTTAGAATTTCTGGTTCGCAGACTTCATTTGGAAAAGTCGAAAATTTCCTCGATTTGGGATTCAAGATAAACCGGTGACTTGGGACACCAAAAGCCAAACCTTTCCCAAGTGGCGACTCTGAATTAAATAAATAATCCCATTTCGAATATTGTCACTTAAATTGGAAAAACTCCACTCGCGCATTTAACCCTTCGGGGCCGGGCGCGCAAAAAGGAGGTGTGACAGCTCTGGCGACTCTGCTGGGGAGTTAAAACCCAGAACCACCGGTTCAGGGTCCAAGAATTCGAGCTTAGAATAATTGTTATATTTGGCTTTATTATCTGATCTTTATTACATGTTTTGCATAAAAGTGCTAAATGTTGTCTTTTACCGCTTTTGATATTATCTGAACTGTATATAAACTGTGCCGAAACCCTTCTTTTCTTACCTCCGGGGAGAAGCTCGCTGGTCGAGACTCCCTATTCTGTTAGTGTCAATACCTGAAATAAGAAAGAGGTCGGACAAGTTACAAAGCCGGACGATCTCGCGGGTCCCCGGTACGTAGCCCCTTCCTCGACTCGAGTTGTCCGCTCGGGTACACAGTCTAGAACAAATACCCAGGTTTTAAACCTAGTATAATGAAACTTCATGCCGGATCCCTAGTAGGAACGCTTATTTGCATCATATTGCATTTGACTTAGGGGACTCAACACAGGGGTTGGGTCCGTCTAGGACAGGCAACCTGAAATGGAAAAGACCATCATGCTGCATTCCTATCTGTGTTGTGCATTTATTTGCTTCGGTTCCGCATGTCGACCGGTTCCTAAAAAAGAAAAAAAGGGGGAAAATAGCAGCGTAGGGGAGATAATTACTTATTTTTGGAAAATAAAACCAATGTCCAAGTAGTGTCAAAACCTCGCCGGAATTTTTCTAAAAAAAAACTGTCTTGTTTATTGAGAGTTATTAAAAAAAATATAAAAATTTTCTTTTATCACTTTCAAAATCAAAAAAAAAAGAAAAGGTATTTATTTTAAAAGAAAAAAAAAAAATCGAAAATTCATAATTAAAAAAATGTGTTGTTTCTTTCGTAGTACCCCTTTTATGAATTCAGACTAATAGTCCAAATTTTTCCTAAAAAAAAATAATATAAAAAATAAATAGTTTCTTTAATCTTTATCTCTTTTCAAAAAAAAAATGTAAAAAAATACGCATCCCTGATTTCTAGGTTTATTCGATTTTTTCCTATTTTACGATAGCCCGAACTACGCCGGTTTGATTCTCACCGGATGTGAGATACGTAGGCAACCCTCGTCGGGTTCAACCCCCATTTTTGCTAAAACAGCCAAAATCAATAAATAAATAAAAAAAATGTGTCAAATTTTAAAAGAGTCATAAATAAATCAGGTGACGTTGTTTTGTCATAAATAGCCAAACGTTCCCGAAAGGGACGCCGGAAGGCTGACTTTGCATAAACAGCCACCTTTTGGGTCTTGTTTAGCATTTTTGTCCAGTTGACCCGCACAGCCTTAAACTCTTCATTCCCGAAGTGTTTAAAGGCCGTGTTCAAAACTTGATCCCCTCTGTTTAAAATATTTTGAGTCAAGTCGTTTTGTTAAAATCACCTTAATAAATGTGCAGGATGAGCACGATGCAAAATGAACATTTTTCAATAATGACCAAAATCCCTGTCAAGTTACGGCTATGGTGGAATGATCTAGGTGTTGAAGGACAAAATGAGGTTAAGAAATATCTGAAAGGTCTTGTGGGTCTGTTGGAAGTCCAGCCCCGGGGAGATATCATAAGAGCTTTGATTACCTATTGGGACCCGGCGCACAATGTTTTCCATTTCTCTGATTTTGAACTCACCCCGACTTTGGAAGAAATGGCCGGATACATCGGGAATACTGAGTTTCCCTTGAGGGAAAAATACTTGGTCGCCCCAAGAGTCGTCACGGTACATCGGTTCCTAGATTCATTGAAAATACCTAGAACAGTCCACAACCCGGATCTAGCAGCCGGATTCTGTACTCCATGCTTCATATATGATAGGTACGGTCATGAGGGGGATTCAATAATCTAATCAACAAACTGTGCAGCAAAGGAGTTCGTCAGAAGTGGGACGAGCACAGACGGGTAGCATTCATGATGATGTTCCTGGGCCTTCTGGTATTTCCAAGGAAAGATGGAAACATTGATTTGAAGATATCTGGGGTCGTCAGCACTTTACTCACGCAAAGTGACAGTACTCTCGCGCCTACGGTGGTATCCGACATTTTTCGAGCTCTCACAGCTTGTAAAGCCGGGGGAAATTTCTTCGAAGGTTGTAACTTGCTCCTACAGCTATGGATGACCGAGCACCTCTGCCATCATTCCGAGATCTTGAGCCATGGTTCCCCGGAAAAGACCCGCATAGAAGAATCTTACACGAGAACCAAAGAGATCATTTGGCCCAAAGGAGTCCTGGCATGGACCTCGTTCTTGCAAGCTCTTACTGCCAGCCAAATACAATGGACGTTGGGATGGTTGCCTGTTGATGAGATCTTATATATGTCGGCGGCTAAAACTCATTTCTTGCTGATGGGGCTTAAGAGCATTCAACCTTACGCACCCGGCCGAGTTTTGAGACAGTTCGGAAGATGCCAGACAGTACCTCATGAGGAAGATCTTAGCACTCAAGCAGTCGAGATAAGTCCTAACGGACAGTTCCCAGAAGCAAAGATTTGCCAAATCTGGAATGAGGGTCAATATCTGAAATCAGATACTTGCGTGCGGGATCGAGCCAAAGGAGAAACGGCGCCAGGTTACCTTGCATGGTATAGGAGGGAACTCGAGCATGAAAGGCCAGCTAAGAGACCCCACATCCGGAATTTCACCGAGTCATCGCAAAAGCATTGGGATTGGTTAGCAAAGGAAAGAGGCTATTGTGCTGAAATCAGCAGGTTAAAGCAACAAGTAGAAGGCATGAAATACGAGCACAACGTGCAAGTTGCTACCAGTCTGGGAGAGCAGAACAGGTTAATTCAAGAAAATGAAATGCTCAGAGCCCAAATCAAACAGATAAGGTTGGATGCGGATAGACAACCAAGGCGTCGATCGGACGAGCAGCTGATAAAAGGGCTAAAAGGTGAAATCAGGGAATGGCGAGATGGTTTGGAGAAATCTGAAAACATCGTAGCAGAGCTCAAGGCACAGTGGGATACAAGAGCAGATAAGCATCGCAGATACCTGAATCAATTGGAAGGTGACCACGAGAAGACTGTTGCTAAAATAAAGAGAGAGATGGCAACACTTGATATCAAAGCAGCTAGTCAGGCCAAGGATTTCCAAATTAAGAGCAGATACTGGTATGACTCAATAGCCCAGATGAAGTTGGAAGTACGGCGATTGAAGCATCAACACATACAAGATGCTCAAGTCTTCAAGATATGCAGCGATCAGATAAAACGCCTGCTTGTAGAGAAGAAGCAAACCAGAGATAGGATCAAGGCCATTGCCCATGCCATCACCAGACGATGTCTACGATGTGAGAACATGTCCAGTGTTACCTTCCTCTCGGCAGTAATGGTTTATGTCAAGCAGACTATGCACGAGCTAGAGCAACTTGAGAGGGATCTCACGCCTAGGACCGTGGCGAGGCCGAACGATGCCCCGCGGAAACCAATTTTTAAAACCATAATGCATTCATAGGTCAAATCTGTATCTTAGCATCTTCTGCCTGTTTTTCCATCAGGGTGATTTTCAGTCTATTTTAAGTCTAGGTTTATTTTCAAAGTTTGCTCTTTCTTTTGCAAAATGTAGCTTGTAATAGAACGTTTCAACAATAAAGAGGTTGTTTCTTTTACGCTCATTCGTGTTTTTCGAACTACGTAATGATCTGATTCACGTAGGCATCGTGATACGTAGGCAATCCTCATCGGATCCGATCGCATTTCTTTTACTGCAAAATAAATAAAATAAATAAAGGAAAAACAAAAGAGAAAAAGAAAAGAAAAGAAAGAAAAGGGGAAGAAACTAATAAGAACGCCGGAATGACGCATGCTCTCGTCGCAAACATATAGTAATCCACTTAGCTGTATAGGTGCATCATGCCCAATGTGAGATTAACTATCTGTTATTTGCTACAAATTAACCGTGCGTTTGTCATTGAGCATTTTCCCAGGGTTTTTGAAAAGACGGTTGGTTTGGTGAAAGTCTGGCCTCGCACTCATATTTCACGAGGTCAAGGAGAAGTGTTCAACCACCTGTTGTTAGGGCCAGAAGCAGTACTCACACTTACTTCACCAGGTCGAAAGGAAGTGTGGAAATGTCTTCAGAAATTCCATTGCAAACGATCCCTGTTTCTGAGGAGAGCTCAATCTCAGCCGTCCTCACACCTGAATCCACAACTGCGGAGGAAAATAGAATCCTACGGCTCCGCATGTTGGAAATGCTGGACGACTGGAACAATGGGAAAGAGCCGCCAAGTGTCGTCCCCGGATTCCCTGAATTATTCTCCAGGTCAAGTGGGACTTCTAATGTCCCCATAAATTATCCTGCTACCCCATTCGGGTACCCAGCCACCTCAGCCTTCTCCGCTGGATCGCCCTCTGAACCTCATCCCCGAATGTCGGCCACTGATGCAAGCATGAATATCTTTACTGCATCGCCTTGCCCGGTTACGGCACAACCTACCACATACAAGCCAAGCCTTGACTCATCATCTTTTACATTCCAAGCCCTATCGTTCTCAATGGAACCAACTAGGTTCGCTACCAATACTAATCCTCTACCGCCTCAGTGCGAGCTTGCACCCGGGCAGGATAAGAACCCCAGATTTGCAGAACAAAATGAGATTGCCAAAAGGATGAGAAGCCTTGAACAAAGTCTGAAGAATATGCAAGGATTGAGCGGGCAAAAGAGCGTCTCTTACGCCGACCTGTGCATGTTTCCTCACGTGCACCTGCCAACGGGTTTCAAGACCCCCAAGTTTGAGAAATACGATGGGCACGGTGACCCCATTGCACATCTTAAGAAATACTGCAACCAATTGCGGGGAGCCGGCGGAAAAGAAGAACTGCTAATGGCATACTTTGGGGAAAGTCTAGTAGGGATAGCTTCGGAATGGTATATGGATCAGGAAATGTCCCGATGGCATATATGGGATGATCTCGCCAGAGATTTTGTAAAACAATTCCAGTATAACATCGACATTGCGCCAGACCGAAACTCTTTGTCGAATTTGAAGAAGAAGCCTTCAGAAAGCTTTAGAGAGTATGCTATTAAGTGGCGTGAACAGGCGTCGAGAGTGAAGCCTCCCATGGATGAAGTGGAAATGGTCACTACCTTTCTCCAGGCTCAAGAGTCAGACTATTTCCAAAACATGATGTCGGCCATGGGTAAGCCATTCGCGGAAGCGATCAAGATTGGAGAGATGGTGGAAAATGGGTTGAAAACGGGAAGGATTTTGAGTCAAGCAGCCATAAGGGCAACCTCTCAGGCCGTCCAAAGCGGATCTGGAGGAACGACAAGAGGGAAGAAGAAGGAAGAAGCGACTATGGCAGCCTCTGAAACAAGGGAGTATCGTCACCCCAGGCCCCATTTTCCGGAAAGAGCCCCACAACACTATTACCCCCACTCAAATTTGGCATATGCTCATCAGCCTTATATGGTCATGAATGCCCAACCTTATAACCATCCACCACAACAAGCCAACCGAGGCCCAGCTCCACCTCCCAGATATCGGCCTCCTTACCGCAGCCACTATAACCCACAGCCCCCGCAGAATAATTACCGCCCCCAGGAGCCACCCCGACGGCGGACTTTCACGCCCATCGGTGAACAATACTCTACGTTGTTCCCTAAGCTAGTCCAGTTGGGTTTCTTGCAACCAATTCCCCAAACAAGGCAAAACCCAACATCGCCTTCTTACAAAGCCGGAGTCAGATGCGCCTATCATTCGGGAGCCGAGGGACATGATACAAACGACTGCTGGTCATTGAAAAGAGTGGTCGAAAATTTGATAGAGCAGGGGAAAATAGTGCTAAGGGACGAAGAGATCCCAAATGTGACTAACAATCCATTGCCCGCTCACAATAATGGGCCGCTGATCGGCATGATTTGTGAAGACAAAGAGTTCGACCCTGCTTTGAAAGCCATAATTGCCATTGTCGACACGGGGAAGAGGCCAGAAATAAACCAGAAATCAGAAAAGGGGGAGGAGGCCAAGGCTGTAAAGAGCAAGCCTGAAAAGAAGGTGGAGAAGAAAGTGGTACCAGCAAAGGGTGGAGTTCTTTACATACCACGAGGTCAAGCCAAGAAGACGCAGAACTTCGGGATCAAAAAGACAAAACCTATGTACGTGCCAAAAGGGGCCTATATGGTCCGGGGGACGATTCAACCACCTCGGCTGAATGAGCCAGTGGTTATCGGACGCGTGCCACAAAAGCCAATGACCAACCCGTCCACAGTGCCATGGAATTATCAAAACACTTTGGTAATGTACAAAGGTAAAGAGGTCATGGGAGAACTTCCAGAAAATACCTTCGTTGGAGGGTACTCAAATACCCAAGAACTGAACAACGCCACACAAAGGCGCTTCCCTCCAAAAAAGCCCGTGAGTGTTGAAGAAGCGGAAGTGTTTTTCCAACAAATGAAGATGCCGGATTACGAAGTGATAGATCAGCTGCGCAAGCACCCTGAGCAAGTATCCATGCTGTCATTATTAATGAGGTCAACCGAGCATCAAAAGATCCTGCTGAAAACCCTGAATGAAGCATATGTACCGGTTGAAACCTCGGTGGAGCAACTAGAGCGGATGACAGAAAGATTCTTCGCCGTCAACCAAATCTCTTTCAGCAAGAATGATTTACCCCCGGAAGGAGCGGCACACAACAAGGCCTTGCATTTAACAGTTAAATGCGAGGACTACTATGTCAAGCGGGTAATGTTGGATGGAGGCTCAGGCGTTGACATTTGCCCGCTCTCCATGCTACAAAGGATGGAAATTGGGACCGGAAGAATCCACCCAACAATGTCTGCGTAAGAGCTTTCGACGACATCAAAAGAGATACCATGGGAGAAATAGACCTGATGTTGGTCATAGGACCAGTCGAATTTCGAGTAACCTTCCAGGTGATCGACATGGACACATCCTACAATTTTCTCCTTGGCAGACCTTGGATCCATGCGGCAGGAGCCGTTCCTTCCACTCTTCACCAGATGGTGAAGTTCGAGTACGAAGACCAAGAGATCGTGGTCCACGGGGAAGATGAGCATGCCATTTATCGAGACCCATCCATCCCGTACCTTGAACCGAGAGAAGGAAGCGAACATACGGTCTATCAAGCTTTCGAGATTGTACTGGCAGAGCAGCACCAAGAGGGAATACCCTGCCCCCAGCCTTTCTTGTCTAACGCCTCATTTATGGTGGCCAAAGAAATGATCCGGCACGGATTTAGGCCAGGGAAGGGGCTTGGACGAACCCTTCAGGGAATAACAGAACCCATTACTTTGCCAATCATCAAGAAACCTTTTGGACTAGGTTTTAAACCTACTCCAGCAGACGAAGAATGGGCAAAGAAGAGAAGAAATGAGGGTTGGAAGTTACCTCGACCGCTGCCGGATTTATATGCGACTTTCATCAGGCCAAAGTACATCGAAGAAGCAGATGATGAGGTCTTCACAGCTGAGGAAATCGAGGAGATATGTGGGGCAATGAGGGAAATGCTCTACGAGATCCACATGGTTCAGCCAGGTGAAGGAACGAGCACTGCTGAGATGTTGTACATGGGGCCGAGCGCCCAACTCCAAAACTGGGAGGCTACGCCATTCCCGACTAGACGGAAGTCCGGGTAGACCTGTCCTGCCACCTTTCCTGTGTCACAAGTTGTCTCCAGGACATAACTTGAATGTTTTCTTCTTTTCAATTATTGCTTTGAATTCCTAGTTGTAAACACTGTTGTCTTCCAATTTTCCAAAGAAAATATAAAAAAAATAAAAAAATAAATCATTGCTTTCCCATTCTTTCTTTTGTTCTGATTTTTATTATTTTGCCTTTTATCTTTCTTTTCAGTCCTAATAACGCGGCTTTAAATATGACATGCTTGCGGACTTCACTCCCGGATCACAATGAGTTATTTAACTGCGAATTAATGAACCCAGAACCAGAATATGATGCGGAAGAGGCTTTTAGGGAGATAAACCGAGAGTTGGAATATTTCGAGAATAAACCTAAGCCAAATCTGAATGACACTGAACCGGTAAATTTAGGAACCCCAGAAGAAACCCGGGAGACCAAGATAAGCATTCACACGGACAAGAAAACGCGAGAGGCGATAATTCAACTTCTTTTTGAATTCAAAGACGTGTTTGCTTGGTCATATGATGACATGCCGGGACTAGGTGTTGATCTAGTGGTTCATAAATTGCCGATTCATCCTGATTGTCCTCCAGTTCAACAGAAGCAACGAAAGTTCAAAACGGAGGTCAGTGACAAGATTAAAGAGGAGATCACCAAGCAGCTAAAAACGGGAGTGATCCGGGTAGTCCAATATACAACATGGTTGGCGAATGTGGTTCCAGTACCAAAAAAGGACGGGAAAACTCGGGTATGTGTAGATTACCGAGATCTGAATAGAGCAAGTCCTAAAGATAATTTCCCGCTGCCCAACATCCACATCCTCGTTGATAATTGTGCCAAACACGAGATACAGTCTTTTGTAGATTGTTATGCTGGGTATCATCAGGTACTGATGGATGAAAAGGACGCCGAGAAAACTGCCTTCACCACGCCTTGGGGCACCTATTATTACCGGGTCATGCCATTTGGTTTGAAGAATGCTGAGGCTACTTACATGAGGGTGCCATTTTCCATGACATGATGCATCAGGAAATAGAGGTGTACGTGGACGACGTGATAGTCAAGTCCAGGACGCAAGACAATCACATCCAAGACTTGAGGAAGTTCTTCGAGAGATTAAGGAAGTATGACTTGAAGCTAAACCCAGCCAAATGCGCTTTCGGAGTTCCGTCGGGCAAACTTTTGGGCTTCATCGTAAGCAGGAGAGGAATCGAGCTAGATCCAACTAAGATAAAATCCATCAGAGATTTACCTCCCCCAAGAACAAAGAAGGACGTGATGAGTTTGTTGGGCAGGTTGAATTACATCAGTCGGTTCATTGCCCAGCTGACGAGCACGTGCCAGCCCATCTTCAAGCTATTAAGGAAAGACGCGGCGATCAAATGGACTGTCGAATGTCAAGAAGCCTTTGATAAAGTCAAAGAGTACCTTTCGAATCCCCCGGTCTTGGTCCCTCCAGAACCGGGAAGGCCACTTTTCTTGTATCTAACAGTTTTGGAGAACTCTTTCGGCTGCGTCCTCGGGCAACACGACGTAACCGGAAAGAAGGAGCAAGCAATCTACTATTTGAGCAAGAAATTCACCAGCTACGAGGCCAAATACACTCTGCTGGAAAGGACATGTTGCGCTCTCACATGGGTTGCTCAAAAGCTGAGACATTATCTCCAAGCCCACACTACATTCCTCATAAGCAGGTTGGATCCCTTGAAGTATATATTTCAGAAACCAATACCTACTGGGAGACTGGCTAAATGGCAAATCTTGTTTACGGAATTCGACATAGTTTATGTCACTCGCACGGCCATGAAAGCCCAGGCATTAGCTGATCATTTGGCCGAAAATCCGGTCGATGAGGAATACCAGCCATTGGATACTTACTTTCCAGATGAAGAGGTAAACACCGTAGAAGTGATCTCGGAGGGAGCTCATGTTTGGAAGATGTTCTTTGACGGAGCCGTGAACGCCAAGGGTGTAGGGATTGGGGCAATTTTGATCTCGCCTTCCGGTCAGCATTATCCCGCCACAGCTAGACTGCGTTTCTTTTGCACAAACAATACAGCTGAGTATGAAGCCTGCATTATGGGCATGCATATGGCAATCGATCAGGATGTCGAAAACTTACTGATTATGGGAGATTCTGACCTGATCATCCGGCAACCTCAAGGCGAGTGGGAAACTCGGGATGTCAAACTTATCCCATACCGACAACATGTGGAGGACCTCAGCAAGCGCTTTACCTCAATAGAGTTCAGGTATATTCCGAGGTGTCACAATGAACTGGCAGATGCACTTGCTACTTTGGCTTCAATGTTACCCTACCCGGGCAACGCCCACGTCGATCCTTTGGAAATCCAAATCAAGGAAAGACACGGTTACTGTAGTGTAATCGAGGCGGGATCAAATACGCAGCCTTGGTACCATGACATCAAGAAATTCTTGAAGACACAAGAATACCCCGAGCACGCTACAGGAGATCAAAAAAGGACCATTAGGCGACATGCAAGTGGTTTCTTTCTGAGCGGGGAATTGTTGTATAAGAGGACCCCGAACCTCAATCTCCTAAGATGTGTCGATATCGAGGAAGCGAGAAAGATCATGCACGAAGTACACGCAGGTGTGTGTGGACCTCACATGAACGGGTATGTCTTAGCGAAGAAAATCCTTAGAGCAGGTTATTACTGGACGACCATGGAAAAGGATTGCTTCAGCTTCGTTCGGAAATGTCATCAGTGTCAGGTGCACGGTGATTTGATTCATGCACCTCCCACGGAACTGCATCCCATGTCTGCGCCTTGGCCATTTGTCGCCTGGGGCATGGACGTCATTGGACCAATTGAACCAAAGGCCTCGAATGGACACAGGTTTATACTGGTTGTCATCGATTACTTCACAAAATGGGTAGAAGCTGTCACTCTCAAGTCGGTCACTAAGAAAGCTGTAGTAGATTTTGTGCACTCAAATCTTATCTGTCGTTTCGGTATTCCTGCGACTATCATTACAGATAACGCATCAAACTTGAACAGTCACTTGATGGGAGACGTATGCGAGCAATTCAAGATAACGCATAGGAATTCCACTCCTTATCGGCCAAAAGCCAATGGTGCCGTGGAAGAAGCAAACAAAAACATCAAGAAGATTTTGAGGAAGACTATCCAAAGTTCCCGACAGTGGCATGAGCAGTTACCATTTGCACTATTAGGGTACCGCACTACGGTACGCACATCGGTGGGAGCGACTCCTTATCTTTTGGTTTATGGGACCGAGGCTGTAATACCGGCAGAGGTAGAAATTCCTTCGCTTCGAATCATTGTCGAAGCAGAAATCGAAGACAGCGAGTGGGTTAAGGCTCGACTGGAGCAATTGACGTTGATTGATGAAAAGCGAATGGCCGCAGTTTGTCACGGACAGTTATACCAACAAAGGATGGCCCGTGCTTACAACAAGAAAGTCCGACCCCGGAATTTCGAAGTAGGTCAGCTGGTACTGAGGCGTATTCTGCCGCATCATGAAGAAGCAAAAGGAAAGTTTGCCCCAAATTGGAAAGGCCCATACATCGTAAGGAAAATATTGCCAAGAGGAGCATTGTATTTAGGTGATATCGAAGGAAATGACCCCGACACAGCAGTAAATGCAGATGCAGTCAAGAGGTACTACGTCTAAATCATACTCCAGTGGTCCTGACACATTTGAAAATGGCGAAGGTTTTATCCCCCCGCTTACAAAAAAGCACAACAAAACAAAAAAAAATTGATTGAGGCCTGAACTACGTTTGACTTGATTCCGAAAGGATACGTAGGCAGCCTCTCCCTGAGGTTCAGTCACACCAACAATAAAATCCCATTCACCCTGAAATTGAAACTGGGGCACGTCGAGCAGTTTAGAAGTTAGTATCATCTACCTCTCTTTACCAAGCACAAGCCTTCAAATCAATTACCGAATATGGTGGGGAACCAATAAGCGTCACAAATGGAGACCAGCACACTCTGAATTGAGAAAGATGAAATGAGAGAGTCTCGGCGGTGAAAACCTTCGGGCACCATGAGGCGACGGGAGAAGAGAAACCAAAATGAGAGAGCTTGTTTAGTAAAAAACTCGCAAAGAGTGCTATCAAGCGATGACAGGAAGAGAAATGAGAGAGGTCAGCCGGCGAAAACCCGCAAAGGGTGCTGTTGACCGAAAAAGAATGACGCCATCCCAAGAAAGTTTCGGCAGAGTGCCACCAGTTTGGAATCACAGATCCGTTCTGGTTCAGGAAAACGCAAGCTCTTAGAAGGTCAGACGTCCAGTCCAAAAAGCATGTCATGTCATTTAAAGCCAGCGTTATCTTCCTCAGATAAGTCTTTCTCATCCCGAAAAGGGTATTCCTTTTCTGATTTGTTTTCCCCTTTCTTTGTTTCTTTTCGAATCCCTTTTGCATTTTAACCCCGAGTTCAGGACACACCGGAAAGGACAGGTGGCAGGTTTGTTTGCACGGAATCCCGTCTCATGAAGGAAAGCACCTCCTCTCGTTGATATGACTACCCAAGCATGATGAATCATGACGTTTGATGGTGTTCCGGAGTAAAGAAGAAAGAGAGAAATCTTGAAATCTTCCCCAGCAAGTCCACCTTCGGACAAATCCCCACAGAGTCTCCCCCTGTACAAAACCCCACAGAGTTTCTCTTTTGTACAATCTCCCACAAAGTCTCCCCAGTATAAAAAAAAAAAAGTCCCCGTTGGAATTTCATCAGCACATCCCCAGCGAGTCCTTTGTAAATATTCCCCAACAAGCTTACCCCAACAAACCCTGGGAAACCCGTTTTGAAACAAAAACCCAGCATACCCCATTGTACAGAATCCGCACAAAGAATCCACTTTGTAAATATTCCCCCCACATAGCTTCCTTTTGTACAAGTTCCCACAGAACACCTCCAATAAAATCCCCGTTGAGAACCTTCAATCAAAATGGGACAAAATAAAAAAAAGAGGCCTTACGAGGCAAATCATCACAGAATCCGGAAATACAAGCCTGAGCAGTCTAAAGGTTTCGCCATTCGAATCAAATCAATGGCGTGACTTCGCAACAGAAATAGAGACGCAACAAAGCAATTGGGAACGATCAAGGTTACCGAACCAACCGTCGTTTCCGAACTAACAATTGTTCTTTGTCTGAAAAGTTGAAACAGGTCTAATCCAAGACACCCGTGCAAGAAGCAGGTGTCGCCCAAAGAAGAAGGTACACGGGTACAGGAAGTACTTCGGCAATGATGAATTCACTCGAAAGGTAAGCTTCCACGAAACTCCCCTTTATCTTCTATTAAAACAAGAAAACTCAAAAAAAATAGATCGTGTAGTATTCTCGAGCCTTATCCCCCAGCCAGTCAGCATTAGGGTTTTAAACCCTAAACTGAATTTTCCCTTTTATCAGCATTAGGGTTTTAAACCCTAAACTGAACTTTTTCCTTTCAGCCAACATTAGGGTTTTAAACCCTAAACTGAACTTTCCTTTCAATCAGCATTAGGGTTTTAAAACCCTAAACTGAATTTTCTTTTTAGTCAGCATTAGGGTTTTAAACCCTAAACTGAACTTTTCCTTCCAGCCAGCATTAGAGTTTTAAACTCTAAACTGAGTTTTTTCATGCAATCAGCATTAGGGTTTTAAACCCTAAACTGAATTTTCTTTTAGTCAGCATTAGGGTTTTAAACCCTAAACTGAACTTTTCCTTCCAGCCAGCATTAGAGTTTTAAACTCTAAACTGAGCTTTTTCATGCAATCAGCATTAGGGTTTTAAACCCTAAACTGAATTTTCCTTTTAGTCAGCATTAGGGTTTTAAACCCTAAACTGAACTTTTCCCTTTCAGCCAGCATTAGAGTTTTAAACTCTAAACTGAGCTTTTCCATGCAATCAGCATTAGGGTTTTAAACCCTAAACTGAATTTTCCTTTTAGTCAGCATTAGGGTTTTAAACCCTAAACTGAACTTTTTCCTTTCAGCCAGCATTAGAGTTTTAAACTCTAAACTGAGCTTTTTCATGCAATCAGCATTAGGGTTTTAAACCCTAAACTGAATTTTCCTTTTAGTCAGCATTAGGGTTTTAAACCCTAAACTGAACTTTTTCCTTTCAGCCAGCATTAGAGTTTTAAACTCTAAACTGAGCTTTTTCATGCAATCAGCATTAGGGTTTTAAACCTTAAACTGAATTTTCCTTTTAGTCAGCATTAGGGTTTTAAACCCTAAACTGAACTTTTTCCTTTCAGCCAGCATTAGAGTTTTAAACTCTAAACTGAGCTTTTTCATGCAATCAGCATTAGGGTTTTAAACCCTAAACTGAATTTTCCTTTTAGCCAGCATTAGAGTTTTAAACTCTAAACTGAGCTTTTTCATGCAATCAGCATTAGGGTTTTAAACCCTAAACTGAATTTTCCTTTCAGCCAGCATTAGAGTTTTAAACTCTAAACTGAGCTTTTTCATGCAATCAGCATTAGGGTTTTAAACCCTAAACTGAATTTTCCTTTCAGCCAGCATTATAGTTTTAAACTCTAAACTGAGCTTTTCCATGCAATCAGCATTAGGGTTTTAAACCCTAAACTGAATTTTCCTTTTAGTCAGCATTAGGGTTTTAAACCCTAAACTGAACTTTTTCCTTTCAGCCAGCATTAGAGTTTTAAACTCTAAACTGAGCTTTTTCATGCAATCAGCATTAGGGTTTTAAACCTTAAACTGAATTTTCCTTTTAGTCAGCATTAGGGTTTTAAACCCTAAACTGAACTTTTTCCTTTCAGCCACCATTAGAGTTTTAAACTCTAAACTGAGCTTTTTCCTGCAATCAGCATTAGGGTTTTAAACCTTAAACTGAATTTTCCTTTTAGTCAGCATTAAGGTTTTAAACCCTAAACTGAACTTTTTCCTTTCAGCCAGCATTAGAGTTTTAAACTCTAAACTGAGCTCTTTCATGCAATCAACATTAGGGTTTTAAACCCTAAACTGAATTTTCCTTTCAGCCAGCATTAGAGTTTTAAACTCTAAACTGAGCTTTTTCATGCAATCAGCATTAGGGTTTTAAACCCTAAACTGAATTTTCCTTTCAGCCAGCATTAGAGTTTTAAACTCTAAACTGAGCTTTTCCATGCAATCAGCATTAGGGTTTTAAACCCTAAACTGAATTTTCCTTTTAGTCAGCATTAGGGTTTTAAACCCTAAACTGAACTTTTTCCTTTCAGCCAACATTAGAGTTTTAAACTCTAAACTGAGCTTTTTCATGCAATCAGCATTAGGGTTTTTAAACCCTAAACTGAATTTTCCTTTTAGTCAGCATTAGGGTTTCAAACCCTAAACTGAACTTTTTCCTTTTAGTCAGCATTAGGGTTTTAAACCCTAAACTGAACCTTTCCCCATCTAGTCGGTATTAGGGCTCCAACCCTGAACTGAGCATGCATATCCCCTTTCATCAATTTTATGAACTTCCTGTTGAATAATTAACGAAATTTTCCTAGTGAAACTGGGGCAGAAAATTTCGTTCGTTTGTTTTCTCCCGCAGGTCTGACCTCGAGCCACATGGATTGAAATGACCCACGAGATGAATCCCAGTTCGGAATCAAAAAAAAAAAGAAAAATAGAAAAAAAAGAGAAGATGTCCCAAGATATCGGAGTAAATGCAAGAAGGATTGACTCCAACGTTTAATTAAGGGCCTGAACCTTGCCAATCGCGTCTCACTCAGTATCCCAGAGGTTAAACAAGTCGCCGCAACTCGCAAGCATCAAGATTCAGATCGGAGTCTACAAGCAGAATCAGCTAAGACCCAAGATCAAGTCGTAAAAGAATCATAGATAGGAATCTTGTAACTAGCAGTTGACGTGCATATAAGTAGTTAGTTCAGTTTCCAATTTTCGTTTGGTTGTAATAAGGCGGTCAGTGACGTAGCAGTGACAACAGCAGCAGCAGTAGCAGCAAGCATTGCAGTCCCATGGTAGTCCCAGCTACCAAAACTTCTCGAACTACATTGACCTGATTCCTGTTTAGCCCAGGATATGTAGGAAATCTTTGAAGCAAGATTCGGTCAGATCTTTCAAAAAAACCATGCTTCATACGGAGTGGTCCATAGGCAAAAATCGCTCATACACGCTCACTTTATCTTTGCACGAAAACTCTTCGTGTTTCCGAACAAAGAGGGGCAGCTGTGAGCACGTGATTTTTGTTTCGCACGATAATCGCTCCAAAAAGAAATAAAAAATAATAATTGGCCCTGCTGTACAATTTTTGGATTTCTGTGCGGCACCTTGTTGATTTATTTGTGACTTCGGCCCATTTTTATTTATTTACTTTATTAAAACAAAATTCAAAAAAATATATGTGTCCTGCATAATTCGAACCGTAATCCGGTCGTTAAATAGAAAATCATGAATAGGCATCTTCGTCCGTGATTTTTATTTTGTTTGACTTTACCTGTTTCGAAATATTTTAGTGTGTGTGCAAATAATTGTATTGAGTGTGTATTTAATTTTAATTTGATTTTTTTGGCTTAGTTTTGTTTTAAAATAAATGAGAAAAAAAGAAATAAAAAAAAAATAAAGAAAGGACCCCTTCCCTTCCGGACTTGGGCCAATTTTAACAAAATTGGCCCAAACAAACAGCCCAAAACCCAGGCCTGCCCGGTCCAAGTCCAGCTGATGCCTAGAGAGTCCAAACGACGTCGTTTCAATCCAGTGTGGTCTGGACCATTGATCTCAGATTGATCAACGGCCAAGATCACTTTCCCATACCCACGAACAGAACCCGACCCGTTTACACCCGGACCGAACCCAAACCCTCAACACTTGAAACGACACCGTTCCACTTAACCACCAGATCCAGACCGTAGATCTAAATTGATCTAACGGTCGAGATCCGTCCACCCACTAACTATATAAGTTCACAATCGTACCCTGCCCCCCTATCCAATACCCCAGCCTCGTCGTCTTCACCCAAACCCACAAACCCTAGAGCCGCCCCTGTACTCCTCACCATGAAAAACCGGCGGCATGAACGCCGGTGACCTCGCCCTGAACACCATAGAACCCCCTCACCACCCTGAACATAGACCTGTTAACCATTTAGTTCGAATCACCCTCCAGGTCCTCGAATCTTCATTTGAAGATTCGAGTCAAAACTCGATCTACACCAACCAACCCCAGCTTCACACCAGACACTCCCCAGACCCCCCTCGTGACCAAACCATACTTGGTTTGGTCCGAATCTGACCAGGGAAG
The DNA here is from genome assembly GCF_000715075.1 of Nicotiana tabacum. NCBI lineage: Eukaryota > Viridiplantae > Streptophyta > Magnoliopsida > Solanales > Solanaceae > Nicotiana > Nicotiana tabacum. Next base: position 92,899,601 of record NC_134086.1, on the reverse strand, counting down.
CCTGAATCCCGGATCTGAGTTTTGAAAATTTTTGTAGTTCTTCGTCACTGGTTCATACCAGTTCAACCGAAGAGATTAAGGTCTAATGGACTTTAATCAAAGTGTTTCTCATCTGAGAAACACTCCGATTAAAGTCCATTCAGCCTTAAGAAAAGTCTGTCCAAATCCGAGTCAAGGTTTTGATTTTTCAAAGAGTTGAGGTGAGTCTTGTTTTCTTTTCTTTATTTTTGTTTTAGTCCGTGTAATTTGTTTTTAAAAGTCTGTTCATATTTGTTTTAATTTTACCAACTTCTGTTTGTCCACTTTGCCTGAACCACTGTGTTTGTTTGAATCCCTCCTATTCTGATAAGGCATGTGTATTGGTTGTGTTCCAAATTTGTATTGATTAACTGATTCCTCGAAGTATAATTTTGTTTAATCAGTATAAGTCGAGTCATGTGTCCCATACTTTAAATGTCTGATTTTTGGCTACGATTGAGTATGTTAATGCTAATATAGTCGAGTCGACATGTGTCGTCAATTAGTTTCAGCTATCCGAACAATAACAAATCGACTCACTTCTGCTAAGCATGTGTTGAGATAATTAAGAACCAGTTTTTGTTTACTTATGGCTGTTTGAATTGATCAGTAATGTAAAAAGGATTGTTTGTGTTTAAATTCTGAATTGGAAGGCATGTGCACTCATGCACAGCATGTGCACTCATGCACAGCATGTGCATTGGTGCACCTCATGTGCTTTGTGCACAGCCTGTGGCCTGCATAAAGGTTTTTGCTAAATTTTAAACAATTTGACAGCATATGCTGTCAGATACATTCTACTGCCCATACTTGGCTTTAGTTTAAAGAAGTATTTAAACCTTTTAAAAGTCAAATCTGCCAGGGAATGTTGATGGGGTTTAATACTTAATTAGCTAAAGTTGGAATTGAAAATGGAAGGCACATGGGAGGGGTACTGTGATATTCTAAAAACAGGCTGTTAAAAGGGGTGGTGTTGAGGCTTATATAAGGAGGAGGACCTGGGAGATAAAAGATATACAGAATTAGGGGGAGAGACAGAATTGAAAAGGGGGAGATCAGAAAATACAGGAAGAAGGGAAAACACACTGTGAGGAGTTTTGAAAGAGAGAGCTTGAAAGACATACAAAGAGATACAGACATAGAGGGATATTTAGACTGAGAGGATTGAAAAGGATAGAACTGATTTTAGGAAAACACAGATAGAGGGAGGTTAAGAGATAGAAAGTATACAATCTACAATCGGAAATTGCTTCTTCCTATTTGTTATTTGGGTTTTGAGTTGTCCAACTTGTTGAAATCAATTCTGATTCTTTGAAGTTCCAGTTGTGTCTATTGAGTCAAGTGTTTTCCATTGGTTTACTACTGATTTGGTCTGCTTGGAGTTCTGATTCTACTCCACTGGATGTTGCTGTCATTTGGCTATTGCTTTCTATTGGCCATAGTGGCATTTCTGCACTCGAGCCTGTTTCTTGCTGTATTGCTTTGCCTGCTGCTATTCTGCCCTGCTGTTACTGATAGTGCTGTGATTGCTGCTGCATTTTGTTGTCATTGTACTCTGCTGACTGCCCTTTTCTTCAATTGTCAAATATTTCCAGGTACACAACCTCTGAAACCTTGTATTGTTGAAAGTTTGAAGTTGAAACAGAAATAAAGAAACGAACAGTTGTTCATGTTATAACATGGGTGTTAAAAATAGGTCGAATGTTAGTTGGGATTGTATTTTTACTGCAAACTGCAAATACTTTGTATAAACTAGCATACATTCTGTTTGAGATGGACTGTTAGATAACATTGTTCAATAGTAATGACAGTATGACATAGACAGCATGTTTGATTTAGTATACATTCAGTTCAGTATAACGCTCTGTTTGGCTTAGTTATGACTCTATAACATAGAGTCATGGCAGGCACTTGTATGTATTTTTGCCTAGACCACTGAATTGACAAATCTGTGGTATTAGGTCTGGGATAAATGTATCCCAAACAAACTCTCATGCAGTCACATTAAGAGTCTGGCTATGAATGCCAGTTCTCCTGTCAGTTTTATTTGTTCCAATGCAGGTTCGATATCGTGTTTCGGTATAGATTCTTTGTTTCGAAATAATGTGATGATTTTTGAGAAAACTAATAGTCATCTTGAGTTCAATTAGTAGTAATTTTCCTAATAAACAGCCGATTTCGTTTATCAATTTCAAATAGGTTAGAGTGTTAAAATAGAATTTGGAGGTTGTTAAACATAACTCAATATATGTTGTTAGTTTGTTTGCAATCTCACTTAGCAGATTAATAAGCTTATTCACTCGATGAAGACAAAGCATGAGGTAACTCTCACCTCATGGACAATCAATCAGGTAATCAAACAAATTTAGGTTCAGCAAACATAATAAGGATTCAGTCTGTATTTGCTCAAACAAGCAAAGTTCGGTATCATCCTTCCCTTTAAAGATAAACGTAGTAGAAATGTAGCCACTGTAGGGTACCCTTCTAAAATAATGAGACGAGCCTCGCCGAATAAAAATGCAAATTGCGGGGCCCTCAACAATTGATCATGATAAATACTTAGAATTTGGGACGGACTGTTTTAGTGAATTCCACTGCCTTCCCCAAAGATAATAACGCGTTTAGATTCTTTAGGCGCGACTTTAAGTAAATTATATTCTTAAAATCGGGTGCACATTGATGTGACCCAAATCCAAGTCTCAACGGAGTCAAAATGTATTAATAACTACGGGTGCATTGACTGTGACGTAGTTCGAGATGCATTTTCACGACGTTGCAATTCTATAAAATAAATGATAATAATAAAAGCGGTTTAAACTTAATAAAAGCACATAAGTCACAACCTGTATTTAAATCAGATACTTAGCCATTATAACAATTTAAGCGACCGTGCTAGAACCACGGGATTCGAGGGTGCCTAACACCTTCCCTCGGGTCAACAGAATTCCTTACTTAGAATTTCTGGTTCGCAGACTTCATTTGGAAAAGTCGAAAATTTCCTCGATTTGGGATTCAAGATAAACCGGTGACTTGGGACACCAAAAGCCAAACCTTTCCCAAGTGGCGACTCTGAATTAAATAAATAATCCCATTTCGAATATTGTCACTTAAATTGGAAAAACTCCCCTCGCGCATTTATCCTTCGGGGCGGGCGCGCAAAAAGGAGGTGTGACAGGCTTTAATTTGAGGATTTGAAGGTCGAGTTGTGATCAGAATTGAGTAATTTTGGTATTGTTGGACTCGTGGTTGAATGAATGTTCGAATTTTGGTAACTTTGTCGAATTCCGAGACATTGGGCTAGGATTGAATTTTGAGTTGACTTTTTGACTTTTGTTAAAGAACTTAAAATCTTTTAACATGATTTCAACTTAAAATCAATGGTTTTCATGGGGAAAATTGGGTGTTTTGGGTAGAACCTAGGTTTTTCAAAAAATTGGGGATTTGGACCTCGATTTGAGGTCCGATTTCAAAATAAATTATATATTTGGGTTCGTGGGGGAATGGGTAATCGGGTTTTGGTTAGAACCTCGGGTTTTAACCATGTGGGCCCGGGGGCGATTTTTTACTTTTTGGGCAAAACTTTGGAAAACTCATTTTTATGCATTCAAATTGATTCATTTGGCGTTTATTGATGTAATTAAGTAACTTGTGACTAGATACGAGCGAATTGGTAGTGGAATCAAGGAGTAAAGCTATAATTGAATCGTGAATTGTGTTCGTGGCATCAAGGTAAGTGTTTGGTCTAACCTTAGCTTGAGGAATTAGGAGTTGAGTCATATTATCTATGTGGTAATTGTTGAGTACGACGTATATGCATGGTGACGAGTATCTATACGTTGGTGTCTAGCATGCCCGTGAGTCTTTATATTGTGATTATCATGACTTTGTTGTATCTTCCATGCCTTAGTGGTGGTTCCTATTTGTGGTATAAAATTGTGGAAGGAATTGTGATCTATGAACCTTGAGGAGCGTTGACTCAAGTTGTATAACAAATTGTGAAAGTATAAGTGATAATTGAACCTCTAGAGCATTGGCTCGAGTTGTAATGTGAATAGTGAAGCAAAAGTGAGAAAGAGAAGAGATCATTATGTTATCACCCTTGCCGAGCTATTGTTGATTTATTTGTTATCTCCCTTGCCGGGATGTTGATGTTATTGATGTTGTTCCCTTGCTGGGATTAAATTGTTGAATTATTGTTCCATTGCCGAGATTTTTATTGCAGTTTCATTTGTTCCCTTGACCTATTGTTTGTGGTTGTTGTTTGGGTAAGGAAGAGAGTTAAAGCACGAAAGGTGATGCCGTGCATTATTTGTTTTGTGAGGAAAGAGTGTAAAGCACGAAGGGTGATACCGTGTGTGATTGTGAGGAAAGAGTGTAAAGCACGAAGGGTGATGCCGTGCCGCACGATGTACCATTCCATGTCGATTATATTGATTATATGGCTAGGAAAGAGAGTAAAATCACGAAGGGTGATGCCGTGTACATTTTTATTATATGATTGCTTTGGTGAGGACGAGAGTAAAATCACGAAGGGTGATGCTTTGCATTTGTTGATTTCTGATTCTTTGTTGATATCTGAGTTATATTGTCCCTTTCATTACTTGATGCCTTTCTATTCAGAATGTTATCTCCCCACATCATGCTCCCCCTCCCATATTGAGTGGTTATTTCTGTATTTCTTTCCACTGTATATGTATTTGAACTGCACAAGTTTATTTGGTAATCTGATCCTAGCCTTGTCACTACTTCGCCGAGGTTAGGCTAGACACTTACCAGCACATGGGATCAGTTGTGCTGATACTACACTCTGCACTATGTGCAGATCCCGGAGCAGCTTTTGGACCGTAGTGTGAAAGCTACCTTCAGTCCACCCGGAGATCCGAGGTAGACCTGCAGGCGTCCGCAGGCCCTGGCGTCTCCCGCTATCCATATTTCCTGTTTCACCTTCCTTCTATTCTGAAACAATGTACTATTATTTCTTCAGACTTTGTATGTAGCAATCTTAGACAGTCTGTGACCCTGTGACACCAGGTTTTGGGTGGTTAAGGCTTAAGTATTTGTAATAGATACAGTTTTCATATATTTCATTGTTGTCTTCCGCTTAAATTTGAATTTTCGTTGTTATCACGTTATCGCCTTATATTTATTATAAAGAAACAATCGGTTAATGAAGTAATTATATTAAAGGTTTGGCTTGCCTAGCTCACATTAATAGGCGCTATCACGACTCCCGGGGATGGGAAATCCAGGTCGTGACAAGTTAGTATCAGAGCTCTAGGTTACATGGGTCTCACAGTTCACAAACAAGCTTAGTAGAGTCTGAGGGATCGGTACGGAGACATCTGTATTTATCCCCCAGAGGCTACAAAGTTAGGAACAACTTCACATTTATTCTTTCCTATCGTGCGGTTTGGTTTCTCAATGCTAATTGAATTTCTACTCTATTTTTTCGTAGATGGTGAGAACACGCACTTCCTCATCCACTGACCAGTAATCCGAGCCCCCAACAGCAGCTCCCATGAGGGGAAGAGGGCAAGGGCGAGGCCGAAATAGGGGCAGAACTCAGCCCCGAGCAGCACCACCAGCGGCGGAGCTTTAGGTTGACTTTGATGATGAGGTTCCGACCCCAACAGTTTCGGTGGGCCAGCTCAGGTCCCAGAGGGGTTTATTGCTACCCCAGTTCTTCAGGATGCTCTGGTCCGTCTGGTGGGCCTCTTGGAGAGTGTCTCCCGAGCAGGCTTGCTTCCTGTAGCACCAGCCGTCTCTCAGGCTGGAGAGGAGCCCAACTCCTGCTACTCGCACTCCGGAGCAGGTAGCTCCCAAGTATCAGACTCCAGCGGTCCAGCCAGTTGGAGAAGTTCAGCTGGGTGTGGTAGCTCAGACCGGGCATGGAGCATCTATGTCTATCGATGCTTTGTAAAGGTTGGATAGGTTCACCTAGCTCTTCACTACTACTTTCAGTGGTGCATCTACTGAGGATCCCTAGGATTATCTAGACAGCTATCATGAGGTTCTTAGGAACATGGGGATAGTTGAGACCAATGGGGTCGATTTTGCTACTTTTTGCTTATCTAGATCCGCCAAGACTTGGTCGAGAGATTATTGCTTAGCTAGACCAGCCGGATTGCCAGCCTTGACTTGGGAGTAGTTTACGCGGCTATTTCTGGAGACGTTTCTCCCCATCACTCAGATAGAGGCCTATCAAAGGCAGTTTGAGTGCCTCCAGCAGGGTTCTATAACTGTTACCCAGTATGAGACCAGATTCATCGTCTTGGCTCGTCATGCTCTTATCATACTTCCCACCTAGAGAGAGAGGGTGAGGAGGTTCATTGATGGACTTATTCAGCCGATTCGTCTTCAGATGGCTAGGGAGGTAGAGAGTTAGATATCTTTCCATGAGGTGGCCAATATGGCCAGGAGAGTGGAGATAGTTCTTTCATAGGGAGGTGGTCATGGGTCAGACAAGAGGCCCCGTCATTCAGGCCGATTCAGTGGTACCTCGTCTGGAGGTAGGGATTCATATGGTAGAGGTCATCCTCCTACGCCTTTTCAGTCAGCACTTTAGGTTTCTCACGGTACTTCAGGTGGCTGTGGTCTTCAGATGCAATATTTTGATCAGCAGTCCTACAGTGCACCACCTACTCCTATCAGTGCACCGCTGCTTCAGAGTTTCTGGGGTGGTCATTCATGTCGTCAGGGCCAGCAGTCTCAGCAGCCGAGGGCTTGTTACACTTGTGGTTATATGGGTCACATTGCTAGGTTTTGCCCTCGAGCACCGAGTGGCTCTCAGCATCAGGGTTCCCGTGCCATGGTTTAGGTACCTGGTGTTCCACAGCCCGCCCAGCTAGCTAGATGTGGGGGTAAAGGTGCTAGAGGTGGAGGTAGAGGTATTAGAGGTGAAGGCCAGCTAGCAGCAGCCCGTCCCAGAGATGTAGTTTAGGGTGGTGGGGCCCAACCCAATGTTATGCTCTTCCAGCCAGGCCTGAGGATGAGGCTTCGGATGCAGTTATTACAGGTACGGTTCTGGTTTGTTATAGAGATGCTTCAGTGTTATTTGATCCAGGGTCTACATACTCGTATGTGTCATCTTATTTTTCACCGTATCTGGTCATGCCTAGTGATTCTTTGAGTACTCCTATTTATGTGTCTACACAGGTGGGTGATTCTATTGTGGTAGATCGAGTCCATTATTCATGTATAGTTGTTATTGGGGGTCTTGTGACTCGTGTAGATTTGCTTCTTCTAGACATGGTTGATTTTGATGTCATATTAAGGATGGACTGGTAATCACCTTACCACGTTATCTAGGACTGTCATGCCAAGACTGTGACCTTAGTTTTGCTGGGATTGCCTCATTTAAAGTGGAGAGGGACTCCTAGTCATTCTACTCGTAGTGTTATCTCTTATGTGAAGGCTCGGCGTATGGTCGAGAAGGGGTGTTTGGCCTATTTAGCATATGTACGTGATTCTAGTGCAGAGATTCCTTCTATTGATTCTGTGCCCATTGTTCATGAGTTTCCTGAGGTTTTTCCTTCACACCTGCCAGGTATGCCACCCGACATGGATATTGACTTTTGCATTAATTTGGCTCCGGGCACTCAGCCCATTTCTATTTCGTCGTATCGTATGGCCCGACCATAGTTGAAAGAGTTGAAGGAATAGTTTCAAGACTTGCTTGAGAAGGGTTTTATTAGGCCATGTGTTTCGCCTTGGGGTGCTCCGATGTTTTTTGTTAAGAAGAAGTACGGATCGATGAGAATGTGTATTGATTACCGGCAGTTGAACAAGGTTACAATCAAGAATAAGTATCCATTACCGAGGATTGATGATTTGTTTGATCAGCTTCAAGGTGCCAAGGTATTTTCGAAGATTGACTTGAGATCTGGCTACCATCAGTTGAGGATTAGGGCATCCGATGTCCCTAAGACAGCTTTCCGCACTCGGTACGGGCATTATGAGTTCTTGATGATGTCATTCGGGTTGACAAATGCCCCAACAACTTTTATGGATTTGATGAACCGAATGTTCAAGCCTTATTTGGATTCATTTGTGGTAGTCTTCATTGATGATATTTTGATTTATTCCCGCAGCCGGGAGGAGCACGAGCAACATCTTAGAGTGGTTTTTCAAACCTTGAGGGATAGTCAGTTATATGCTAAGTTCTCGAAGTGTGAATTCTGGTTGAGTTTAGTTGCATTCCAGGGTCATGTTGTATCAACAGAGTTTATTCAGGTTGATCCGAAGAAGATTGAGGCAGTCAAGAACTGGTCTAGATCAGCATCAGCTACAGAGATTCAGAGTTTCTTGGGATTGGCAGGCTACTATCGTCGGTTCGTGGAGAGGTTTTCATCTATCGTAGCCCTAATGACTAGGTTAACCCAGAAGGGTACCCAATTCAGATGGTCAGATAAGTGTGAGGCAAGCTTTCAGAAGCTCAAGACATCTCTAACTATGGCACCAGTGTTGGTATTGCCCACAGGTTCAGGGCCTTATACAGTCTATTGTGATGCATCTCGTATTGGACTTCGTGCAATGTTGATGCAGGATGGCAAGGTCATAGCCTATGCTTCACGGCAGTTGAAGATTCATGAGAAGAACTATCCGGTTCATGATTAGGAGTTGGCAGCCATTGTTCACGCGTTGAAGATTTGGAGGCATTATCTGTATGGCGTGGCATGTGAGGTGTTCACGGATCACGAGAGTCTTCAGTATTTGTTCAAGTAAAAGGAGTTGAATTTGAGGCATAGGAGGTGGTTGGAGTTGTTGAAAGATTATGATATCACTATCTTATATCACCCGAGAAAGGCCAATATGGTGGCCGATGCTTTGAGTAGGAAGTCAACTAGTATGGGCAGTCTTGCTTATATTTCAGTCGGTGAGAGATCGCTTGCTCTAGATGTTCAGGCTTTGGCCAATCAGTTCGTGAGGTTGGATGTTTCTGAGCCTAGCCGTGTGTTAGCTTGCACAGTCGCTCGCTCTTCATTATTAGAGCATATCCGAGATCGGCAGTATGATGATCCCCATTTGTGTGTCCTTAGAGACACGGTGCATCACGTAGGTGCCAAGCAGGTTACCTTAGGTGATGATGGAGTTTTGAGATTGCAGGGTCGAGTTTGTGTGCCTAATGTAGATGGGCTTCGAGAGTTGATTTTAGAGGAGGCCCATAGTTCCCGGTACTCTATTCATTCGGGCGCCGCGAAGATGTATCGAGATTTGCGACAACATTATTGGTGGCGGAGAATGAAGAAGGATATCATTGCATATGTAGCTCGGTGTTTGAATTGTCAGCAGGTTAAGTACGAGCATCAGAGTCCCGCTGGTTCATTTCAAAAGATTGAGATTCCTTAGTGGAAATGGGAGCGTATCACTATGGACTTTGTTGTTGGTCTCCCACGGACTCAGAGGAAGTTCGATGCAGTGTGGGTTATTGTTGATAGGCTGACCAAGTCAGTGCATTTCATTCCTATGGCAGTCTCTTATTCTTCCGAGAGGTTAGCTGAGATCTATATCCGGGAGATTGATCGTCTTCATGGTGTGCCCAAGTCTATTATTTCGGACCGAGGTACGCAGTTTACCTCGCATTTCTGGAGGGCAGTTCAGCGAGATTTGGGCACACGGGTTGAGTTGAGCATAGCATTTCATCCTCACACGGACGGGCAGTCCGAGTGAACTATTTAGATTTTGGAGGATATGCTCTGAGCTTGTGTCATTGACTTTGGAGGCTCGTGGGATCAGTTTTTGCCTTTAGCAGAGTTTGCCTACAACAACAACTACCAGTCGAGTATCTAGATGGCTCCTTATGAGGCTTTATATGGTAGGCGGTGTCGGTCTCCGGTTGGATGGTTTGAGCCGGGAGAGGCTCGGTTGTTGGGTAGATCTGGTTCAGGAGGCCTTGGACAAGGTCGGGATTATTCAGGATAGGCTTCGTACAACTCAGTCCAGGCAAAAGAGTTATGCCGACCATAAGGTTCAAGATTTGGCTTTCATGGTCGGTGAGCGAGTATTGCTTCGAGTGTCGCCTATGAAGGGCGTGATGAGATTTGGGAAGAAGGGCAAGCTTAGCCCTAGGTTCATTGGCCCGTTTGAGATTCTTGATCGAGTGGGAGAGGTGGCTTATAGACTTGCATTGTCGCCGAGCTTATCAGCCATACATCCGGTGTTTCATGTGTCCATCCTTTGGAAGTATCACGGCTATCCATCCCACGTGTTATATTTCAGTACTGTCCAGTTGGACAAGGACTTGTCTTATGAGGAGGAGTCGGTAGCTATTCTAGACCGGCAGGTTCGTTAGTTGAGATCGAAGAGTTTTCCTTTTGTTCGTGTTCAGTAGAGAGGTCAGCCTCCTGAGGCATCGACCTGGGAGTCCGAGTCCGATATGCAGAGTCGTTATCTCCATCTTTTCCCTGACTCAGGTACTTCCTTCTTCTGTCCGTTCAAGGACGAACGGTTGTTTTAGAGGTGAAGAATGTGATGACCCTCCTAAATGTGAAAATCTGTGAAAAATGATAAATTTTGACTATAAAATGAACTAATTTGACTTTGGTCAACGTTTTGGGTAAAAGGAACCGGACCCGTGATTCGACAGTCCCGGAGGGTCCGTAGGAAAATATGGGACTTGGATGTGTGCCCGAAATCGAATTCCGAGGTCCCAAGCCCGAGAAATGAATTTTTAAAGAAAATTGTTTTCTGAAATGATTTAAAGGTTTTGAAAATGAATTTTGATTAGAACGTTTTGGTATCGGGCCCGTGTCTTGGTTCTGGCACCCGGTATAGCTCTTATATATGAGTGTAAAGCGTAGTGGTTTTTGAACTATTGTTCGTTGTCCAGAAGTTAAAATAAGAGGGGGTTTATATAGTAATCAAAAGCTTAACAAATAAGGTAAGAGATCAATTAAGTAGCAAATCAGGAAAATTTGTGGAATCAATCAACAAGTCCTTCCCTTAATCAAAGGATAATCAAATCAACGGTAAAAGCATGCTAGGTATTTAAGGAAAAGAATCAAGTAAGGTTTGGGTATAGAGAAGGTAATTAGGGGTAAATGAATAGAAGTTTCAATTAAGGAAACAATAAGTAAGAATCAGAATCAGCAAAATACAAACAAGACAAGGGAAAATTAATTAAGGCAAACAATTCAATCAAATCGAGTAGAGAGGTAAGAATCGAAAGTTTAAGGGAAAATGTTCAAATTAAACCAGAAAATAAGGAATTCAGAATAATCAAGGGTTCAATCAAAGAGAAAGTCATGAAAGAGTCAGCAAGTTTAGCATATAAAATAGGGCAAGACATGAATAGTCAGGATTCGACACATAACTTTAACAAAACAAATAGTTAAAACGACACTGATTCAAGGAGAAAGATACATGTTTTAACATGAATAGTCAGGATGAACACAAGCATATAGAATCAGTGAAAGGGTTGAACTAAGAAATTTAGTAGAAACATATTAGGACAAGACAATCACGAGAAATCACAAGAACCCAAAGCAAGAACACAATCAGATGTACCAGTACTCAGAAACCAAACGAAGAACCCCAGAAAATTAGGGCCTTCAGTACAAGTGAGCTAAGGTTGTAGCAGACTTACAAAATCAGTCAAAACATATGAAAAGCAGAAGATCCAACACTAAAAAATCATCAAACATTTTGTAAAACGAAATTCCGGAAACCCTAGTTTAGAAAAAGATGGAAATCACTTAAAAATCATACGATTCTTGTAAAAAATATCAAGGTTGTTGTAAAAATCACATGAAACATCCTCTCAGATCTGTACAGATCTAAGAGGTTCAGAAAAAGAAATTAGGGTTTCGAAGAGAATGCCATAGAGGTGAAGAAACATACTTAGAAACCCATAAATCACAGTCAATATAGGACTATCTTACTTGGAATCACACTGGAATGGCCTGAAACAGGCGAGAAAGTGACCATAGATGCAAGACAACTAGCCCTGGTCCCTTGAGGACTCTGGAGATGGCAAGACTAACGTGAGAGAGGCCATTGGAGGCCTGGGGGGGGGGGGTAGTGAGAAGTCATCGGAGATAGACATAGATGAGTGTCAGCAAGGTTTGACTAGGGTTAGGTTTGAGAGCGTTTGAGATAAGAGAGGGGTTTCAGGGCGGCGGGTGGTGTAGAATGATAAGGTTTGGGGAGGTTTGGTTTATTTTAGGAAGAGTCGTTTGTGGTTGTTGATCTTTATGATCAACGACCGAGATTAAGGGGTATTGGGGGCCGGATCGGGTCTTCAGGGTTTGGGCTGGGTAGTTTAATTAAAAAATTGGGCTGGTATTGGGGTTGGATTGGGGCTGAAATTGAAATACAATTAGGCCAAATTTAAAATAGCCATTTTTAATACTATATAATTTATAAGAAATAATAAATAATTTCTAAAAAATACTTTTGTGTACTAAAATAATTTAAAAATAGTTGTTTAACATTCTAAAAATATAAAAGACCATTTTATGCATCAATAATGCAATTATGCAACAGTAGGGCTATTATCGCAAAGATGTGAAATTTAGCCTAAAAATGTAAATATAATTACAATAAATGCACTAAAAATGTTTAAACACTATTTTGGCATAAATAAAGAATTTAGATGAGTAAATCGCCACAAAAATAATTTGAAAGATAATTATTGAAAATTTTATAAAATAAAAAAAGAAGAAATAAATCAAATTGGAGTTTTTAAAAATTATAGAAAAATTATAAAAATGTTTATGCATGCTTATAACTACATATGTGCTATTTTAAAAGTATATATATGTATTAAAAATATATGAGAAAAAATTGGGTATCAACAGTACCGCGCTATATATATTACGTGGGTCCACCAATAATTCTTCTAGGCTTAAATGGCATAACAATATTTCAACTGGGTATAATGCCTTAAGCTAAGGCGATATATCTCAATAATTGTATCCCCGGACTGGTTTTTGCCTTATTTAAAGAGGTTAAGGATTTTGTAAAAATTCATTCATAAATATTTTCAAGTCTTCTGAAATTAAGTTATTTTTCATTTTGCCATAATGTCTGAAGAGAGAAGAATTAGGATTTTATTATATTAGGGGGGGTGAGTTTGTGGTGGCGAATAATTCAGTAAGCTATAGTTTATCTCCACAATGTGTAAAGTTGCCTAGAAGAAATGCAAGAAATTTGTGTCAACTGAGGCCTAGATTACGATGCCCTCGGTCTCGAAGGGTACATACACGATGTTGACGAAGAAGTTGAAGACAGTGACAATGAAATAGTGCCAGACAGCAACGATAATGGCGAATGACAATTTTTTTTCTTTGGGTGTATGTTAAATTGTTGGACTGAAGTATTAATGCTAAATATCAATAAGACTTAATACCAATGGAAACATAATTTTATTTTTTGGTTATGCAAGATGAACATGTACATACACTTATTACAACAAATTATTGAAATAAAACACTTCGGATATCCTTGATAATTGGGCACATTGGATGAACTTCCACCGGGAGCTGAATTACCACCGCTATCCAAACCAGCTGAAGGACATTTACGATGGTCGTGTCCTGTTTGCGAGCATATGCCACATTTACGCGCATAAACGGTATCACCAACATCCATTTGGTTCTGCATATGCATTTTTTTGCACTTGACGCTGATGCAAAAACTCCTCGTTACACACAATTTTAAATGGTTTCGGTGGCCAATAATGCTCAGCACCCACTGGCTGTAACTATCCACTATAGGTGTTTAAGTGTGCAGCAATACTATATTATTTATCAACATAGCTGGTTGCCGCGAAACCTATATGTTGAAAGCACTTCATGGCATGTGAGCACGGCATGTGGTAGATGGACTATTTCCCACAAGAGAATAACCTTCTGACTTCATTTACGGTGTGTATATTATTCCCCTGATTTTGATGGATAGCGGTGCGAACGTCAAAAATATTTCAATCGTTGCAATACGATAAATTTGAACGCCAATGTTCTCGCCTCCTGTATTTCTCAAATCTTTTCATTGATATTGGCATAAATTCAATACCCTTTTCCATCAATGACGATGCACATCTAGCCCTTTCAACAAACCTCTTCACCATCTGCTTGAATGACATCCGCACCATGGTAGTGACAAGCAATCCACGTGCAGACTTCAACAACCCGTTGAAAGAATACTCTGACACATTTATAGTTAGAATTCTCCATCTTCTGCCACCATCCGCATGCAATGTCCACCTGTCAAGCTCATGTCGCATCAACCAACGATAGGCTCATGGGTCTTCCTGCCTGATCGATTTCATACGTCTCCTAAATGTACACTCTTGGTGATCTGTTGTAGCAATCCACATTAAATCATGCAAATCCTTGTTGGGATGTGCCTTCTGGAAATTGGCCTTCAGGTGCCTTACACAGTAACGGTGGTAGGCATACGGCTCCTACCATGCAGGAAAATTCAATACATAACTTAAAATACCGTCATGCCGATCAGATATTAGACAAAACCTGAATATTGTTTGACAACGTGCTCCTTCAAGTGGTTCAAAAATAGCATCCATGTCTCTTGGCTTTCATTGGCACAAATAGCAAAAGCTAGGGGAAATATACTTCCATTAACATCTACTGCAACAGTGATCAACAACTTAATATCATACTTTTCATAGATATGAGCGTCGTCTATGGATATTACCAACCCACAATGTACAAAACCATCAATTGCTGGTTTAAATGCCTAGAACACATATCTGAATATATGTTCTGGTATTCCCAGACTCCGATCAAGCTTCCATTCAATAATAGTCCCGGGGTTAAAGTGTTGCAATGCGACCATGTACCTGGGTAGAGATGCAAATGACTTATCCCAGTTACCATAAATAATTTCAAACGCACGTTTGCACCCGAGAAATGCCTTTCTTTTGGTAATGGTACACCCATATTCTTGGTGAATATATGTTATACACTCTTTGATCTAGTACCTTATGGACATGTGAAATCAAGACAAGAGAAATCAAGTCAACATCCAAGTTAAATTGATTCCCATTAAATGTGTCTATTTCACAATTGTGGGTGCCAATGTAATACCCACAACCCACATATTTGTTTTCTTCTTCCTCGCATGCAGCATCCAATTACAACCTGTAAACCATCTACAGAAAATAACCTTGTATACATCTGGAGATGACTCTGCTACCATCATCTCACGAACTCTTTTGCGTTGTACATTCGCACCGCCCCGCTTAGCCGCTCAAGAAAAAGCATACCATTTGATAGCATCGCTGCTATAAATTCATCCCACATTATTGTCTGAATTTTGTCAATATCCCTTGTGAGGGAATCCGCATACGACATACTTGGCAAATGATCAAGGTAGGGAATATCTCTTGAATAAAACGGCACATGGGACTCGTACACTTGGTCTAACGGGAGGTAGATCATGCTCCCTCGTTAAATGAGGTTCAGCATTCTCTTCCTCCTCATCATCACCCTCATCAGGGAAGGGTGTGTCATCTCCAGACTCATTGGCATTGTTGTCATAATAACTATTCTCTTCCTGACTCTACGCATCTACCAGATCCCGATTAAATATGTCGTCTTTGGGCAATTGAGTAAGGACAAGACCTTCAAGTTGCTCGTTTTCACTGCACAACCAATAAAATAATGGATTGCTCAAATTGATCCAAACTTTACATATAACTTTATCACTTCACTTATAAATCATAATGTGTCGACATCCCATGATGGACATTATCCTGTTGATGTTGACTCCCAGATGGACCACCATGATCCAACACACCAAAACTAGGCATATTCCAAGTGGATGTTGGTTCATAACTTGTAAAATTCATATTTGGTCGGTATCCCCTGTGGATATATGACTGTTAATACAAATTCAATATATAAAAATATATATATTAACACAAAGGAAAATTGAAGTTTACCACTCGAATTGTGGATCATGTAAAGTAGGAGACAAATTATTTCCTCGCTCCTCATTTGCCCATGGAGATAAGTTTATATCATGCCAAACTCTTTCATCTGGAACCTGTTCGGCTAAAACTGCTCCAAAATAACCACCCAATGACTGAGGGATATCCCTACTTTGCTCAACGTCATTATTGCGAACGTCTTCAGCCTTGGTGTACATTTCCAACAGTTTTATCACAAGAAATTCCCCGTATTCATCCGGAGTCCTCACAAAATCTCTCAAAGTTTCATCGTCTTCGATGTTAAACTCAATATAACAAGCAACTCCTTGCGGAGTCACAGAATACGGATATCTTTCGATTGTTTTAATATTTACCGAACGTTTGCTCACACTCATTTTTTTTATATAACAACGATACCAATATATCGTACTCCATTGTAAGTGGAAACTTAACATGACACTGTAGAGATAAATTATAGCTTACTGAGTTATTCGCCACCACAGCCTAACCCCCCCCCCCTCACACACAATATAATGAAACCTTAATTCTTCGCTCTTCAGATATTATGACAAAATGCAAAATAACTTAACCAAGAAATATTTCAGAAGACTTGAAAATATGTATGAATGGATTTTTACAAAATCTTTAACCTCTTTAGATAAGGCAAAATTCAGTCCGGGGTATAATTATTTGAGGTATAGCGCCTTAGCTTAAGGCGCTATACCCAGTTGAATTATTGTTATGTCAGTTAAGCCTAGAAGAATTATTGGTGGGCCCACGTAATATATATAGCGCGGTACATTATAGCTTTATATATATAGCGCCTTATACAAGGGCACTATACTTAACTGGGCAAATGGCCGATAAGGTATAGCGCCTTTAGCTAAGGCTTTATATATATTTGGGTCACCAATTTTTTTCCATACATTTTGGTTCTTTGAGTCCAAAAAACCACATTTTGGTTTCGGATTCCTTGTTTTTTTTTTTGCCTAACACAACTCCACCTAGAACGAAAAAGAAAACAAAGAGAGCAAGTTAGACGTGAGTAGCTATCAGCTATGCTCAAACTTTAATATATTCATGCATGTTGTATAGGGCTGCTTATCGGGCGGATCAGGCAGTTATTTGCACTTAACGGTTCGGCTTATCAGTTATCGGTTTTTAAATGTATTAATCCACTAGCCACCCAATAAGATATCAGGCGGATTGATATCGGTTTAGCTATTATTGGACGTTTATCGGTCTATTTATATATCTTCTATGTAAGTTTACATATTTTCCGGGAGATGCATATGATATTCTTTGACTTTTAGAAAAACAATTATGCAATTAGATGTTTAGTCACTTGATCGGAATTGTTACTGATTTTATCCACTGAATTAATGAGATGCATTATTACCTTAATTAACAGTATAATACAATAGTGAGTGATGACCACTAAGGCACTAACCGGGAAAAATAGAAAAGAAAAGGCATGTATTTTGGCTACCAATACCAACACTTGTTAATGGAATGTTTAAAGTTAAAGTTTTGTAATAAAATATGAATGATTCTGGAAGATGGTAATCTTTCTAAATATATATTTATATATATATACTCTTAACGGGTTAACGAATTATCCGTTAAGAAAATTGAATAATCCGCCCCCAAATCGATAAGCCATTAATAAAAAAAATCAATCCATTTTTCGTCTGTTAAACCGTTAACCCGATACCAATAAGCCATTAAGCTTCGGGTTCGGTTCGATTTTGAACACCCCTAATGTTGTACCAATTTACCCGAACATAAAATTACATCCACTTCAAATTTATTTTTCAATTAAAGCTTGCGGTTATCATCAGTAGCGTAGCCAGAAATTTTGTCAAACGTGTTCAAACTTAAATAAATCAATAATATTTTTTGTCGATGAAAGGTGTACCAAACTTTATAGATCAAACTATGCAACATTTAGCTAAACAATAATTTTTTTAATAGAACTATAATTTTATAAATAAAATTAGCATAACAAAAAGAAAACATTAGAAATTTTACTAATAAAAGCAAGCATAAAACCAAGAAAAGAGAGAGTCGGGAGGATTTGTAGTTTGCGGAGCTGTTGTTAAAGAAATTTTTGTAGAATTTGAATTTTAAATTATAAAATTATTCGACAAAATAACTTTTAGATACAAAAATACTTTTAAGATTAGTTATTTATTTCTATACAAATTTAAAATTTAAGAGTTATTTTAGTAGAAAATATTTTAGATTGAAAAAAAAAATCAAATAGACCTCACGGTGATCTAAGTTTAGTTTTAGCAAATAAAATAGGTAAAATTTTGAACCTGTGAATAACAAGTTACTTTGAACACCCTGAATCGCTGGACTGCTTCACTCAACTGTGTTAAGGGTGTTTAAAATATAATATGTAACCATGTAAAGTATTATTTAACTTATATACGCAGTATAATTTTTTGGCGGGATAATGCATAAAATCTTCCCCGACCTATGACCATATTGTTAACTACACACCTTTTCTTTTCGGGAGTCCTATTACCCCTCTGAACAATTTTAAAGTAAAATTATTTATCCCTTAAAAAGCTACAACCAGATGCGTGCAAGTGGTGAAATACACGCGCTTGAAATGTGTATTTCTTACTTTACAAAAAATTCATTGTGTTCTCCTTCTTCCTTATTTTCCAATTTACAGATCTTCATTACCATATCCGGCCAAAAGGCAAAAGCCTCATTTGATGTGTTTTATATAATACTTGTTTGATATTATCAAATTTGGCCAGAGAATGAAACTCTGACGAAGAACCTTGCTCCGGCAGAACTCCATTGTTGTTGACGGTTATGATTGTTCGTAGGTTCTTACTGAATCATGCTCGTTTCTCCCTCTAATTGTAGCTTTGTTTATGTTATTAAACATATCTACTTTTGATTTCTGGGTTGATTTTGCGTTGTATTGGATTTTCGCTCTGGCATCTCGACGTTGAAACAATGTCCCCATTATTCGCGCGAGAAGAGGTTTAGAAGATGAAGAACACTAATTAATTAGATGTAATTAATTATTTAATGTCCAATCAAAAGATGACACTTGTACCTGTTAATCAATTTTAAAATTATTTTGTAACTTCCACTTACCCTTAAAAGAGTGTGCACACTCTCTATGCCACGTCAGCACTTAGGGTGGTATTTATTACACTTTAAAATAGTTCAGGGGGTAATATCACCCCAAAAAGAAAAGATGTGTAGTTGATAATATGGTCATAGGTCGGGGAGGATTTTATGCATTATCCATTTTTTGGCCAAAGATGTGCGCTTGACCATCCTTGTGATAGGGTGGCTACGTCACTGGTTAGCATATGTACTTAGGATCGTTTGGTAGATGAGATAAGATATAATAATTCCGGGATTAGATGGAAGATTATTTTATCTCGTGTTTGGTTGAATTCTTGAATTCGGAATTAACAATCTCAGGATTACTTTATACCATATTATGATATTTTCCTATCCCACATTGAAGGTGTAATAATAATTCCGGGATTTTATTTTACGGAATAAAATACTACAATTACAAAGATGCCATTTTTCAAGCCTCTTCCTCCAAAGTCTTTTACCAGAATCAAAGTTATAATTGGAAGTAAAAGTTTATCCTAGCGTATCTGGTATACACCAAACACATATTTTATATTATATCTCATATGTCTTATTTTTGGACCTATGCACCAAATGTCCCCCAATAAAATATATCCACTAAATAATCTCACTACTATTTAATCTCCGTATTATAATTTCATCATATTATAATTTTGAAATAACTTATCCCCTACCATGCGTTCTTTTAGGATGACCAGTTGTTAAGATATCAGGGTTTCTGCATGGAGATACTAAATGTTCTCCGGTATGCCAAACTTAGCGGACTATTAGTGCTCCATTGAATATATAAAGGGTCATTTTACGTCTACCCTCAAAGATAAGGGGTCATATTGGCCTTTAATGGAGAAATTTTATTGTGTGTCTTACGCAACTGACATGAGTTGTGTGAGGCTCCTTTTTGTCTTACAAATTTGTGGACCTCAATCTTATATTTATGGGCTCACAAAAATTTGGGTCCATAAAATTGCGAGACAAAAAAAATATCTTATAAGGCACAAAATAAAATTTTCTATTTGTGTATTATCTGACTCCTTTGACTTTGAGCTTCTGTATGATGTTTCTTTATGAGACATTTTCATAAAATACTGCTGCTTTTAATTTGATTGCTCTATTCTTTCTCGATCCCTGCATCTAATTGCTTGGGCCCTTTTGCTGCCTTGTCAGTTGTCATATGCATTACCTACCTTTAAAAAAATTACATTTATCTTCATTCTTAATGGTCGAAATTGTTCCATTTAGTTACCCTCTTCTCCCTTTAAAAAAACTGTTAAAACACTCCAAGTATATGGATTGAATCAATAAATTATGTAGCTTAGCAAAAAGATGTACATAATTGAGCATACGCCAAAAAATCCTACTGCGGACTGAACGGTAAGAGGGAGAAAAGAAACGAAGAATTAACCCAAATAGCTATCCACCTAACCTATTAAACTAAAAATAGCAAGCAAATGTATAATAAATGCATAATTTATGTATAATTATATGTAATCAATGTGTACAGACTAGAAAAGGTAAACATTGAATCTGACCGACTATTTCTGTAACATTTAGGGGTCGTTTGATTGGGAAATTAGTTATCCCAAGATTAATTCTGTCGGGATTATTATCTCATCCTCCCATAAGGATAAAAATAACACTACAATCCAGGGATAATTAATCTCCGAATTAGTTATACTGCGATTTTATCTCAACCAAATATGAGATAAACTCATCTTAAATTAATTTCGAGATTAATATTTATCTCTCATTAGTCTACCAAACAAGCCTTTAAAGTGGCAATCCTTCATTCCTTCCCTTAAAGAAGAAAATAGAATTCTTCATTCCTTGATCATCGAATACTTGATTTTTCCAGTGTGGAGCCCATAAAAAACCAGTGAAACGGCGCGCCAACGGTCAAAAAAGCAACTGTTGATAATAGAGAAAATTGCGGACAGCTGCTCACCATTTGCTTTCTGCAAATCTTCGTAATCTGCGTGTGAAAAAGTTACTCTTGTTGTAGGACATCAATTCTTTTACATCTATAACCTTCTTTCAAACTAAAAATCCTTAGCAATGGCTAACCAATTAAGATTACCTTTTCTCAGCTTCAACCATCTAACAATATACCTCATTTTGCTACTATCACAATCCCCACAAATTTTCTCAACATGTCGCAATTTCTGTAACAACATTCCTATAAACTATCCATTTAGCATCGACGATGGTTGTGGCGCGCCACAATATCGCCACATGCTAAATTGTTCAGCCACTGATTTATTCTTCCTAACACCATCAGGAAATTACAAAGTCCAATCCATAGACTATGACAAAAAAACTATGACCATTTTCGATCCATCAATGTCTACTTGTTCAATCTTACAACCTCACCACGACTTCAAAATGTCAGAAATTCAATCAGCTATAATCCCACCTTCACCTGACACAATTTTCATCCTCATGAATTGTTCTATTGATTCACCAGTACTAAACCATTACAAATCTGTCTGTTTTAATTTCTCTGGTCATTCTTGTGACGAACTTTACGGATCGTGCACTTCGTTTAAGTTGTTTCATATGCTGTCGAATAGTACACCGGCTTGTTGTTTTACGGGTTATGAGACGGTGAAGTATATGAGTATGGATATATTGGATTGTACGCATTATACGAGTGTGTATAATTCGGATAAATTGGAGGGAGTTGGACCTTTGGATTGGCTTTATGGGATGGAGTTGTCGTTCAGTGTCCCGGATACAGGATGTGAACGTTGTGCTAAATCTGGTGGAACTTGTGGATTTGATGTGGAGACTGAGATGGCACAATGTATTTGTTCAAGCACTAGTAATTCTACCAGAGATTGTGGTAAGGACCGAGACGTAACCCTTTCATCTGCTTTAGCTGGTCTGATTTTAATTTAGGATTTAACTTTACAATTTTTAGACTATCTATTTGTCTTAACAGTGTCTTTTATCTTGCTTTTTTCAGCTGGGGGCAGAGATACAAACTTTGCTGAGAGTTACAGAGCATCCTCATTTCCACGAGTACTGTACATCTTGGCTCTTGGGGCCATTTCTTACCACATCGTATTGAGACGATGAGTCTCTTCTATAACTTCTGTTTTTTTCTTCTTCTATAAGTTGTGTTGATTATTTTTCCTCTCTTTCTGTAGTTTATCTTTCTAAACGAGTTATTACTAATTCACGTTGCCTAAGTTTGGCACTTTTATTGTTGTGTACACTCAAAAAATAAAAGAAAAAACTTATGGTAGCCAAATTGAAATTGTTACCAAAAAACATAGCCCATACACGTGCAAAAGAAAAAACCTTGGCGAAATATTGGAGTAGTTCAGAGTAATGTGGTGAAGCGATTTTCTAAAAATATTTGCTCTTTTATCCATTTTATTTATGTTATATCTAAAATCAATGTTCATTTTCTAAATGGAATTTGTTTATTTATTTTTATTTGTAATATAAAAGGTCAAATATTGATGATGTCCATCTCATTGAAAAAGTATTAGGTATGTGCCTAATAAAAGTTTCTTTGGTTTGGTAGCCAACCTTTTTGACTTGGTTTGGTTTGGTAGCCAACCTTGTTGAATTTTTTTGATTTGGTAGCCAACTTTGTTGAATATTGTAGGTTTTAGAGAGTGAAGCTTTGACTATAAAAGGAGAGCTTCAACTCTCATTTCTTCACACCAACAAAGAGAGAAGGAAAGAGTGAGGTTTCACAGACAAGGTATAAGAAAATAGTCTGTGAGGAAAATAGAGAGTGAGCGATATTGTAGTGAGGTAAGAATATCAAAAGTGGGTTATTTCTTTTGAGTATTGTAGTGGTCTTTGGAGTATTTTACTCGGACCTACAAAGTGTAAAATTTCTTACTATAGTGATATCAGTTGCTCCTTTCGGGACCGTGGTTTTTCCCTTATTAAAAGGGTTTTCCACGTAAAAATCTTGGTGTCGTTGTTACTCTTTTATTCTTGTTAATTACCGTATCTCGGTGCTACATTATTATTCCGCTTTTATTACCGTGAATATTATTTCTGTGGGGGTTTATTCCCAACAACTGTTATCAGAGCACAGGTTCGGTGAAAAATAAAAATGTCTGGAGTAAAGTACGAGGTAGCAAATTTCAACGAAGATAACGGTTTCTCAATATGACAAAGAAGGATGAGGGATCTGCTCATCTAACAAGGATTACACAAGGTACTAGATGCTGATGCCAAAAAGCCTGATACCATGAAAGCTGAGGATTTGGCTGACTTGGATAAAAGAGCTGCTAGTGCAATCAGGTTGCAATTATCAGATGATGTGGTAAATAACATCATTGATGAAGACACTGCACGGGGAATTTGGACAAGGTTGGAAAGCCTATACATGTCCAAAACGATGACAAATAAATTGTACCTGAAGAAGCAGTTATACGCCCTACACATGGGTGAAGGTATGAATTTTTTGTCACATCTAAATGTGTTTAATGGACTAATCACACAGCTTACCAACCTCGGAGTGAAAATCGAAGAAGAAGATAAAGCCATCTTGCTATTGAACTCGTTGCCATCTTCGTACGATAATTTGGCAACAACCATCCTGCACGGTAAGATTACTATTGAGTTGAAAGATGTCACATCGGCTCTTTTACTCAATGAGAAGATGAGAAAGAAGCCTGAAAATCAAGGACATGCTCTCATCACAGAAGGTAGAGGCAGGAGTTATCAAAGGAGTTCGAACAACTATGGTAGATCTGGAGCTCGTGGGAAGTCAAAGAACCGATCCAAATCAAGAGCCAGAAATTGCCACAACTGTGATCAACCAGGTCACTTCAAAAGAGATTGCCCAAATCCAAGGAAGGGCAAAGGTGAAACCAGTGGCCAGAAGAATGACGACAACACAATCGCCATGGTGCAAAACAATGATAATGTTGTTCTCTTTATAAATGAGGAAGAGGAATGCATGCACCTGTCAGGTCCAGAGTCGGAATAGGTGGTTGACACAGCGGCATCTTACCATGCCACACCGGTAAAAGATCTTTTTGCAGATATGTAGCAGGTGATTTCGGCACAGTGAGAATGGGTAACACAAGTTACTCAAAGATTGCGGGGATTAGTGACATTTGTATCAAGACAAATGTCGGATGCACATTGGTTCTAAAGGATGTGCGGCATGTACCTGATTTGCGGATGAACTTGATCTCGGGAATTGCTTTAGACCGAGATGGATACGAGAGCTATTTTGTAAATCAAAAGTGGAGACTCACTAAGGGATCATTGGTGATTGCAAAGGGAGTTGCTCGTGGCACGTTGTACAGGACAAATGCAGAAATATGCCAAGGTGAATTGAACGCGGCACAAGATGAAATTTCTGCAGATTTGTGGCACAAAAGAATGGGTCATATGAGCGAGAAGGGATTGCAAATTCTTGCCAAGAAATCACTTATTTCTTATGCCAAAGGTACAACGGTAAAACCTTGTGACTACTGTTTATTTGGTAAGCAACATAGAGTCTCATTTCAAACATCGTCTGAAAGAAAATTGAATATACTTGATTTAGTATATTCTGATATTTATGGCCCAATGGAAATTGAATCAATGGGCGGTAACAAATATTTTGTTACTTTTATTGATGATGCTTCACGAAAATTATGGGTTTATATTTTGAAAACCAAAGATCAGGTGTTGCAAGTTTTCCAGAAGTTTCATGCTCTAGTAAAAAGGGAGACGGGTCGAAAGCTAAAGCGTCTCCGAAGTGACAGTGGAGGTGAGTACACTTCAAGAGAATTTGAAGAGTATTGTTCAAGTCATGGGATCAGACATGAAAAGACAGTTCCTGGAACCCCGCAGCACAATGGCATAGCCGAGAGGATGAACCGCACCATTGTGGAGAAGGTAAGAAGCATGCTTAGAATGGCTAAACTGCCTAAGTCTTTCTGGGGTGAAGCAGTTCAGTCAGCCTGTTACCTGATCAATAGGAGTCCATCAGTTTCGTTGGCATTTGGCATCCCAGAGAGAGTTTGGACCAACAAGGAGGTGTCCTACTCGCATCTGAAGGTGTTCGGTTGCAGAGCTTTTGCACATGTACCAAAAAAGTAGAGAACAAAGCTGGATGATAAATCTGTTCCCTGCATATTTATCGGATATGGAGATGAAGAGTTCGGGTACAGATTGTGGGATCCTGTAAAGAAGAAGGTCATCAGAAGCAGAGATGTAGTCTTCCGAGAAAGTGAAATTGGAACTGCTGCCGATATGTCAGAAAAGGCAAAGAATGGTATAATTCCTAACCTTGTTACTATTCCTTCTACTTCTAATAATCCCACAAGTGTAGAAAGTACAACCGACGAGGTGCCGAGCAGGGGAAGCAACTTGATGAAGGTGTCGAGGAAGTGGAACACCCCACTCAGGGAGAAGAACAACCTCAACCTCTGAGGAGATCAGAGAGGCCATGGGTAGAGTCATGCAGGTACCCTTCCACAGAGTATGTCCTCATCAGTGATGAAGGGGAGCCACAAAGTCTTAAGGAGGTGCTATCCCATCCATAAAAGAATTAGTGGATGAAAGTCATGCAAGAAGAGATAGAATCTTTACAGAAAAATGGCACGTACAAGCTGGTTGCACTTCCAAAGGGTAAAAGACCACTCAAATGCAAATGGGTCTTTAAGCTCAAGAAAGATGAAAATGGCAAGCTCGTCAGATACAAAGCTCGATTAGTGGTTAAAGGCTTCGAACAGAAGAAAGGTATTGATTTTGACAAAAAAATTTCACTTGTTGTCAAAATAACTTTTATTCGAACAATTTTGAGCTTATCAGCTAGCCTAGATCTTGAAGTGGAGCAGTTAGATATGAAAACTACATTTCCTCATGGAGATTTGGAATATGAGATTTATATGGAGCAGCCAGAAGGATTTGAAGTAGCTGTAAAGAAACACATGGTGTGCAAATTGAATAAAAGTCTTTATGGATTGAAGCAGACACCAAGGCAGTGGTACATGAAGTTTGACTCATTCATGAAAAGTCAAATATACCTAAAGACCTATTCTGATCCATGTGTATACTTCAAAAGATTTTCTGAGAATAACTTTATTATATTGTTATTGTATGTGGATGACATGTTAATTGTAGGAAAAGACAAGGGGCTGATAGCAAAGTAAGGGAGATCTGTCCAAGTCATTTGATATGAAGGACTTGGGCCCAGCACAACAAATTCTAGGGATGAAGATAGTTCGAGAGAGAACAAGTAGAAAGTTGTGGCTATCTCAGGAGAAGTACATTGAACGTGTACTAGAACGCTTCAACATGAAAAATGCTAAGCCAGTCAGCACACCTCTTGCTGGTCATCTAAAGTTGAGTAAGAAGATGTGTCCTACAACAGTGGAGGAGAAAGGGAACATGGCTAAAGTTACTTATTCTTCAGCAGTCGGAAGCTTGGTGTATGCAATGGTATGTACTAGACCTGATATTGCTCACGCAATTGGTGTTGTTAGCAAGTTTCTTGAAAATCCTGGAAAGGAACATTGGGAAGCAGTCAAGTGGATACTCAGGTACCTGAGAGGTACCACGGGAGATTGTTTGTGCTTTGGAGGATCTGATCCAATCTTGAAGGGCTATACAGATGCTGATATGGCAGATGACATTGACAATAGAAAATTCACTACTGGATATTTATTTGTTTACATTTTCAGGGGGAGCTATATCATGGCAGTCTAAGTTGCAGAAGTATGTTGCACTTTCAACAACTGAAGCAGAGTACATTACCGCTACAGAAACTGGCAAGGAGATGATATGGCTCAAACGGTTCCTTCAAGAGCTTGGATTGCATCAGAAGGAGTATGTCGTCTATTGTGACAGTCAAAGTGCTATTGATGTGAGATATCATTGGATTCGAGAAATGGTAGATGATAAATCTCTAAAAGTCTTGAAGATTTCTACAAGTGAGAATCCCGCAGATATGCTGACCAAGGTGGTACCAAGGAACAAGTTCGAGTTATGCAAAGAACTTGTCGGCATACACTCAAACTAGAAGACAATGCTACCTCATCTAGATGAATGAGACTGGAGGGGAGATTGATGATGTCCATCTCATTGAAGAAGTATAGGCATGTGCCTAATAAAAGTTTCTTTGGTTTGGTAGCCAACCTTGTTGACTTGGTTTGGTTAGGTAGCCAACCTTGTTGAATTAGTTTGGTTTGGTAGCCAACCTTGTTGAATTTCTTTGGTTTGGTAGCCAACTTTGTTGAATTGTGAAAAGTGTGTGTAAATTATCAAATATTGTAGGCTTTAGAGAGTGAAGCTTTGGCTATAAAAGGAGAGTTTCAACTCTCATTTCTTCACACCAACAAAGAGAGAAAGAAAGAGTGAGGTTTCACAGACAGGGTATAAGAAAATAGTCTGTGAGGAAAATAGAGAGTGGGTGATATTGTAGTGAGGTGGGAATATCAAAAGAGGGTTATTTCTTTTGAGTGTTGTAGTGGTCTTTGGAGTATTTTACTCGGACCTACAAAGTGTAAAATTCCTTACTATAGTGATATCAGTTGCTCCTCTCGGGGCCGTGGTTTTTTCCCTTGTTAAAAGGGTTTTTCACATAAAAATCTTGGTGTCGTTGTTACTCTTTTATTCTTGTTAATTACCGTATCTCGGTGCTACATTATTATTCCTCTTTTATTATCGTGAATATTATTTCTGTGGGGGTTTATTCCCATCAAATATGACCCAAATCTTCCTGTAAATCTTTAAATTTTATTCAGTTTTCTCTGATATCGCGGCTGACCATTAACACGCCACCAAATGTTCATTATTGTATTGAAATAACTGGCTCCTGAATGCTCATTCTTTTGTTGAGAGTTTTGTTCCTTTCAAATTTAAAAAAGAAAAACAGTTAGATACTAGTAACTATTATTGTGACTCAGTTCTAACCTTTTGAGAGAAAAGGACAGTCTTGTATATACCCTATTTTTTGTTATGATAGAGGTGCACAAAGCTTGAAGATCTTGTATAGAATATTTAAAGCTTTTGACTAAATGCACAGATTTGAAGCAAAAAAGAACTAGTCCTATAAATATTGATATAGAAAAGGCCGACTATATAAAGCCTCACTAACTTAATTCATCATTGTGTAAATCATTATAAATAATTTTTATGCTAAGCATTAATTGATAAATTAATAAAAAGAATAATTAATCGACTATCACAAATTAAAGCTACACTAATAAATTTTTAGACAATATAATATATAACATATAATTTTTTACAAATATTACAGGTGCTTCAAGTTTATACTTTTCTCTTTTACTTCAATCCCCTAACGAATAAGGAGAAAAATAAACCGAAAAGAAGAGGGAGGCAGTCTAATTTTCTTTATTCCTTTTAATTAATTTCTCATCAAACTGATAAAGCTGCGGCCAAGAAATTCTTTTATTAATCAGCCATAGTTTGGACTGCGTATAGTTAGCAAGTCAGGATTAAGGGAGAAACCGGCAACCTCTGTAGGGGTATTTTCTGCCTCTATGTTATAGCGAGAACAGGTATTACTCTTCTGCTGTTCCACTTGATAGAACGTTGAAAGAATATTGAAATGTGTTTCTTGAATTGCAATTTCTATGTAAAGTATTTGCGTCTCTCCCACGAAATAAGAATCTATTTGTTATTTTCATCTCACGCTATGCCTGTTCCTTGTTCGATGTTATTCCAGAATGAAAACATCAAATGTTTTCTGCTCTTCCAGTTCCATGCATTTTGCTATATCATGTGTCCAGTTGCTGCAGACTTTTTTACCCCTCATAACCCCTCCACCTCTTCTGCAGGTGTAAAATTCGAGCATTATAAGCATTCCGAGGCTAAGGTTAAGCTATTTGTTTGAATTAAGAAAATGAAGAACATCTTTTCACTATTAGTATTGTCAGTGTCCACACCAGTTTAAACGCACCTCTACTAATTTTGCTTACGCTTAGAATTAAAATAAGAAGAACTCAACTAGGGTGATGGCAGCTGCAAAGCTGCATTTATCTGTTCGTCCTATTTGTCGTGCTTTTGCCTCTTCAGCAAGAATGCTTGAAGAAACCATTAAAGCAGTGGTGGAAGCAAAAAGATATGAACAGATTCCTGATATTTTGAGCTCCCCTAAAGGGTCTAACCACAATCCGAATCCCTTTTCATTTTTATCCACCTTTCCTGAGAACACAAGAGTCCAAATTGTTGACGAAATTTTACAATCTTTTATTCCAGTCAGGCCTCGTTCTCGCCCTCGAATTGCATATTCCTCTCTCCTTTCCTACACTCTCCAAAGCTCAAATCCTCTCCCACTCGCTCTTGCCATTCTCCAGCGTACCCTTCGCTCTGGCTGCCTTCCTGTACCTCAAACTCACCTCCTACTCTCCACTGCATGGCTTGAACGTCGGGGAAAATCTCATTCTGTTTCAAGCATATTGTTGGAAATGCAGGATATTGGATATAGCCCTGATTGTGGCACATGCAATTACATCATTTTATCACTTTGCAAGGTCGATCAGATAGATGAAGCAGCTAATGTATTGAAGGGCATGGCCCGGGCTGGTTGTATCCCGGATTTAGATAGTTACGGTACTTTAATTGACAACTTATCCGAGCTAAGAATGACGTCTGCTATCATAGAGATGGTGAATGAAATGGTTGTGAGGTTTGGCCTGAGCCCGAGAAAAGACACTTTGGTGAAAGCATTGGCAGCAATACGAGCTAACAAAGAGATATGGAGAGCGATTGAAGTAATTGAGTTTTTACAAAATGAGGGTGTCCATGTTGGGTTCGAGTGCTACGAGGTAGTCCTTGAATGGTGCTTAGAGAACTGCCAGTTTGTTTTGGCTGGAAAATTTGTCACAGAAATGACCAAGAGAGGGTTCATACCGTACATAAGGTCAAGGCAAAAGGTTGTTGAAGGCCTGGCAAATATTGGTGAATGGGAACTTGCCAATGCTCTGAGGCAGAGATTTGCACAACTAAGGTCATAGTTTTGTGCAACAAAAACAACGACCCAGTGAAATTGTACTAGTGGGGTCTGGGGAGGGTAGTGTGTACGCAGACCTTACCCCTGCCCCGAGGGGGTAGAGAGGCTGCTTCCGGACACCACCATTATATGTAATAAAAGAAATGGTTCTTGATCATTTTCCAGATTGAAGGAGCATGTGGTTATACTCTTTGTTGTTCGGACTCTCCGAAATGTCATTGGGTGCGTGTTGGATCTTCCAAAAGTAGATATTTTTGGAGGATCCGACACGAGTGCGGCAACATTTTGGAGTCCGCGCAACATAGGTTATACTATTACGACTGCGGTTTCAGAACTCCATTGGGAGTCTTCTCACAACCCATGTACTGTTTATCACTTTTTTGTTTATTGATTAGTTTATGAAACTCAGAGATTTTTATGTATTTTCATATTCTTTAGACGGGAAAACCCTTTCTGCCTCTGTGGGAGTTTCATTCATTGGCATTTCCTATTATAGCTTATACAAGTAAACTTGGTTCAATTGTTAATGAAAAACACAAAATTTTGTTGAATTCTGTTACAAACACCTAATATCCAGTTTGTAGTTTTGGGAAAATTTAGTTACTTATCATGAATGTTTGTACATAGGCCCCTGTCTTTAGAGTGAAAAACGAGAATTTGCTGTATATTGTTTTTAGTTTTGTTGTCTAAATATGATGAATCCTTTGAATATTTGGATACATAAGTTGTATAGCTCTTACTCCAATTAATTTGAGATTAAAATGTAGCTGATTGAGTTTGGAAATCATGACTTCTCATTTCCGTTCAATTGTTTAAAGTTCACGTGTTGAAAAACTAAGAGAAGCAGGTGATAAACTATTAAAATCAAGAAACTTTTTTCGTTTCCAATGTCTTCCTTTGAAGTCTACTTGATAAAGAAAACCATGACAAGTTTTAAATAAAGGGTGTGTTTGGCATGGGAAAACGATTTTCGGAAAATGTTTTTCAATTTTTTCATGTTTGGTTGACTTAAATGTTTTAGAAAATATTTTCCTCATCAATTCATTTTCCTCCAATTGGAGGAAAATATTTTCCAAAACTCATTCTCAACTCATCCCCACCAACTCACCCCCACAGCCACCACCCAACCCCATCCCACCTACCCACCCCACCCTTCACCCCACCCTAAATAAAAATATTATTAATACTACTTTCTTTTCATATTAAAGATAAAAATTTTGCATTTCAACAGATAAGTATTTTTTTTTTCATTTAAACAAAAAAATACTTTCTTTTCATAGAAAAAGTATTTTCTTTCATTTCAACAAAAAAAGTATTTTCTTTTCATGATGTAAATTTTTTTTTTCATTTCAACAAAATGAGCATTTTTTTTCATTTCAACAAAATGAGCATTTTCTTTTATTTCAATAAAATGAGTACTTTATTTTCATGTTGTAGAAAGAGTACTTTCTTTTTCAACCAAAAAAAGAGTATTTTCTTTTTAGTTATGGAGCACAAATTTCAATGTTATTTTTGCGTAAAAAAGTAAAGTAGTACATTAGTTCCTTTGGGTTTGTGGGGAGGGGGGAGGGGGAAGGAGGGGGTGAGCAAGGAAACATGGGGACTTGGGGGAATGGGGGTGAGGAGAGTAGCATAAAAAAATATTTTCCTAAAAAAATATTTTCTACTCTCTAACCAAACACTAGAAAATATTTTCCGGAAAAAAGTTTTCCACTCACCAATCAAACATGAAAACATTTTCCTTCGTACCAAAACATCCAAAATGACTAAAAGTTTCATCTTATATTGTAGAAAAATTTGAGAAAGGGACACCCTTACTATACCCCTAAACTACAAGCTAGCGCGCAACGGCCGAAAAGCCGTTGTTGCTTGCTGCTTGCAGACGAGAGATTAAGTTACATTGAAAGATTCTACTTTGACAATCTAATATTTAACCAGATTGGAATGTCTGCGTGTCCTTTCCAGCATTTCCACAATACATAAATCTATTCTATTTATATATAATAGGAGAGGCAAAGAAAGGTCATGATGACAAGTGGCATAATAGTAAATTGATACATATAATTTTTTGGACAATTCTCCAATGTTGGAGTTTCAAATTTATTTCAAAAAATGTAATTTTTTTAATGATGGCAGTTATTTTAAAAAAAAATTCTTTTAAAAAAGGTAAAAACTTCTAACTTGGCAGTTAATTTCTGCCAATTCGGTTCTTATGCTTATTCTTCATTTGCAAATCTCTAGTTGTAAGGAATATTGCAGAATCACTTTAAATTATAACATCATACTATCTTCCTACGAATAAACAATTCTCGGAATACTAATAATTGAAAAACTTTCAACTTCACAACTAAATGCTTATGATGTTTAGAAATTCTCTTTTGAAAAGAGAAACATTTAATAACATTTATGTTTACATAAAAATTGGCTAGGAGATAATTGCTGGTGGTTGAGGATTTAACACTTTGCAAACTGTTTTTTATAGGAGTCAAACTCCGATCAGATGTTATGGCGAACTTTGTTGGTGAGAGTTAAAAACTTCTTTGTAGGCATTGAGTTCGTCATTTCGTGTAATCATCAATGTTCTATCTAACTTCATGTGTTAATGCAGATGGTCAAATTCAGGAGGAGATAGAGAAATGAAAAAGGAAACTTAAGAATGACTTCAAAGTCCATGGCAGAAATATAGTTATGGTACAGACAAGGATTTCTACGTGCTAATCACTAAAATTCTTATTCTCTCAAAAAGCTCAAAAATTAAAACTTTAGAGAAGATTGTATCCAACAAAAAATAAAAGTTAAAAATCCCATAATATAATACTCCTACTAGAAGAAGTGTATTACAAAAGATGTTAGACGCAAATTTTAAAAAGTTGGTTAACCAAACTCATTGGTTCGCATAATTTCATTACAACACTCCGAGCTTGGTGAAGAAAAAACAGAACACTGAGTAAGACTCTGCAGAACTAAATAAAGAACTATATAGCAATTATTGACCCTAAATAGCAATTATTTAGCCTAACACCTCTAGACTCCTATAGGGAGCTTAGAACTAAATAAAGAACTATAGTTGGTCATGTATGTTTGCTTTTCAATATATGTGTTACTCAGTATTGTATGTTCATGCTCCCGATTAATTTATTGAGGAAATAATCTTAAATCCCAATTTTATACATACATGAGGAGAGAAAGCGAGTCTTTGATTTAATAGACTAAATTAAAGTTTAGTTACTCCCTTCGTCCCAATTTATATGAGGATTGACCTATTCGGGAAGCCAAACAACTGTTTCTTTGACTACAAGTTTCTTCAATTCTTTCCATATATTGTGAATTATTACTTATGCATACTTATAGCACTTCTTATATAGTTTTTAAATTTGTAAATTTTAGTAGAAAATACTTGAAGAACCTATAATTGAATTTGAGTTAAAGAAAGAGCTATTTGATTCCCCAAATAGGTCAACCCTTGTATAAATTAGAACGGAGGGAGCATATCTTATGTGATATGAATGGTAAGAACAAAGGTATGATG
Source organism: Nicotiana tabacum (assembly GCF_000715075.1). Taxonomy (NCBI): domain Eukaryota; kingdom Viridiplantae; phylum Streptophyta; class Magnoliopsida; order Solanales; family Solanaceae; genus Nicotiana; species Nicotiana tabacum. The sequence continues at coordinate 92,866,082 of NC_134086.1, read as the reverse complement.
TTGAATCTTCTGGTATCACTACTTTGTTGGTATATGTGTGTATGTACGTTCGAATATTCAAGTTTAGAGTTCAGTAAGATGATTCGCTTGAGAAGATGCAGGTTTTATGTTCCCTTTTTCACATTAGCATTCTCCCAAGATAATCACCTTTTTACCCATTAATCGGATGCTCCAAACTTTACTATTATTCTATGATAACAGAAATTCATATGGACATAATTTATGTGTGTTTTCTGTGTGTGCATCTAATCAAGTTTATCATGCAGTTTGTAACTTTATCGAGATGTGACATAAAAATATCAAAAGGATGAACATTGTAAATATAAAAAAAAATTGTTCATTGATTTCCTTTTGGATATTTCCTAAGCAGTTTTTGTTTACTTATAATTGATTAGGATACCAACGTGTTTAACCTAAAAATTGAGTAACAATTAAACTTGTAATGTGGTTTTAAATATACGTGATGGGAATTGACAAGAATATAAAACAAACCGATGCTTGGACAGTGCCCTCGAGCTGATGAACCCCCAAGAGTAGTAAAGTAAGAACAGTTAAAGAACAATAAGTTGATGAACAATAGAGAAATATTATATTGCCTTGATCTGTATGAATGTAAGGTGTTTACAAATGATGGAGACTCCTCTTTATGTACTAGAGGAATCCTAATTGTGGTACAATTATAATTACATAAGTAAATCCCATGATTGATACAAATAACCGCCCTTGATTTGATATGTTCCGAGATTTCTGCCGTGATCCCCGACCGGTTACGGACCTCGATCATATCTGGTCTCGATCGTCGGGGACCTCGATCTTGATGGGTACCCCGATCTCCAAACTCGGTACCTTGTCTTCGTGCTCAAGCTTGATCCATTATGAGGCTGACCCTCAATGCAGTTCTCTGATCTCAAAATAATGGCATCGTTTCTTGGAGTGTAATGAGAAGAAACGAACTGAGTCTTCGATTTTGTATATCGACCAATTACGACATCACCCTCATAACGTAAGCGACGGAGGCGACTGAAGCGTCGCGTCTCCACAGTTCCCAAGACCATTAATTAGTGCCAGTTAATGGTCGACCAATAGTGTTTTCAAACCGTCATAGTAATATTATAAATAGATCCTCTTCATAATTTTCTCAAACTTTATTTTCAAAACTTTTCTTAATCTTCAAAGATCTCCTTCCTTCAAGTTCCTCAATTCTGCAAATTATTTACACCTTGTTTGCCAATCCTCTCCTTAAACAAAAAACTTCATCTTCTTCTTTTTTCTGAACTCATACAGAAATGGCGAAAACATCTAATACCATTCCCCAAAAGGACAAAGCCTCTTCATCGCGACCAGCGGGTGATAAAGCACTAGTGGAGCCACACATCGAAGAGTACATTCACGGGTCATGCGACCTTACCTCTGATTTTAAAGTTGAAAAACCCTCTTCGGTCCCTAGCCGATGTGAGCCCATGTCGAGATATATATGCTCGATAACCGAAGGCGATCTCGAGCAGGTGAAAAAGGACTACCATTGGGAAAACACGGAGGTAGTAATTCCTACCTTCGAGGAGGATATTACTACTTACGTGAAAGGGTTTTTAAGTGTGTACACTTACCTTTTCACGCTGGGTCCCGTCGATCCCGTTATTATCGACTTCTGCCGCCAATACCACATAACCCTAGGCCAAATCCACCCATATTTTTGGCGCATAATTATTTTGCTCCGGTTCTTCGTGAGCAAGGTAAAAGGGATGTCTTTTATCCTCGATCATCTCATTAGACTGTACAACCCTCGTCTCTTTCGAGGCAGATTAGTAAGGCTTCAACGCTGGGCCACAAAAATGTTGTTCTCGAGCATAGATAAGGACAAAGATCGAGGATGGATGGGCCGGTTTGTCCGAGTGAAGACTTCTGACATAATCCCGACCGAGAATATGCCATTCCCCGAAGAATGGAACATGAAGCGTAAGTACAAATCCACCAATAGGTTATGTTGATTATTTTTCTTCCTTTACATTTTCTCATCAACATTCTTTTCTTATGATACAGCGGTCTCTTGGGTGCCCGGTACAATCCCAAACCTTGAAAGCTGGGCTCGGAAACTGGCTTCGACCTCTTCGTACGCTAAGCGCTCATGGCGCGATTTGGCCGAGGGCCGATGGGAGGCCAAAAACCATGGTAAGATTCTCTATCCGTGTTTGGTGCCTTTCTGTGAAATGTTTCTTTTTTAACTTTTACTTGATTTCCTCCCAAATAGGTCTCAGAGACAAAGCTATCATGAGGTCGCCCCCTATTGGGAAAGAGGAGGCCCCAAAACTGACCAAGGATAAGAAGAGGAAAAGGGTCTCGCCTTCCGATACCCCAAAAAGCCTAAGAAGAACAAGGCTCGCAAGTCGAAGGAAGATACCACCGCCCTTTCTTAAAACATAGTCCAAAAACTATGAGATGAAGAAGAGGAGGAAGAAGATGCTGACTGTGAGTTGGTGACTCGAAAGAGGGGAAACGTCGAAGCTTCAAAAACAGCTGAGTCGATGATGGTCGAGGAGGCTCATCTTCGGACCAAGGAAATCTTGAAAGATGGTCCGAGCAAAGTCCCCGAGTCATCAGAGGCTGAAGATGTCTCCCTCCGTGACGAACAATCAGCAAGTGTGCCTTTCCACCGTGATGAAAAATCGGCGGGTGTGCCTGGAGAGTCCGGTTTTGAGGCCCTTCGAGAAAGAGAGATCGCCCCAAATTTCGTGCTTGGGGTAATCAACATTGATGATTCACCGACCCCTCCTTTCGTTTTCTATGGGGAAAATTTGGGAGGCCCAGGATATGGAGACCCCCGATGTGGGAATGACCCACGAAGGGGATGATTTATTTCGTGGCTTCTTCACAGGGGTCGATGATGTTTTCGACCTGGATGCATCGATCATTTTCGATGAAGCTCAGTGACTCCTGAACTAGGTAGATTTTAGCCCCCGTTATTAGGTTTACGTTTGCTTTTATTTCCTTTTATCTGATTTCCTTCCTTTCTCCATAGGCCGTGACTCTTCATCAGGAAGCGTTTTCCAAATGTCGAGCTGAGATGAACCGGTGTGAGGCTAATCTCAAAAGGCTCACGGAGGAGAGAGATGCCCTCAAACTCTTCTATGTGCAAAAATAAGAGGAGATAAGGGACCTCATAGCTGAATTGGCAACAGATCATAAAGAGCAGACTGGTCTCATCGAGCAGGTAATGTAAATTTTTGGGAGCTTGACATATCAATTTGATATTGGCGACTAACACTTAGATCCTGCTGGTTCAGCAGAAGGCCGAAAAGATTGAGCAGCTTCGCGAGGAGGCTGAGATGAAAGAGGTAGAGACTTTGGGGTAGAAGCAGAACATAGACCGCCTCGCCTCGGAGAAAGATACGGCTCGAGCCCAGCTGTCTTCGGTTGAGCGTCAACTCCAAAGCATGAAGGAGGAGAGCTTGGCCCGAGCCAAGAAAATTAAGGAGCTCGAGGCTCGATTGGTTGCTGAGCTTGTAAAGGCCACATCTGAGGCAAAAAAAGTAAAGGCCGACACGGAGGCGTTCGTGGCCGTCTACCGAGCCGATGATGAAGCTGCTAATGCTCGAGCAAAGGAAATTTACGATGCTACTCAGGTTCGATTATCCTGCGTTGCTGAGCATGCTAAGTGCCAGTCTTAGAGAGAGACTCTCGAAGAGATTCATGCTCATGGATTTTACCTCACGACCGATATCGAGAATGAGAAAGTGTTAGAGGCCGAAGCCGAAGCTTTGCTCTTTGATTATAATGACTCCGAGAGCGCAAGTGGATCCGAGAGCGAAGGAGATGAAGATGAGGCTCCCGGGGAAGATTTGACACTTAGAATTTTTTCTTTATTTTTGGATTTTCGTGTAAGACCCTGAGCGGTCTTTGTAGATACTTTTTGCATATATGAAAGATCCTTTTTCTTCCTGATTTGTCTCTGATTTTTATTTTGTGAAAATTTTGTTTTGATTTTGCCTTATGATAATTCTGATACACTTTAGGTCTTGTGATAAATTTGGTTAAGCGAGGGCGGGTCCTCGAACTTGACAATGTAATGGCCCTTAGGCTCTTGAATTGGGCCGATATAGACTTAAAATAATGGCTTTTTCCCCATTTTTCGGCTTAAAATTTTAATCATATAAAAAATTTATTATGCCTTAGCATGAGATAAATATGTACCCATTAGGATTCAGTGTTGTCAAAAAACTTTATTATGCCTTAGAATAAGTTTGTTCAATTTGGTACCTCTTAAGGTTTTCGAGGGTCGATGTTATCGAAACTGTCACGCCCCATCCTCGAGGAGCGCAACTGGCACTCAACGAGTGAACCCGATCGAGCAAGCCTATTAGACCTTTCCTACCCGATTCGTTCATGATCCAAAGGGGACGCGTTACCATTAGTTAAACAGGGGAGAGATCGTATATATAAGCATTGCTAGTTCATTTTACATCATATTCATTACACCATAGTTAAGTTCCCAAAATTACATATAGTTTACAATTTAGTAGGACAAGAGTTTAAAATACAACATAGTCTAGTGACCTATCCAACACCCATACACAACCCATACAAACGTCTACGGAGTCTCTAAAGATAAAAAGACAGTTATGATAATGCCGGCAATATAGCCTCGGCTATACCTCAAAACGTGGTAACTTATAGCAAAAGAAGTACTACATGACCCCTGGAAGAAAGGGGGCTCACCAAGACTGCTGAGAAGAGGATGCACCACTATCTACGGTTGGCACTGTCTGCTATGGAACTACCTACATCCATTTAAAGATGTAGCGCCCCCGACAAAAGGGACGTTAGTACTGTCGAATAGTACTAGTATGCATAACTTAAACACCGTCTCCTTAGAAAGATCAATAGCACAAGAGGAAGTAATCATAAAATCAATGAAAAACTGTAGACAACATCACAACGTCAAATAAGGGATCACATAAGTTTTCAAGTGAAATTTCCATAACTTTAACTTGGACCATTATTATTATTGCTACCTCATTATTCACAATACCATCGTACTCTTATTAGGAGTTCGATCATGACCCGATTGGCTAGGTCATCTCCTTGGAGACATTTTTCCACAATCTCAATTTCCGTTTCAATTTCCAGCACAATACCACCATGTGTGTGGTATGGCGTCCGATCATGGCCCGATCGGCTAGGCCGTTTCACTCAAGATATTTCCATTTTTCCATCAATCATCTCATTCCATATTTCTCTCTCATATTTCAATTTCTTCAGCACTAGTAGCCATAATTGTTATATCACACTTGGTACTTGGCCACATTTCATAATTCGAGTTCTTTTCCCATATTTCACATTATTATCAATTTCGTCAAACAAGCCTTTCAATTCAAGATATTAAGTACACACATAGAGAAGAATTTATGAATCATGGACATATAGAGGCTTTCACATACTTTGGCAATTTAATACATACTCCATATCTTTAACACATCCTCAAGTGACAAGATAGCATAATGGGAGCATTCAAATACATTTTTGCGCATAAATTCTTATAACACAAGTACGTTTGGAATATCATTTTCTACAACAATCAAGACTGGGACTTACATCAATTGTATGGACACCATGGGGGTTCATTTCTAAGAAGAGGGGGGTTTAGCCATACATACCTCAATAGAGCTTTCCTTATGTCCTACAATAAATTCCGGTACCCTTAGCACCTTCAATCTATTTTAGGAATGTCACAAGTTGATTCAAGAGTTAGAAGGATGATCGATACTTTAGCCTATTTGTGCGCACTGTCAAGCACTAGGTGTGCATTATGTTTTTAAGGCTTTTTGTGAAAGATTCAATCAATCCATACCCCATCCTTTACCATTTTTGCCTCACATACACCCTAGATTCCTTCACCACCCATGCATGCAAAACAAATAAACCCCAATCCCATGAACTTGCCTTGCTAGTTACCAATTTTAGAAGAAATTTAGAAATTATGAACTGGGTATAGATTCTTACCTTTAAGGAGAAGACTTGGGGAACTTCACCTGACAATTCTTCAAGGTTTAAACAAGAACTTGTGGAGCAATTTTGATTAAGGACACTTCCTCTCTCTTATACCCTCTTTCTCACTCTAGAAGTACCAGGAAATAGGCTTAAAATAAGCCATTGTATAAGTTGTAACAACATGGGGTCAGTTTTAAAAATTAGAAATCTGGAGCCCCGATACGGATCTGCGGTCGCATAATGGTTATGCGGCCCGCAAAGCAATTATGCGATCGCATAACGCGCCTCAAAATTGGCCAAGTTTTCTGCTTCACTCTACGGCCAATATGCGGTCCGCAAAGTTATTATGCGGCCTCATAATGGGCCGCAAAAACACGTTCTTCTACGAATATTTTTTTAACTTTTTAATGTACAGTTCAATCCAAAAAGTTTGAACTGCTAATCCTAACTTGGCACCACGATATCCCGGGTTATAGGAAAAATTTTACGGGGCCTTACATCCTCCCCGCACCCCCCCCTTAAGATCATTCGTCCTCGAATGAGGATCAAGGTTAACTTAATATCACATTATGCAACTTCAGTTTTCACACCACATACCAACATCCCCAAATTTGGCTAACTCCCCAATTTTCAAAAAAAAATAAAATTGCCAGAGCTTCCCTTGTAACTGGGCCTATCCACCTATTAGAGAGCCCCAAAAACATATCTTAACAACATATACAAAACCTATTGACATAATATAACTCATAACAACACCAACCATGGCCTCATAGGCCATATATAATCAAAGCGAAACAGCTTTACATAAACTAATCAAGTGATACAAAGTTTGTAGGAACCAAATTCATAGAAGCTATTACATAGCTATACAAACAAATTAGGGTACTTATTTTCATTTCTTCTTCGGCTTCCCATGTGGCTTCTTCAACCTGCTGGTTTCGCCATAACACTTTCACGGAGGCAATTTCTTTGTTTCTCAACTTTTGGACCTGTCTATCAAGAATGGCAACTGGAATTTCTTCATATGACAGTTCTTTATTAACCTCAATGGTTTCAACCGGCACAATAGTGGACGGATCCCCGACTACTTTCTTCAACATAGACACATGGAATATCGGGTGTACCAATGACATCTCGACTGGTAGCTCGAGCTTGTATGCCACCTGACCGATCCTTTGAATGATTCTATATGGTCCGACATACCTCGGAATCAATTTCCCTTTCTTTCTAAATCACATAATACCCTTCATGGGGGAAACCTTCAAGAATACCCAATCATCTTCTTTGAATTCCAATCTCTGCGACGAATATCCGAATAAGACTTTTGGCAACTCTGAGGAGTCTTCAACCATTCCTTAATGGTCTTAACCTTCTCCAGAGCCTAATGCACAAGGTCTGTCACTATCAATTCAGCTTCCCCAACCTCGAACCACCCAATGGGGGATCAACATCTCCTAACATATAATGCCTCAAATGGTGCCATATGAATACTAGCATGGAAGCTGTTGTTATAAGCAAACTCGATGAGTTGCAAATGATTAGCCCAACTACCTTTGAAATAAAGAACACAAGCACGCAACATGTCCTCAAGCGTCTGAATAGTCCGCTCTGCTTGCCCGTCGGTTTATGGATGGAAGGTTGTGCTAAGGTTTATCTACGTCCCCAAACCTTGCTGAGATTTCTTCTAAAAGTTGGCCGTGAACTGAGCCCCTCGATCTGAAATTATTGAGACTGGAGTGCCATACAACCTGACTATTTCCTTGATATACAACTGAGCATACTGATCCGCTTTGTCGGTAGATTTAACTGGCAAGAAGTGTGCGAATTTCGTGAGTCGATCCACGATCACCCAAATCAAGTCAAACTTATGCCGAGTGCGCGGTAACCCTACGACAAACCATATTGATCATTTCCCATTTCACATTGGAATTTCTATGCTTTGTGCCAACCCACCAGGATGTTGATGCTCGGCCTTCACTTGTTGATAATTCGGACACCTTGCCACAAAGTCCGCCACACTCCTCTTCATGTCATTCCACCAATAGACTTCTTTGATATCATGATAAATTTTTGTGGAACCTGGGTGCACGGAATACCTCAAAGTGTAAGCTTCTGCCATGATTCTTTCCCGAAGACCGTCAATATCTAGAACATATAGCGCCCTTGATACCGTAGTGTACCATCATCCATGCCAAAAGAAAAAACTGTGGTCTTATGTTTATGAATCCCCTCCTTCAACTGTACCAACAATGGATCATTGTATTGCTTTTCTTTGACCTTCGCCACAAGCGATGATTCAGCCCTATTCTGTACAATTACTCCTTTTTCATTAGAGTTCACAAGAGGAACTCCCAAACTAGTCAACTGGTGAACCTCCCTGGCCAACGGCCTTTGATACGCCTCCAAGTGAGCCAAACTTCCCATAGATTTCCGGTTAAGAGCATCCGCCACAACATTGGCCTTTCCCGGTTGATATAGAATATCGATGTCGTGTCTTTGAGTAACTCAAGCCATCTTCTCTGCCTCAGATTAAACTCCTTTTATTTGAAAATACATTGAATGCTCTTGTGGTCCGTAAATATATCCACATGGACCCTATACAAGTAATGACGCCAAATCTTCAATGCGAAAACCACCGCTGCAAGCTCCAAGTCATGTGTTGGATAGTTCTTTTCATGATTCTTGAGTTGCCTCGAAGCGTAAGCTATAACCTTGCCATATTGCATTAACACACACCCAATCCTGATCCTTGAAGTATCACAATATACCACAAACCGCTCTGTACCCTCTGGCAGGGTCAATACTGGAGCAGTAGTCAATCTCGATTTCAATTCCTGGAACCTCCTTTCACAAGCATCAGACCATTGGAACTTAACCGCTTTCTGCGTCAATCTAGTCAACGGAGAGGCAAAAGTAGAGAACCCCTCCACAAACTTCGTGTAATACCCAGCCAAACCCAAGAAACTGCGAATCTCTATTGGAGTTGTAGGTCTAGATCAATTTTTCACTACCGCAATCTTTTGAGGATCAATCATAATTCCTTCTCTGAAGATGACATAACCTAATAACATGACAGATTCAAGCCAAGATTCACATTTCGAGAACTTCGCATACAATTGGTGCTGATGAAGAGTTTGCAAAACTGCCCTGAGATGGTCGACATGGTCCTCCCGACTTCGAGAATACACAAGAATGTCGTCAATGAACACTATCACAAAGGAGTTAAAAAAAGGCTTGAAGACTTGATTCATAAGATCCATGAAAGTTGTGGGGGCATTTGTTAGCCCGAAAGACATCACCAGAAATTCAAAGTGCCCATACCAGGTCCTGAAAGCTGTTTTTAGAATATCCTGCTCCCTTATCTTCAGTTGATGATACCCGGACCGTAAGTCAATTTTAGAGAAGTACTTAGCACCTTGTAATTGATCAAACAAATCATCTATCCTTGGTAGATGGTACTTATTTTTTATTGTGACTTTGTTGAGTTGTCGGTAGTCAATATACATCCGTAGTGACCCATCCTTCTTTCTTACAAACAAAACCGATGTGCCCCACGGCGACACACTCGGTCGGATGAATCTCTTCTCTAACAAATCCTTCAATTGTTCCTCCAATTCCTTCAATTTTGCCGGTGCCATTTTGTAAGGTGGAATTGATATAGGCTGCGTACTTGGAGTTGACCTCCGGTATTTGGTCAACTTGTGAGTTGTACGTTTCTACCTTTTTTTCATTAGCCTCGATTTTCTTTTCACATGATTCTATCCATTTAGTGAGCTCCTCGAGCATTTTCATGACGGCAGGATCAGTTCCCGATCCATTATTGTTCAATTGTTCCTGCACAGGTTCGACCCTTTGAGCAACTTCCTGTGATGCATCGAGTTTGATTTTGCTTGGGGCTCGATTATGGTTTTGGAGTTGTGCTATCGCATCATGTTAAGTTTGCAGCATGTCAAATATCATCGAAGGCTAATTTCGCCTTCTTCACCATTTTGTGTGTTCCGATCGGTTGCTCGAGCGTCTCTGCGGACGCTATTTTCAGGGTCGGCGCCTAAATCTCCACGAATGGCAACATTAGAATTGATATCAACCGGATCCACGGCATGTGGTGCGTCGAGATTGATTGGAGGTACTCCGTTTCCTGGGGCGACTACGTGCTCATTTTCGCCATGAAGACCATGGTCGATATCAGTGTGAGTGGGTACTGCTTGAGAGTTTGACATGCCTATTCCTGAAATAAAAAATGCTCACAAGAACAAGCGTAAAAGTAGTGTGTTATGAAGGTTTAAATATTAAGCAATCACTATTATCCTTAGCCCCGCTGTGGGCACCAAACTGTTTACCCTAAAAATCGAGTAACAATTAAACTTGTAATGTGATTTTAAGGATACGTGATTTCACTTAATATCAATTGATTAATTTAGAGATAAGTGATAGGAATTGACAAGGATATAAAATAAACCGATGCTTGGACAATGTCTTCGAGCTGATGAACCCCCGAGAGTAGTAAAGTAAGAACAGTTAAAGAATAATAAGTTGATGAATAATAGAGAAATATTATATTCCCTTGATCTATATGAATGTAAGGTGTTTACAAATGATGAGAACCCCTCTTTATATTCTAGAGGAATCCTAAAATTCTAATTACGGAAGTAAATCCCATGATTGATAAAAATAACCGCCTTTGATTTAATCTGTTTTGGGATTTCCGCCGTGATCTCCGACTGGTTACGGATATTTCGTCTTTCCGTTATTGCGTTCCGCTCGAAGCTGATCATATCTGGTCTCGATCGTCGGGGACCTCGATCTCGATGGGTACCTCGATCTTCGAACTCGGTATCTTGTCTTCATACTCAGGCCTGATCCATTATGAGGCTGACCCTCGATGCAGTTCTCTGATCTCAAAATAATGGCAAAATGGGGCCCGTATACGCAACGGCCTATATTAGTGGAGTTGCCATGCGTCATATTTTTCAAGCATGACGAAAACTATAATGCGTGTTAGATGTTTGATCCACAGAAAATCAATAAATGTTCTCAATGTCTTCTTTCTTCCAATATTATTAACGAGTAGAATAAAGGATCATGGAGGAATCTTATAAGTAGAAAGCAGGTTATTATCAAACTTTGCTACGATATATAAACTAATGCATCCATATTAGAACTATTGTACTTTTAAATAAAGCTCTTCGGTCACAATTATGTTAAGCTAATTATGCTTTATTGTGATGAACGCATAAATTTTATTATGAAATATGTTTAACTTTCAATTTTTGTTTTCTTTACTTTATAACATCCGCAAATTATGCAGGTACTTATAGTATATATAAAGGGATTTTTACACAAATAGCTGGCAATATTTATTGTTTACTTTTTTCAGTCAAATGCATAATTTATACATTGATTATACATAATTATACATATATAATATATAAATTATGCATATATTATACTTCCACGGACTATTTTTAGGAATCCTTGACAAAGACCCTTTTTGCTAAAATTAAATGGAAAAGAATTAATTCGAAAAATAAAAAGAGAATAAGCTTTTATCACATGAAAAAAGAGTGTCAACCTTGATGATTCTTTAAGCCTCCTCCATTGGACTTGGGAGCATATTTATTTCCAAGCTTGACTAGCTAAAAAGTAATCATTAACTTCTAATATTGTGTCTTGACGAGTACCTTTTTTTGACACTTTCTTTACTTACCAAGTAAGATTTTATCACATAATCTTTAAATTATTTCCTTAATGTTTAAAAATAAATTTTCAAAAGTAATTAAATGTTGAATTTAAGACCTTGTAACAAATTAAATCCTAGAAAAAAAAAGGAAAATATATACACACTTTTAAAAATGACCTAAAATCGGATTAAGAAAATAGCTAAATGCTTTACATTGAAATTGGGGAACATAATAGAAAATTACTAGAACAACAATTATGCCTCAAGTTTCAAATAAATTAGAAAACTGACCTTTAGTAATATTTTTTTTAATTTTTTTTTGTGTGAAATTTGTTAAACTATGGGGAGGATGCAGTAGCACCAGATATTTTAGCTAATTGGTGGTCTAATCTCTTTAACTAAAATTGAACCATTTTTTAAGTTCAAAAGACGCCTAATAAATTAGAAATGTATGGTCTCACATAGTGGTTGTTTAACCGTTTTTTCCTATCTGCATTCAAGATCCAGAACATGGGGGTTTATTCAGCTAAGCATGCGGAAGCAAGAATTTGGTATTAACAATAAATGGTGGTAATAAAGAGGAGAGACAGATGTGATGGTCTAATCCCAAATTGGTAATTCTGGTGAAAAGAAGTCTTAGGGGTGAAGTACACAATACTAAGAACCTTCTTATTTAATTTTCGCCATTGACATTTCCTTCTAAGAGCTGCTCATTTTAGGCGAAGTAAAGTTTGAACATAACCACCGACTAACCGACATTTAGTTGGCGTTTGGTTCGGACATAAGAATGGTAAAATTCAAGCGAAAATGATATTTGAAAATTAAAGTTGTGTTTGGACATGAATATAATTATTTTGTTGTTTATGAATTTTTGTGAGTGACTGAAATGAAAATTTTGAAAAAATAAATTTTTTGAAGTTTTTCAAATTTTCCAAAAATTCCGAAATTTATTTTCAAGTAAAATCGAAAATTTCATGGTCAAACACTAATTTCGAAAAAAAGTAAAAAATTTTGAAAAAAAGAATTTTTTATGGCCTAACGGACCCATATTGTATAGTAACATCGACGGAGATATTAGAAAAGATATTTTTAATGTATTAGAGGTGCTACAGTACGATAAATGTGTATTTTTAATATATTAGACATTCCGGATGCAAAAATTTAATTAAATGCGGGATAAAATAATTCTGTATTTAATCCCAAAATTATTCTCTTTTCCTGTCTACCAAATGATCCCTTATAATTTAGTAATATCGATGGAAGTTATGTTAGATATGCCTCTAATTCTTGCGGTATTTTTTTTCTTCTTCTTTCTTTTTTCTCTGATCCTTCAATATAATCGAAAAATAGTTTTAAAGGAAAATGGTTCTCCGTAAATTCAAGTTTGTGCTTGCATTTTATTTTGTTATGTTAAGCTTCTTTCGAAAATTTATAATGTGGAATTAATAATTTTTATTTTGAAAAACCGAGCTAAGGAACTTAGCAAAAAGCCAAACATGGCGTTTCTCCACATCCCATTAAATTAAGGATATTAGCATATCTTTAGTTTATACCAAACAGAAGAAAATAAAGGGAAAGAAACAAGTGTAAAGTACCTATCAAGGAGTCATGAGCATAAACAGAATTTTAATTAAAAATAAATATAAGACATTTGAGATTGTCTATTTGAAGAATGAACGGTAGCTCGCAGATTTGTTTTCTTATTTTAGGCTCCGATTCTCGTACAACCTTATTTCCCCAACCAACAAACCACTTCCAATACTAATAAACAAACATTCCTATTTAAAAATACATTCTCCTTTTTAGTTTATGCATATGGTTTTAAGATTAGTAAATATTGTACTCAATTCATAATCCAAGGCAGATTCATAATTTAAATTTGAAAAGTTCTTTTTTAACTCATTATAATTTTAAAATTTTGGGTTTGAATCTAATCAATAACAACAACGATCCAGTGAAATCCCACTAGTGGGGCCTGGGGAGAGTAATGTGTATGCAGACCTTACCCTATCCCGAAGGAGTAGAGAGACTGTTTCCGAAAGACCCTCGGCTCAAGAAGACAAAAAAACAATATTAGTAACACCACCGAAATAATATGAAACAAATATGACAAATAGAAACAAAAATCAAGAAAAATGATCCAAAGCAAGGCAAAAGCAAAAGCAAGGCAAAAGCAAAATAGTATCCCTACCAAACTAGTTTCACAAAGATATGCTATAAGACAAAACTCCACTACCTCCTAACCTACAACCCTAATACTCGACCTCCACATGTTCCTATCAAGTGCCATGTCCTCGGAAATCTGAAGTCTCGCCATATCCTGCCTAATCTCCTCCCCCAATACTTCTTAGACCGCCCTCTACCTCTCCTCATACCCTCCACAACTAGACGTTCGCACCTCCTTACCGGAGCATCCGGGCTTTTCCTCTGAACATGCCCGAACCATCTGAGCCTTGCTTTCCGCATATTGTCATCAATGGAAGCCACGTATACCTTCTCCCGAATATCAACATTCCTAAATTGTCATCAATGGGTTTGAATCTAATATTTGTTAATTTTTAATATATATATATATAAAATAGTGGGTTCGGATAAAGTCATTACCTAAGAGTTGCATCCGCCACTAATCATGATATATAAAACGGGACTCTCATTTTAAATCACTCAATAACTTATTTTCTACTATTGTTTTATAAAATTCAAAAAATGTCTACAGCAAAATTATAGATTAGTCAATTTACTTTAAAAATAACATAAAAATTAAAAAAAATAGAGAGAGAGAGAGGAAGCAAATGGACGCAACATGTGGAGTAAGAAAGAAAAAGGGCAGAGAGTTACCGTTCAAAATTGGTTCCCCCAATTCTTCAGCTACTCCTTATTTGTTTTGGGCTATAAATAAATCAGAAACACGCTACCGACCTCTTCGCATCACATTCCCTCCATATTTCTGCCTTCACTAATCTCTAATTTTCAAGCTTCTTCGGTAAGCTTCAGATCTCGCTTTCTCCTATCCGTCTTTTCCCGATCTATGCTTTGATTGATCTAATTACTAATTCATCTGGTGAATTTCAACCTTGCATTGCTCAGTTTTCGCTGTTTTTTTTCTCTATACTTTATTTAAGTTATTTACGTGTTCTTTTTGGCTATGATCCGCCTGGATTTTCGTTTGTGTACACTTGATTTGAGCATCGGTTGTTTTATCTAGCTTAATGTTCTTCGTTTCGGAACTTGAGATTAGCTTTTATATTTTGGCGCTATTTTTGCTTTGATCTGAGTATGAATTTGGTTGTTTTTTCCCCTCTAATTATGATTTTTGGTTTTACTTAAATTGATCTGTTTAATTTCATTTCGTTTGCGTGTGCTTGATCTTGCACTGATTGTTTTATTTAGCTCAATGTTGAAAGTTTTGATTTTTGCTTCGAAAATTTTGCTCTTTTTTATTTTTTATTTTGCTTTGATCCGAGTAGGATTTGGTTGTTATGTCAGTAATGGTTTAGTTTTAATTGAATTGATCTCCTTGAATTTCAATGGTGGAGTGTATTGGACAAATTTTGGTGACTCTTCTTCTAGGATAGTGCTAGAAATGCTGCCATTTTGTCAAGGCTTGTAAATCATTTAGGCTGGTATTTGGGAATCTGTGCGAGCAAGAATAAATTCATGCTAAAGCTAGTGCATGTACCAAAGTATGCCTAAAGCTTCAAGCTTTACAGTGCTACATTTTGTGGAGACATTGTAGCTGATTGCAAAAGCTTCTCTTCTTCTTTCTGTCAAGTCGATCTTGTTTTAATTAGCTGTTGTAGTGTCTGAAGCGTATTAACGTGAGCACGTTGAATTTTCTTTTGTGATCTGACACTGGAATATATTAATTGATGTTGGCCAAATATTCCAGCATCCGATCTCCAACTCTTATTGTGATAAAAGAAATGAAAGCAGGCTAAATCTTGCATTTTTAGTTCCTCGATTTGTATGTGCAGTCCTTTACTTCAACACATACCCCCCCCCCCCCCACACACACACACACAATTTCTTTTTAGGGTCAGTATCATCTTTCTTTGCTACCTTTCCCTTTGTTTTGTGAGGTCCTATTCACTTACTTCAAACATAGAAGAATGTACATATAACATTCCTGTTCTTTCTGCAGACAATTTGGTAAGACCAGTAACCAGACATCCATGGGGACTGTTGTCGATTCTTCTAACCAGGTAAGTTTCTTCACAAAGAATATTCTTACTACCTTGATTATTGGTTTTAGCTCACTTTGTGGATGAGTTCTGATTCTGATATTATCTAAGCATCTGGAATCTGAATAAAGTGAAATGCTTTCTTTACTAGCAGACATTATTGGAGGGATGCTTGACAATTAAGCTATCTATCTTCTCTATTGTCTACCTGGAGTTAAAAAAAATATATGGTAAAAGCTAGCATAAAAAATATGAGATTTAGAGGCTTTAAATAGTAGAATTTTGGTGTACATTTCTGGTGTCTTACAATAGATGGGGCTACAGCAATTGCACTGTGAATTTAGATACCGATTTTCTAGATTTGCAGCATGCATGCACCAACACCGACACCAAGAAAGAGCGGCAATAAGGGTCCAACTCCCATTCCTTATCTGAAGTTTTAAAATTTGTGAAGACTTCTCATATACTTCTATGGATTTTTGTCAAGAGGAATTAATTATATTATCTTAAAAACATTACTTTGGAATATAAAAGAATTTCCCCTACTCAAGTTACCACTCTTTGTAAATAGTATAACTATCAATGAATTCTGCTCCTGCACGGTATCATGCAGATGTCACATTCTCCTTAGATTGATATTCTTTTTTCCAATGATGAATTGCAGGGAGCAGGAAGCCTGCCAACCAACAAGAAGGTCTCTGTTATTTTTGTTCTAGGTGAGTTTTTCAACATCAACATCACATGATTTTGTGGCATCCTCGATACAGCACCTCATAGTATGGCAAAAGTATTTTGCCTATATGTAGTTGATGTGAGGATTAGAGGTGGAACTCATTGGACAATCATATATTTGCCATTGTAGCAGTTATCCGATCAACATGTTCACTTAGTGTTACCTCTTATACCAATTAATATGCAACCTTTAGGGTTTAGCTTTTAGGCTGTAAGAGACACAAGTGTATAGCTCCTTTGTTCAAACCATCATAATCCATTTATTAGATAAATTCACGATTGACTGTACGACCATTAGGATCCTTTGGGCTTTTACATCCAGTTTTGATCAAAATGAAACAGGAAGCTATATTGAAGGATGGTTGTAAAAGCCATATCAGATTGACTGGTTGGAATAGTTACTACTCTAGTTTATATTGTGAAGATAGAATTGATATTCGAACGTGATGGGCTTCATTTTTGTGATTATTTACATTATAGTTAACAGGAGGGTTTTATAATTATTTGACACGTGAGGGTTACGGAAGCAAACCTGTAAGGAAGGTATATCTAGTATACTCTTTGCTAGGTGCTCCACTTCTTTATCTTCTCGATCAAGAAAGAATTTGTCTGTGAATTTTGAATTAAATTTTATTAGGAAATTACGGTGCAACCTGTATGGATTTGTGGATCCAATACACATCCTCATTGGACATAGCATATTTGTTGAAGCAATCTGTACCCTTCATATGGGATTTTTTTCTTGAGCTAAGATTTGTTTTCACTATTAACATGGACAGGTGGCCCAGGCAGTGGTAAGGGCACCCAGTGTGCTAATATTGTTGAAAACTTTGGGTACACCCATCTAAGTGCTGGTGATCTTCTCCGAGCAGAAATAAAATCTGGTTCAGAGAACGGGTAGGATATCTGTGTTTTGATTGTGTTGCTTTATCTTTCTCCGTACTTTTTACCCTTGGTAGTTTCAACCAGCATTTTGTATAGTAGATCAATTGCCGTTTGTTAAGTTGCATTATCCTTTTGTTTTTAGTTCAATAGCTGGTTCAAGCAATGTTTATTGCACACAAAGGATTACTCTTCAGCACCATGATTTAAATGTGGTGCATAGAGTTTAAACTGTACTAGCTTTGTTTGTATTTCATCATATTCCGAGAATTGCTCATTGTATCAGCATTGTAAACTGTTCATTTCACATATGTACAGGACGATGATTTCAAACATGATTAAAGAAGGGAAAATTGTACCATCAGAGGTAACAATTAAGCTTCTCCAACGAGCAATTCAGGAAAATGGGAACGACAAATTTCTTATTGATGGTTTCCCTCGCAATGAGGAGAACCGTGCAGCTTTTGAGTCAGTTGTGAGTTCCTCAGTACACGCTCTTTTAACTACATCTTGATAATTCATAATTCTCCTATTCAGTTGAGAGTTGTTAAACTTTGACTATCACACTTCTAATGTTTTCCAGACTGGAATTGAGCCTGAGTTTGTGCTCTTCTTTGATTGTCCTGAAGAAGAGATGGAGAGACGTCTTTTGGGTCGGAACCAGGTTAGACATATAATTTCTTGGTAGAAGACTTCTCCTCGTGTTTGCAATTCTTTGAACTTTTATGTTATTCTTGTTTCTTCTTTGTTAATTTTTTTTTCTAGCTTCTTTTTTTTGTTTGGTATTCTTCTCATGAACTTTGATTTCTTTCTATAGGGAAGAGAAGATGATAATATTGATACAATAAGGAAGCGATTCAAGGTTTTCCTGGAATCTAGTTTACCTGTTATTGAATATTACAACTCCAAGGGGAAGGTTCGAAAGGTACTGTTTTATTTCAGTCTCGTTACTGCCTTCCCACACACACACGAGAGAGAGAGAGGGAGGGAGGGAGAGAGAGAGAGAGAGAGAGAGAGAGAGAGAGAGAGAGAGAGAGAGAGAGAGAGAGAGAGAGACCCTGCATATTAAACTGAAGTTGACATCTTTTTTTCTTCAGATTGATGCTGCAAAGCCTGTTGGAGAAGTATTTGAAGCAGTTAAAGCTGTTTTTGCCCCAGCTGTTGAGAAGGTAAAGTACTAATATGATGGTATACTGAAAGTTACAAGGATGTTAAGACCTTCAACTTGCATGGAAAAGGATATCCAGTGTATGTTACGTAATTTGGGAAGTAAATGTCCTGTGATGCAAATGTTAGGGCTTATACGGAGCTAGATCTTTTTACGTTGAGATCAGTTTAAACTAACACCTAGGCAGTATTAATCATATGAACATGTTTAACTGATGCTGGGGATCACTGTTAATTATATATATGATTCTTGTCATACAAATGTTCTAACATTTTCTGCATGTGGTTTGATTATTTGGAGCATTATTTGATTTATAATAATTGGTGTGGTTAAGTTTGCTCCTAAACTTTGCCTTATCTAGGAGAAATCTCTCCATATATAATTATGTAGGTGATTCACTCTGTTGTTGGCTGTTGCTCTTAAGCTAATGATATGAGTGTATTTTCCGTTTATTTGTCAAAATAAATTGAATTTTTGTTCTGCATTTTCTGTGGAATTTCATACAGATTCTCTTTGTATGTTACAGGTTGCTGCCTAGGAAAATATTGGTAGAGCGGCATCATGATTAAGTGTTACTGGTAATTGAGATCTCCAAACTTGGACTTCCTTGTGTTACTTGTTTATCACCGAATTTTCCTTAGATAGATATCTAGAGCTTTGCTTGGGTTGCAATGTATGATTTGTTTCTCATCTGAATTGATTTTATTGTTGACTAACCTTCTCTTATTACAACGTTCCATTTTCTCCAGGTATACCAGTATTGTTTGCATTTTGGTGCTTGCTATGCGTCTTCAGCAAGGCGATGTATCTTTATAGATTCTACTTTTATAGAAGTTTATGGCAAAAATTCCTTTTTCTTTCTTCCTATTTTTTGTTCTTATGAAGGGAACAAATGCTGTATTATTGGCATATTGCCTTTGTATTATCATTGTCGAGACTGAATTTTTATAAATAAGATTATGAGTTTCTCTCTCTCTCACGCGCACGCGCACACATATTTGGGCCTTTCGCGAACGATTAAGAATTGGGACTTAAAACGTGTGGTAAGTAGTGATAGACCTAACACAATATGCTTTTACATCATCCCATTCCCCCGCCAGAAATAATAAGAAATGTTTTTCTTTTATACAGGAGAACAAGTTGTTGCGTCTGGTGTGAGTTTTTTTCTTGGAAGAATTGTTCTTAGAATATAAAATTTTAGTTTTGGGAAAACAAAAACTACTGTTTTTTTTTATAGTTTTTTCTTAAAACTCAGTAGCATTAATTGGCTAACTGGACGTGCACCATTCTGCTCAATTTGATATGGTATTAGTCCCTACAAAGGTCAAATCTGCGAGACCTCTGGTCCTGGCATTTTCAGTACCGCAACAGTAGAACAATCTTTTGGCAAATAACTCTATAATAATATGCTACAAAGACGAGCTCTGAAGAATACAGAAGACACATGGGTTCTAACAGTTGGTAATAACTGATACTAAATATTCTAATGTAGCTAGTTTCTAGTAACAAATACAGAAGGTGAATTTTAAACAAATATGATGCCATTTTCTTGGATAGTGTCAAGAATAATCCCAAGTCTACCTTCTATTCGCTCATTCCTCCCGGGCTCATATGCAATGGCATAGACATCAGCTTCTTTTGATCGCTCTGCAATCAACTTGCCTATCACCCTGGCAGCGTTGTTGTCAGTAAGGGAAGGCAATGAGTTCCTTAAGTCTTTCGCATTTGTGGTAGCAACAGAGATCACCTTGCTGGTTCCTCGATGCATTACTTTTGCATGGATAAATCGTTTTGAAAAGAAAATGTTTAGCAAAAAAGGTCTCAAATACATATCCGTCCTTTGTTTCCATGATTTCCTGTTGGGCCTTTTTGCAGCTTCACTCCGCGATCTTCTTGTCCATGCAGCCTCAATAACAAACTTCTACAAAACAAAAACAAAAAACAATACTCAAATGACGAATGAAACATCTACTCATGCTGCCGTTTCTAAGCCCTATTGTTTCTATCTGTTATCCATGCTAAGCTAAAATATAATCATGTACAGAGAAGACATGCAAGAATGCACTATACTTTCAGAAATTGGACATTGTATGTCACATTTTTATCTGAACTCATATCTTGTTAGTACAAGCATATTATCCGACCAAACTGCTGAAAAAAAATTTCCACGTATTAGAAGCTTCACAACTTCAAACATTCTTGCCTTATCATATCTTTATTTAAAGAAAACGAAAGTCCGCCAACCATGAATGATTCAAAAATATATGTACTCAACTACTTGCAGAAAATTATCAAGTGGCCGTTTCTAGGCTATTAGGTAAGCAATGATGAAACACCAATGGATACATTTCCGAAGTCAATTACAGATTTTTTTAAATAGCCTGATAAAGAATATTCAACTTTCCCTCACATGACCGATCACTATAGTATACTCAAATCTTATAAGTTACTTCCCAAAAATCAGAACATCTGTTTAACAATTAAGTAATAAAAGAACACACCAAGCACATGTATCCAAGCCAAGTATAATATAAGTACAATGAAGGTATTTAAAACATTGATCAAAATACTCATAAAGGAGATCTCTGCTTGTGAATACTGCTTTCCGGAGTTTAATTGTAGGTCAAGATGACAGAAGTATAACGCTGAATTACAAGGTAAAGGTGTATAAAAAGGTTTCCATGTATTCTCTCTATCCTGAAGCAATTTCAACAATATTAAGTTAGCCAATTCTGGAGACGAAAATATGAGAACCTTTTACGTTAACAGCTAAATCAAATGCAAATGCAATACCAGTAGGCCGAGCTAACCTTATGTCAAGATACATTAAAGCAGCGTTAAGCACTAAGCTACAATTTAAAAAAACCTTATGTCAAGATACATTAAAGAAGCGGTAAGCACTAAGCTACAATTTAAAAGGGTCTTAATAGATGAGGCAGATATATATATATATTCCACGGTGAGGAACTTCATAAACACTATATTCAGACTGTTAAGAGTGCAAATAGCTGATGCTGAAAAGAAGGAAGATATTTAGCAACTGTTCAATAAGCCCTCATTCGACCACCTTCTTTTTCCCCTTCCACAAGGGAGGTGCTAAACTTAGAAACCATAAGGGGCTCAATGTCTAATTTGCTTTGAACAAACATTAAATATCTATATCTATGAGCTTTGCTCTCTCTCCTTTTGCTTCAATACTTCTCAAATTGACAATGCAGAAATGTGTCAAAGATCCTAAATTTCATAAAAATCCAATCTTTCAAAAGGAACAGTGTCACCTCATCTGAATCTTTAAACCGAATAATTATATGCCTACTCCTCAGCTAAGCCCCAAAAGACCAAAAGAGGGGGGGACATCAGGATAAGGTCAATAATATTCAACCTATTTAATAATATGGAGTTCAAGGAGTTTGATTTCGCTCTTCAAAAGAAAATAATGAAATGTGTATACATATTGATTCAAATTAGAGCAAGAAATTGATAGAATTAATTAGAAATTACAAATCCTCTAACAAAATAAATACTAGACGAAAATTGAATAAACCAAGAATCATAAAATTGTGAGATAAGATGAAAAAAGAAGAAAGATACCTGGCGGAGAGAGAGATTAGAAGGGCAGGGAATGGAAGAAACAGAAAGTTTGAGTTGGGGAAAAGAAGAAGACCATGAAAGGGAATTGGGTTTCTCTCTACGCACAGATGGAAGCAATTCGGAGGAAAGGGAGAAACAGAGAGGTGCTACCGAAGAAGAAGTAGCCATTGGATGTTTGTTGGTCTGAACAAGAATGACACTTCTAATTCTTCAGTAAGGAAAAGGGTAGTAAGTATGCTGTTTGGTATTATACTTTGTTGCAGGATAGGCCTATTCCTGTCTGAAGAACAAACAAAAAAAGCAGAAAGCATAGCATGATTATTTCTCTACTTAACTGGAAATATAGGTAATTTCATTTATTAAGATATACTATTATGTTAAGATCCTGGTATCATTATGCTTTTTAAACTTAAAATCCAAAATTCCAAGTATAACATGTTGGAGCTTTTATGGGCCTCTTACCAGTGGCCTACAAGGCCCAAATAAATCAGAGGCAAGTGCACAAATGGCCATTCTCAGGATGCTATTTAAAATTATCCTGAAATTTTGAACTTAAAATCCAAAATTCAAGACAATTTAGGATGTTTTTTTCCCCAAAAATTTGAGCTGAAAAATTAAAATTCAAGACACACTGGCTAATTCCTAAATAATATCCCTTTAGAGTGGCTACATGGTGTCATTTCTGCGATAAACCAGCATAGGCCCAAAAGTGCTGCTACTCTATTGGACCTTGGTCCTTTGCCCTTTCCTGATGGACGTCGGTGCTTTGCAGTTTGCACAATACACAAGTCGAGGACCAATCTAATAACTGATGCAATCCTTCATTTGGATGCTGAAAAATTCACCCAATCGTTTACCATAAGTGGTGATCAGGACATGTTTAGCCATCCATCCATTTGCTAGCCTTTATGAGGAGGAAGACGAAGACACTAGAAATATGGCAATTGTCGAATATCTTCTTGCTTCTGCTGAGTAAGTAGCTGCAGAAGCAGTTTGACCGTGCACGAAAGCTTCTTAATGAGCGTGACGGGCTTTCGTTCATACAGAGATTGGAATACTGTTTATCTAAACCACTTATTCACAGAATTAATTGGAAAACTGGTATTGGAACCAAACGATTATCATATACCGAGATTAATTCATTGATGTTAAAGCCCTATATGATTGTTGTTGGGAATAAACCCCACAGAAATAATATTCACGGTAATAAAAGCGGAATAATAATGTAGCACCGAGATACAGTAATTAACAAGAATAAAAGAGTAACAACGACGCTAAGATTTTTACGTGGAAAACTCTTTTAATAAGGGAAAAAACCACGGCCCCGAGAGGAGCAACTGATATCACTATAGTAAGGAATTTTACACTTTGTAGGTCCGAGTAAAATACTCCAAAGACCACTACAACACTCAAAAGAAATAACCCTCTTTTGATATTCCCACCTCACTACAATATCGCTCACTCTCTATTTTCCTCACAGACTATTTTCTTATACCCTGTCTGTGAAACCTCACTCTTTCTTTCTCTCTTTGTTGGTGTGAAGAAATGAGAGTTGAAACTCTCCTTTTATAGCCAAAGCTTCACTCTCTAAAGCCTACAATATTTGACAATTTACACGCACTTTTCACAATTCAACAAAGTTGGCTACCAAACCAAAGAAATTCAACAAGGTTGGCTACCAAACCAAACTAAGTCAACAAAGTTGGCTACCAAACCAAAGAAACTTTTATTAGGCACATGCCTAATACTTCTTCAATGAGATAGACCCCATCAATCTCCCCCTCCAGTCTCATTCATCTAGAGGAGGTAGAACTGTCTTCTAGTTTGAGTGCATGCCGATAAGTTCTTTGCATAGCTCGAACTTGTTCCTTGGTACCACCTTGGTCAGCATATCTGCGGGATTCTCACTTGAAGAAATCTTCAAGACTTTTAGAGATTCATCATCTACCATTTCTCGAATCCAATGATATCTCACATCAATGTGTTTGGTCCTTGCATGGTACATAGAGTTCTTGCTAAGGTTTATTGCACTTTGACTGTCACAATAGACGACATACTCCTTCTGATGCAATCCAAGCTCTTGAAGGAACCGTTTGAGTCATACCATCTCCTTGCCAGTTTCTGTAGCGGCAATGTACTCTGCTTCAGTTGTTGAAAGTGCAACACACTTCTGCAACTTAGACTGCCATGATATAGCTCCCCCTGAAAATGTAAACAAATATCCAGTAGTAGATTTTCTGTTGTCAATGTCACCTGCCATATCAGCATCTGTATAGCCCTTCAAGATTGGATCAGATCCTCCAAAGCACAAACAATCTCCCGTGGTACCTCTCAGGTACCTGAGTATCCACTTGACTGCTTCCCAATGTTCCTTTCCAGGATTTTCAAGAAACCTGCTGACAACACCAACTGCGTGAGCAATATCAGGTCTAGTACATACCATTACATACATCAAGCTTCCGACTGCTGAAGAATAAGGAACTGTAGCCATGTTTCTTTTCTATTCCACTGTTGTAGGACACAACTTTTTGCTCAACTTTAGATGACTAACAAGAGGTGTGCTGACTGGCTTAGCATTTTTCATGTTGAAGCATTTAGTACACGTTCAATGTACTTCTCCTGAGATAGCCATAACTTTCTACTTGTTCTCTCTCGAACTATCTTCATCCCTAGAATTTGTTGTGCTGGGCCCAAGTCCTTCATATCAAATGACTTGGACAGATCTCCCTTCAACTTTGCTATCAGCCCCTTGTCTTTTCCTACAATTAACATGTCATCCACATACAACAACAATATAATAAAGTTATTCTCAGAAATCTTTTGAAGTATATACATGGATCAGAATAAGTCTTTAAAGCCCTATATAATTGCTGCAGCTGTACCTCTCTCTCAGGTGACTCAATTTGCTGGTGATCGAGCCAACCCTAATCACGTGGCAGAGTCCGTAAAGGTTCATATAATGGACAATCTTGATGCAAGCTCTTACCTTGGGTAGTGAACGTAAATCATCACTTAAGCATCTCAACATAACTAACTTTCCTTATATACCAAATTTAGGCATAATATCAAGGACACATATGAGCTTTGCATAATCTTTTCTTTCAACATTCTCATTGGTAGTATAGTTATGACTATCGTCTCTATAGGGATTGAGTTTAAATAATGTTCAAGTAATTCCTAGCTTAACGCTATTCAGGATGATTAATAACTAAAATTAACTAGGAAACTAAAACAATTAATAATTGATCACAGAAAGACAAGAGTTGAGCAACACCGAAATATCAATGGGAGAAATAAGGGTCTTGACAGCATAGGCGCAAGATAGCTCTAACTCTAGTTAAATTCACTCTAAAGTTCTAATGATTCTCACGAATTCACTTGATGATTAGTTCAAATGTGTAGTTAAGAATCCTCTCTCGATTAAATCTTAACTCTACGAGGTGAACTAATATAGGCACTGTGAACATATGAAAACATGCGTTAATGGATTAGTCTTAAGCAAAACCTCTCTCGAATATTCCCCTAACTTAATTTAATCAACAATTCAACAAGCTCTGTCGATTACCTAAAAGAATCGTTGAATTAAACCAAACAAGATTATGCAAAGATAATTACTAAAATATTCTTCTTTCGATTAAATAAATCGGTGAATAAAGTTACAACAATTCAAAACTCTATAAACGAATTCAAGCAAAGAACTAGAGTTAAAATCCACAAATATCAATCAAAACACCATATCCGTCAAACCCTGAGGGAAACTACTCCATAATCATGGAGAAATTCATCACAAATAAAGTTGAATAATAAGAAAACATGAATTCAATTCAAACTCGGGTGTTGAGTTGAGGAAAGAATGATGAATCCTTGTGCTTTAAGTATCCAATGCTCTTCCAATCTTCCGTAGGTCAAAAAGTCCTCTAAAATTCGTGTTTTTGATGTATTTATACCATGTAGGAACGCAACCGAACGAAACTACCCTTTCCAAGCCGAGGTGGAAAAAGTTAAGCGAGAAAATACACTATCACGGCGCACCGGGCGGCGCACCATGCGCCACATTAGTGGAAAAATTCAGAGGCCTATTTTTTCACTCTGTAGGAATTTTGCACTAGCGCCCCGCTACCCATGGCACAACGCAGTAGTGCATTTCTCTCAGAGTAATTTTTTCTTTCTCACTTTTTGACATCCAGACTTGGTGCTCGAACTCTAACATGATTCTGGCTTAATTTTTTGGGCTTTTACTCAAACTTCAAAGCTCCAACTTGTTCAAAATGGTTCACAATTATCTTAATAGCTCGGAATCATTGCCTGCAAGGCATAAAACACGTATAAGTGCAAATCACCATTAGTTAAGTTCAACCACAAGTAAAATGCAGTGATTAGAGTGCAAACTATGACTAAAATATGGGTTTCGAACCTACCATCAACACCCCACACTTAAACTGTTGCTCGTCCCCGAACAATTAAACTATACTTCACATAGAGACGACCTTTTCATCAAACAATTTCCTTAACCCATCATGCCAAGAACATTTAAAGAAGACTAAGCACCCTATCATAACATCCTAGCCTCAAGACTCGACTCAAAAGCACCTTGCATTTTTCACAACTTGCTCACTTACTCCAACTTAGAGGTCAAAGACATTACCTTTTCTTCGCGAATTATGTGCCCTCATACAAACAATAGAAAGTAATTTCACACACCATAAAATTCAAAAACAAGTAGGAACTTAAGATAGAAAGAATTAACTCACTCTCAGAAATAAAATCCATGCGCCACAGAAAACGTACTATAGGCTTGCCCGTAGTGTAATACTTTACTAATTTGAGCTAATTCAGTCAAAGATCTAGTATAACTTTAATTGGTTGTAATGTAGGCGGCGTGATATGTAGGATATATTTGGATATAGTGACTATACCTCCCTGAGTACTTTAATACATACAAATTCACACGTTTTAACACGAAATTAATGCTTGCTAGCAAAAGATAGTATATTTATTATTATCGACTCCACATGGATTGGATTTAAATAATGTTCAAGTAATTCCTAGCTTAACGCTATTCAGGATGATTAACACTTTGATTGGGATAATTAATAACTAAAATTAACTATGAAACTAAAATAATTAACAATTGATCATAGAAAGACAAGGGTTGAGCAACACTGAAATATCAATGGGAGAAATAAGGGTCTTGACATGATAGGTGCAAGATAACTATTGGGATCTAACTCTAGTTGAATTCACTCTAAATTTCTAATGATTCTCACAAATTCACTCGATGATTAGTTAAAATGTGTAGTTAAGAATCCTCTCTCGATTAAATCTTAACTCTTCGAGATGAACTAATATAAGCACTATGAACATATGCAAACATGCGTTAATGGATTAGTCTTAGGAAAACGTCTCTCGAATATTCTCCTAACTTAATTTAATCAACAATTCAACAAGCTCTATCGATTACTTAAAAGAATCATTGAATTAAACCAAAAAAGATAATGCAAAGATAATCACCAAAATATTCCTCTTTTGATTAAATAAATCGGTGAATAAAGTTGCAACAATTTAAAATTCCATAAACAAATTCAAGCAAAGAACTAGAGTTAAAATCTACAAATATCAATCAAAACACCATATCCGTCAAACTGTAAAGCCCCGTAAAATTTTAACTAGAAACCCGGAACTTCGTGGTGCCGAGATAGGCTTATGTGTTAAAAATTGTATAAATTCTTCGCGGCTCGAACTTTTTGGGTTGAAAAGTACGCTAAAGAGTTAAAGAAAACTATTTTGCAGAAGTGTGTGTTTTTGTAGTTTATTATGCGGCCCGCAGAGTGATGAGGCAGTCTTTTTAGCCATTTTGATGTAATTTTTGCAGTCCATTATGCGATCGAAGAACCATTTCGCGGGCCGCACCGATCGCATATCCAACTTTGAGATTTTTTAGATGGTAATTCTGCGACGCATTATGCGACCGCAGAACAGGTCTGCGAACCGTAGACTGGTCGCAAACTGAAGCAGAAGATGTCAGCTCCGGAGGGCTAATTATGCGGCCCATTTTGCTGACCGAGAAGCATTACGTGGTCGCATATGCGATCGCAGATATGTGTCAGGGCTCATATTTTGTAATTTTTAAACCTGACCCTATTCCGTTAAAACACAAACCATAAACCATTTTAAGCTCATTCCTGGTATTTCTAGAGTGAAGGAGAGGGTTCTTAGAGAGAGAGAGAGTAACCTTCAACTTATTATCCAACAATTATTGCTCAACCCTTGAAGATTATCAAGTAAAACTCACTAAGTCTTCATTCAAAAGGTAAGAATCTATACCCTAGCCTTTAAATATCGAAAATTAACTAAAAGTGGATAATTAGTAAGATGGTTCATGGGTATGAGGATTTTTTTCTTGCATGCATGTGTGATAAGAGAGTGTAGGGAGACGGTGAGCTAAAAATGGTGATGAATGGGTTGTGAAATGGTGAAGTCTTTCATAAAAAGGGTCTTGAAACCTTAACACATATATAGTATTTGATAAAATGCTCATGTGAGCTAGAATCATGATCGTTTTCCTAATTTCTAGTTCAATTTTGTTATATTGCTAAAATAGATTGAAGTTGCTAATATTCTGGAACATCTTAGAGTTTTAAAAAGCTCAATTGAGGTATGTATGGCCAAAAATTGTTTCTTCTTAGAATCGAATCCCCTTGTGTTCGTGTAGTTGGTGTAACTTTCCAACTTGATCATACTAGAATTGACTACCCCTAATGTGTTGTCTTGAATGATATATGTTCAATATTTGTTCTAAATACTTATTATTGTAATCTTTCCATTTGAGGATGTGTTTAAAAATGTGGAATATGTGTTAAGAAAGTTTAAGATTTCATGTCAAAACTGAATAAAGATTGTTACGTCAAATTGTATAAAATGCCTCTATGTGCTTAGGATTTTTCCAAATTTTCCCTTATGTGTACAAATGTCTTACATGATAGGATTTATTGTTGGTGATGATAATGTTATTTGAATGTGTAAAAAGGAAAATTGAAATTGTAAAATACGGCCAAGTGCCAAATAAATGACTTTATAAATGAGGTCACTCGTGCTAACGTATTGAAAATATGGGAAAGAAATATGAAGTGAGATGATTGATTGAAAAGTTGATGTCTCAAGTGAGATGGCCTAGCCGATCAGGCCGTGATTGGATGTCATGCCGCACACATGGTGGTAACTGTGCTGGGAATAATAATTGAAATTGTGGATATGGTTGATGTCTCAAATGAGATGACCTAGCCGATCAGGTCGAGATCGGACTCTGTGTAAGAACACGATGGTATTGTGGATTGTGGCATATCGGCACTAAAGATCATCCAACCTGATAAGATAGAAATTGACTTGAGAACTTATGTGATCCTTACTTGATGTTTTAGTATTGTTTGAAGCTCTTATTGAACTCATGACTATTTTTCCCTTTGTATTATTGTTCGTTCTATTGAAATGGTGTTAGCTTTACATACTAGTACTGTTCGACAGTACTAACGTCTTTTTTTCCGGAGTGCTGCATCTTTAAATGGATGCAGATGGTTCCATAGCAGACAGTGTTTATCGCAGTTAGTTGTGCATCCTCTTCCCAGCAGACTCGGTGGGCCCCATTTCATTCAGCGGTCATTTACTGTATTTTTTGTTCATATTTTTACCACTTTTTGAGGTATAGCCGAGGCCTTATTGCCGGTATTATCATAACTCTCTTTTGTATCTTTAGAGGCTCTATAGACACTATGTGGGTTGTATATGGGTGTTAGAAAGGTCAACGGATTATGTTGTGTTTTAGACTCTTGTTCCACTCAATCATAAGAATGTGTGTATTTTGAAACTTAACAATGATGTAACTAATAAAATAACTTAGTAATGTATATATGATCTTCCTATTGTCTAATTAATGAAAACATGCCTTCTCTCGATCATAAGTGAGTCGGATAGGAAGTGTCTAACAGGCTTGCTCAGCCTGGTTCACTCGGTTGAGCGTCGGTCGCGCTCCCTAAGTTTGGGGTGTAACACAAAGCCTGAGGGAAACTACTCCATAATCATGGAAAAATTAATCACAAATAAGTTGAATAATAAGAAAACCCGAATTCAATCCAAACTCGGGTGTTGAGTTGAGGAAAGAATGATGAATCCTTGTGCTTTGAGTCTCCAATGCTCTTCCAATCTTCCGTAGGTCAAAAAGTCCTCTAAAATTCATCTTTTTGATGTATTTATACTATGTAGGAACGGCTCCAAACAAAACTATCCTTTCCAAGATGAAGTGAAAAAAGTTGGGGGAGAAAATACACTATCGCGACGCACGGGGCAACGCACTATGCGCCACATTAGTTGGAAAGTTTAGAGGCCTATTTTTTTACTTTGCAGGAATTTTGCCCTAGCGCCCTGCGCCCCGCTACGCATGGCGCGACGCAGTAGTGTATTTTTCTCAGAGTAACTTTTTCTTTCTCACTTTTTGACATCCAGACTTAGTCCACGACCCTGAACGTGATCCCGACTTAAATTCTTGGGCTTTTACTCAGACTTCAAAGCTCCAACTTGTTTTAAATGGCTCAAAATTATCTTAATAGTTTGGAATCATTTCATGTAAGGCATAAAACACGTATAAGCGCAAATCACCATTAATTAATTTCAACCACAAGTAAAATACAGTGACTAGAGTGCAAACTATGACTGAAACATGAGTTTCTAGCCTACCATCAACACCCCACACTTGAACCATAGCTCGTCACCGAACAATCAAACTACACTTCACATAGAGATGACCTTTTCATCAAACAACTTTCTTAACCCATCATGCCAAGAATATTTAAAGCAGACTAAGCACCTTTTCATAACATCCTAGCCTCAAGACTCGACTTAAAAGAACCACACATTTTTTACAACTTGCTCACTTAATTCGAACACAGAGGTCAAAGACATTACCTTTCCTTCGCGAATCATATGCCCTTACATAAACAATAGAGAGTAATTCCACACACCATAAAATTCAGGAACAAGTAGGAACTCAAGATATAAAGAAATAACTCACTCTTAGAAATAAAATTCACGCGCCACAGAAGACGTACCATAGGCTTGCCCGTAGCGTAATACTTTACTAATTTGAGCTAATTCAGTCAAAGATCAAGTATGACTTTAATTGGTTGTAATGTAGGCTGCAGGACAGGTAGGATATATTTAGATATAATGATACCCTGAGCAGTTTAACACATACAATTTCACACGTTTTAACACGAAATTAATGCTTGCTAGCAAAAGATAGTATATTTATTATTATCGACTCCACATGGATTGGATTTAAATAATGTTCAAGTAATTCCTAGCTTAACGCTATTCAGGATGATTAACACTTTGATTGGGATATGTAATAACTAAAATTAACTATAAAACCAAAATAATTAACAATTGATCACAGAAAGACAAGAGTTGAGCAACACAGACATATCAATGGAAGAAATAAGGGTCTTGACAGGATATGTGCAAGATAGCTATTTGGGATCTAAATCTAGTTAAATTCACTCTAAAGTTCTAATGATTCTCATGAATTCACTCAATGATGAGTTCATACATGTGGTTAAGAATCCTCTCTCGATTAAATCTTAACTCTACGAGGTGAACGAATATAAGCACTGTGAACATATGCAAATATGCATTAATGAATTAGTTTTAAGGAAAACGTCTCTCGAATATTCTCCTAACTTGATTTAATCAACAATTCAACAAGCTATGTCGATTACTTAAAAGAATCACTGAATTAAACCAAATAATATAATTCAAAGATAATCACCAAAATATTTCTCTTTCGATTAAATAAACCAGTGAATAAAGTTGCAACAATTCAAAATTCCATAAATGAATTCATGCTAAGAACTAGAGTTAAAATTCACAAATATCAATCAAAATACCATATCTGTCAAACTCTAAGGGAAACTACTCTATAATCATGGAGAAATTCATCACAAATAAAGTAGAATAATAATTAACATGAATACAATCCAAACTCAGGTGTTGAGTTGAGGAAAGAAAGATGAATCTTTGTGCTTTGAGTCTCCAATGCTCTTCCAATCTTCCGTAGGTCAAAAAGTCTTCTATAATTTATATTTTTGATGTATTTATACCATGTAGGAACGTGCCTGAATGAAACTATCCTTTCCAAGTCGAAGTGAAAAAAATTGGGCGAGAAAATACACTGCCACGACGCACCGGGTGGCGCACCATGCACCACATTAGTGGGAAAGTTCAGAGGCCATGCGTAGCGGGCGCGGGGCACTAGTGTATTTTTCTCAGAGTAATATTTGTTTTCTCACTTTTTGACATTAAGACTTGGTCCTTGACCCCGAACGTGGTCTCGTCTTAATTTCTTGAGTTTTTACTCAGGTTTCAAAGCTCCAACTTGTTCAAAATGGTTCCAAATTATCTTAATAGCTCAGAATCATTTTCTACAAGGTATAAAACACGTAATAAGTGTAAATCACCATTAATTATGTTCAACCACAAGTAAAATGCAGTGATTAGAGTGCAAACTATGACTAAAATATGGGTTTCTAACCTACCATCAAGACGTTTTCCGTACAAAAAAAGTATGGAGCAATTCATCAATGTACTCAAGTATTTTGGTTACAGGAGTACTTGTATGCTGAAAATGATCTCCAACTGCCTACTCAAAGGATGGAAAGGGACCCCCTCTATTCCCTTTGCTTGGAAATTTTCATGATAAATTACCTATTTTATGAATGTTATATTACCTCTTATACTTGTGAAATTAAAGATTTTGAGCAACTAATTCAAAACTTACAATTATGGATGGAGTAGTCTAGGACCATTTAAAACCCTTAAAAAATATTGTGCAATCAACAAGGGAAAAATGTAGCATTCTCTTTCGCTTTCCTCGAACTTGTAACATGGTTCTTGATACTAGAGCTCAACAAGAGTGGTCTTCGAGTAAGAGAGATTACATATTAGACTCAAAAGGCTACTAAGTGGATCTAGAGAGACATTAGTAGCTCGAAACTGAATTATTTTTGTGTGTGTGTGAGAGAAAAAATACTACAGCAACTCCATGGGTTGAGTTAGAGAGATAGAAGCCTAGAGTGATCGAAACACGAAGAGAGAAATCACTAAATTTTCGCTTTGATACCATGTTAAAGAATTTGAGAATCCAATATGAAACCAAAGGCTTTTCACAGTGGTTGATGGAGCATATAATCAACGGGTTCAACTGAATCCAACAAAATGATACTTCCCCTATTTTAATTTTTTGTCATAGTTTAACTTGTAATAAAGTTTAATAAAGGGAGGAAAACTTTTAAACCATGTGGTCTTAAATATGCAATAATATTTGTATGGTTATAAAGTTTCTTAAACTTGAGGTCTTTAACCATCCATAGTATCCATATGACGATAAATACTTACTTTTAAAAAAAAGGAATATGCCAATTTTTTGGAACAGAATAATAAAAGAAATAGTAGCAAACAAAGTAAAATGGATGGAGGACTAAATTTGACATAATTTTAAAGGTATTATTGATTCAATAGTATGAACTTTAAAGTTACTACCAAAGAATACGACGGATGAGATCGTTTCATCTTTCACTTTAATCAAAGGTTTTAAGTTCGAATGTTGATTCTATTCCGTGTCACGACCCAAAATTTCCACCGTCGTGACCGTGATGGCGCCTAACATTTCACTTGCTAGGTAAGCCAACGTTAAAATAATTTATCAATTTTCAATAGGTCAAATTAAATGATAGAAAGAACTGAAATAACTGTAATGATATAAAGTGAAAATGTTGAAGCCATAACAATCGTAATATTTAATACAATTCTGGACCCGGTGTCACAAGTTATGGGCTACTAGAATAGTACAAATAAGGGTCTGAATAAAATATAAAGTTATCTGAGGGAAAATACATAGCTAATAAAAAGGAAAGGGGACTCTAAGAGTGTTGGACGCTGAGCAGATGTACCTCAAGTCTCCGCAAGCTAGCCAACCCGAGAATACTAATAAACGACCCCATGTACTCTGTGAGTGCCGAGCCTAACCTCGACAAAGTAGTGACGAAGCTAAGGCGGGTCACTTACACTATAACTTGGATGCTGTATAAAATAAAGATTGGAAAGGAAAATATAGAACAAAATAAGGCAGTTAACCGAAGATAATAGCTAAATCCTCGAAGAAAACCAATAACGATCTGAATTACCAATCCATAGAGTTTCATATGAAAAATATCTAAAACCAACATAGCACAAGGAAATAGAAACACATAGGTTGTTGCAGCACGCAAGCCGGTCCTACCATACAACACAATCCTCTCTTATTTCACCGTAATAATATCAACAATCATAAATAAATATATGTTGCGGCGCACAACCCGACCCTACCATATAACAAAATCAGTATCATAATTCACCCTTATTTCACCGTATCAATCTACCCTTATTTACCTATTTCGGCGTGCAATCCAATTCCACCATATCGGTACAAATTCACCCTTATTCCATCATATCAATCCACCCTTATTTCACATATTGCGGCGTGCAACACAATATCAATATCAAATATTCAATGAGTACAATCAAATCAACAACTCAAATCACAAGAACCTCTACGGTTAACGAATATGAAGCTGAATCAGAAAGGAATCCTCGTATCAAATTGAGAATTTACATACGCAATATTATATGGCAAGACAAGTCCGGTAAATAACAATTAAAAGGTGCAAGTATGTCAATTAAGGCAATAACAGCGAGTTATGAAAGCATGGAAAGGTCTAACATTTTTAACAGGAGAATCAATGATTAATAGGTAGCAATTAAAGCATGTGAGGCATTTAAAGCACATAATAGTTAAGGCATGGAAGGAAATAATTAAGGAAAAGCGAAAAATCAGGGAAAACAAGTAATTCAACGCCGTATAAGCACTTGTCACCTCGCATATACGCCGCAACACATGAAATTCACATAACACATAGTTCGAGTGTTCCTAGTTCCTTCAAATCAAGGTTAAACTCAACACTTACCTCACTTCGCAGTCAACTCATAGTTCTACTGGGGTCTTTCCCCTAGAATCTGCCACCAAACCACCCGTATCTAACCATAATTGATATAATAACGTCAAATATTGCTAAAGGAATCAATTACAATGCATGAATTTAGGATTTCCACACTTTTTTCCAAAAAGTCAAAAATCGACATCGGGTCTGCTTTGTCAAAACCCGAGGTTCAGACCAAAACTCATTTACCCATTCACCCCCGAGTCCGATTATGTAATTAGTTTTGGAATCCAACCTCAAATTGAGGTCTAAATCCCTAATTTGCAAAAAAACCCAATTCTTCATAAATCCCTAGTTCTTTGCCATGGAAGAATAAAGATTAGGACTAGAAATTAATGGGTAATATTATAAATGGAAGAAAATGAGTTGAAGTGTGCAAACCTATGAATTGGTGTTGAGTTTTCTCTACAAAATTGCCTCTAGACCGGCTCTAATGGAGAGTTTATGAAAAATGGAAGAAATCCCGTTTTTGGTTTGTTTTTAATCAGTGGCACCAAGTGTTCATCGCATTCGCGTGAAACCTAACGCGTTCGCAAAGAGCAAAGCCTCACTGGCTTACGTGGTCGCGAGAGGCTACACGTGTTCGCGAAGGTTTAGCCTGCCTAACCTTCGCGTTCACGAGACTGGGCTCGAATCGCATTCGCATAGACTAACCTCAAATTCTCAGCCCAGCCTAAATAATGCTATGCATTTGCGAAGAGCATACTACCCAATGCTCCGCCTTTGCGACCATGACCCCGCATTCCCATAGAACCAATTCCTCCCTAGTCCTAGATCCCCTTTGCGATCGCGAGAATGGCTTCGCGATCCTGAAGCACAACATACCAGATGACTGTTGAAGCTCAAAAAACTAGATTTTTCAAACAACAAAAGGTTTGTAGGCTATTCGAAACTCACCCGAGCCCTCGAGGCTCCAAACCAAATATGCACACAAGTCCAAAAACATAATACGAGCTCGGTTGCGCGAGAAAAATTCTTAAATAACTCCTAGAACTACGAATCGGACACCAAACCAAATGAAACTTTAGAATTTCTATTTTAACAACCGAAGGTCTGAATCACGTCAAACTAAATACGTTTCTCACTAAATTTAGCAGACAAGTCATAAATTTAATAATGAACATATACCAAGCTCTGGAACCAAAATCCAGACCCGGTAGCAATAAAGTCAAACCTTGGTCAAATCTTTAAATTCATTAAACCTTTAAACTTTAAATTTTCGACAAAAAGCGATAACTCGAGCTAGGGACCTCCGAATTCGATTTTGGGCATACGCCAGGTCATAAATCATGATATGGACCCATCGGGACCGTCAAAATACGGATCCGGGTCCGTTTACTCAAAATGTTGGTCAACTCAAAGGGATTTCTAAGACATAATTTCACATTTTATCAATTTTTAACATAAAAAACCTTCCGAAAAAAGATACGAACTACACACGCAAATCGAAAAAGGCTAACATTAGATATTTGAGGTTTCGAAATACATAATTAAGGTTTAAAACTGTAGATGACCTATCGGGTCATCACATTTCGACTTCTACATATGAAGAAGCTATAACTTTATTTTTCTTCCTACAATAGTAATATAACTTCCACTATTATTTAAAATAACTTATATTTTTAAAACATTTTTCAATTTAAAAGTTATTAGTAGTAGTAATTAATATCAAAATTTTCAATTACCATTATTTGCTTTTATTACGTTATAAATGAGTTTAATTTTTTTTTATATAAGTGCAATAACATAGAATTAAGAAAGAAAAAAAATATTTAAAAATTGAGGTTGATAATTTAGATGATATTCTGCCAAATTGAATAAGGAAGAAGATGAGAAATGTCTATCCATTAAAATTGGTGGAGCCACTCATTGGACAATTGCTTTATAAGACAGATACACATTCAGTACTTCAGTCAATTCGACAAACATATCCTTTGTTATATACCTATACTTTGTTCTGAAACACAGACATAGAGCACTTGAGAGATTCCTAAGCAAAAGGCCATGTATTTTGATTTTGATCTATTAACCACTGTTACAGTTGCCGCCACCACCGTTTTCTTGATTTGCACTATCAAATTACAGTGGTTCCGCCCTGACAATCACTTGCCGCCGCCGTTCGCCGTCGAGGATGACGGTTGCGACGGAGGCAGATGCTGTGCGGTGTGCCTCAACGACGTGATCGGCGGCGAGAGTTGCCGGAAACTGCCGAAATGCGGCCATATTTTTCACGTTGAGTGTGTGGACGCTTGGCTACAGTGCAGTTGGACGTGCCCACTTTGCAGAAGGCAAGTTACTGATCAGCTTCCTAAGCAGCAAGGAGAAAACACCATTTTCTCTTATCTAATTTTCCGTTGTAAAGACTTTCTGCTTAAGATTTTTAGTCCTTTTACTGAAGAACTTATGATGGTTTTGATCGAGAGCGTAATTTTGCCCCGTCCTTAAATTTATTTTTTCTTTTTTGGGTTTTTACTTTTCAAGGGATCGATCATTTACTAAATTTTCTGCTGTATTTTCCATGCCTAGTTTTCAGAGGTTAACAAGAGTTTTTTTTTGTTGTTTAATCTATGTATCAAATTTAGCATCGTACTTTAACTGTATTTATTGGAGAAATTTATTTTCTTTAATTCGTGAAAAGAAAGATTGTGAAGTTTTGGGCTCTTTTGTTTTTACGTCTTTTTTTCCTCCCTAATGTTTGATTGGCAGAACGAAAGGGAAAGGATGTGAAGTGGAAGAAGTTTCAAATCAGCTTTCCTTCTTTGTTTGAATAGTAGTAGACTTAAAATATTTTTTCCTAATGTTTGGTTTGCCGTTATTGTATTTGTGATAAACAGATGAAATACGTAAACGGCCCATTTATGTTATCCGACAAACACCTTAATTGATCCCTCTATCAATTAAACACTTCAACTATTAAGCGTATCAAACAAATACTTAAATTCAGTAAACCATATATAGGCGTGAATTGCACTTGGCAATGACGCATTAAAATGAATCAATAAAAGGACGGCACGTGTAATCTGTAATAATTAAAACAAAAATAACCATCTGACCCCTTGCCCACACTCGCGCCCCACCTAGCTATCTCAATAAATTAGTCCAAACTTCCGGCGAGTTCTAGTCCGGCAAAAATGGAGTCTCACCAAACTGACCAAGAATTTGAATTGACTGACATCTCCTACACCCAAATACTACACGAGCAAAAGCTCTCTGATCTCGTCAATGCCTATACATGATTGTCAAATTTGTTTGGTGGATATATGAATGCTCATTAACAGAGCAACTACATACACATTAGAGGCGAGCTAAGATAAATGCATCATAGTATCTCCACAAATAAATAAACAATCCAGTAGTAATATTCAACAACAAATTAGGTATAATAAAATTAAATCAACAGTGGCCAAGCACGTGAATGTCAGAGATTTAAAGCATCAAAGCAGCAGCAAATACAGCTACAACAGCAAATGCAGCTATTCAAGGAAGCAGAACTAGGAGAGTTGGTAGGAAAGTCGTCGAGAGCCGTGGCGATGGACGGAGGAGAAGTACCAGAAGAAGGAGAGGATATGGAGTATTGATGGTTGGTGGAGCTGGTGGAGACTGATCGAAGATAAAGTAGTGGTGAAGGAGGTGGACAGAGTTCTTATGATGGCGGCAATAGCAGTGGTGGAGTTAGTAGTGGCAGTTTGATGTTGAAAGAAGACATAAGCACAAAATTTGAGGTACCATTCCTATATTGGCTTGCTATTTGGGCTGCCATGGAAGTTGTTCTTGTCCTCCATCGAAGGTGAAAACTTTGAAGGAGAACTGCCAAAAGAAGGTAAGCAGGGAGAAAAAGGTAAGTGTGGACCACATAAAGTAAAATTAATTTAAAAAAAAAAAACTTGATTTTAAGAGTTTCACGCGCACACTTTGGATGTAGGCGCA
Source organism: Nicotiana tabacum (assembly GCF_000715075.1). NCBI lineage: Eukaryota > Viridiplantae > Streptophyta > Magnoliopsida > Solanales > Solanaceae > Nicotiana > Nicotiana tabacum. The sequence continues at coordinate 92,826,854 of NC_134086.1, read as the reverse complement.
AGGAATTCAATTCATGAGGTCGTACTTCAGTCAAGAAGAAAGCGTGTAATTAGTAATGAGATTAGTTAAAGTATGTATTTGATAGTTGAGAAGAGAACCAATGGCCATGCCAATCTTAAAAAATGGGAAGATTAAAAGGCGAAGAAGGTCTAATAAAGTACCAATTTTTGTTTCTTTCCTAATTAGTATTTAGAATAAAAATGTGACAGGCTCCAAATATCCATATTTATACAAACAAATTAAACAACTCTCCTTGTAATCTAGCATGAAGAATAAAGTAAGGGAAGCCATATTAATACTCCCTCCGGTCCACTTAAGTAATTTTTTTATTTTTTTTGTGGTCCACAATATATGATTTTTCATAAGAAATTAACTTTTTCTATTCAAAGTCGCTCTTGAAAAAAGAGTCTAGGAATAGTTTGTTATATTTTTAATAAATAAATTAAGGTTAATATAATTAATTTTATTATTAATTAATATTAAAATATGAATTCCTTAATTTGTAAAAAAGCCAAAGAATTATTTAAAATGGACCGAATGGAGTAACTTTATAGAAATGGTCAGTAGTCCCATGCTTGATAAGAGTATATGGAAGGAAATTATCCTTACCGTCTGCATTAGATAGTGTAGCGATTCTCAGGCTGGAATTGCCAGAAAAATGGAAAACAAGAATTAAAATGAAAATAGAAAATATATAGAGAAAAAAATAACCAAGTGTTCATTCAAAATAACTTGGGAAAAAGCGGATTACACGATATTTTATATTGTTTCAATTTATGTGATTGCGCACAAAGTTGAAGAAAAAAATAAAGACTTTCGAAGCATGTGGTTCTAAAGTAACATTTGTGTGAATGTAAATTTTTGAAACTTATGGTCTTAAATATGTTATAGTATGTATTGGTCTAAATTTGACGACTTGGTAACGATAGATAAACGGGATTGAGGATGGGGTCGACCACAGCGTAATAGCGGGAAGCCGTCTTCGAGAAGACTGTTGTCGAGGACGAGCAACTGAGGTAAAGAAATAACGGCACGATAGGTTCAGAAGTGGACACAAGGAATATTCCTTTGGATATTCCTTATTTTATACTTTTTAGGGTTTCTTGGAAATATCCCTTATAAATAGGAAAAGATAGAGAACAAAAGGGGATCTTCACTTTTTTATAAGAGTACATGATAAAAGGTTGACTAGAAGGAATATACCAAAGTTGTCTTGTTCACTGATTATCTTATTCAAGCACACATTATTTAATCTTTGTTCACAAGATCCAAAGATTCTTTGTCCATCTTCACTTCTCATCCTTCCACATCGCTGACAGGAGAAAGGACCATCCAAATCATATAATAATTGGGTGGTACATTCTTTCTTATTACATTTATTGTCATTATCTACATTTATTGCATGTTTATGTTATAATATCTATTGATAATTACTGAATACAAAACTGCTATTTAATGCTCCTAAACGCCGTTAATCTTGCCAATATCCTACAAAATTTGATCTAGAATTTATTATATTTAACTAAAATCCATCCTTCGTATCATTATTAATTAGTTTAACCAAGAACTCAACACTTTTTGTTCAAATATAGTATTTGTATGGCTTTAAAAGCCTCTCATTAAGACTATAATGGTAAGTTTAGATTAAATTATTTCTAAATACATTAAAAAGATTTTATTCTTTTTGAAATAGGATAAAAAAAATAGTTTCATATAAACTAAAACAACGAGAATATTGTAACAGATTCTAACAACTCAATACGTGCCGATCACAGTTGTGTCCAGCTTTAGGATTAAAAACAAAAAACACAAAAGATTAAAACAACAATAGACAAACTTTGAATACTAACGCATAAAATAGAAATAAACGAAAAGAATTGAAACAACTAGACATGAAGATAACCGACGCAGCACGTTGAGACGGAGTCAAGATTTAAAATTTATGGGTTCGATCTTTTAAATTACTGGATTCTAAACTAATAACTTTTATATATTCAACAATTTTTTTAATACAGAGTTTTAAACCAAAGCTATTAAATTCGACCGAATCCATATGCGATATGCTGGCTCCGCCCCGGCAGCACGTAACGTTACTGTCTTAATTGGTGAAAAAGTTAGAATCGATTCTTTAATTTTTGATTTTGTAGAATTGAAAATCGAATCGAGTCGTCATTTTGCATTTTAGTTTCCAAGAGAGAAAAGAAGTGAAAAAGAAAAAAAAATCCAAAACCAAATCTGCTACCTAACACCGAAAGGAGACTAACGGATAAAATATTTGGGTTGGTTTGGTATGATGGATAAATCAATATAATTTCAGGATAAAAAATATTCCTTGTTTGGTTATTAATTTTGGAATAATTTATGTCAAAACTAAAAATTGTATCAGAATAACTTGTACTTGCCAAAGGGTGAATAGTAATCTCAAGATAAGTTATTCCAGGATAAAACAGTAAAATTGACAATCTCAGAATTAATATACTAAACAGTCAATTAAAAATAATATCAGGATAACTAATTTCAGCATAATTAATCCTAGTATAACTAATCTCAATATAACTAATCTCAACATAACTTGTCTTTGAACCAAACGAACCGTAGCCCTCAGAAGTTGTTTGGTAGGGTATATAAGAATAGTACTAAATAAGGTATAGTAGTTATGCTGTGATTAGTAATGTTGAGATTATTTCTTATCGACTGTTTGTTTGGTTTATTAAAAGTTTTGGTAGTGCTGTTTTGTTTTTATAAATGCTTATCCATGTATTAAAACTCATAGTATTGCTAATACTATTGATTACGCCCAACTATGCCTTATAAAAAGGATTAAGCGGTTGTTGCAAATATAATCCGGTTTACAAGTCCGGAGTCGAATCCCACAGAGAACTAAGGCTTAGCTACAGTTGTTCAATATTGCTAAGAAGACAAGCTCGAACAATTCCTATGTTATAAATATTAAGATTCTTGTATCAAATTAACTAACAAATTAAATTAGCAAAATTGACAACTAAAGATACTAAGGGTTAGATACAAGATTAAGGAGGTCTAGAGTAATGATTTTCCCTATTGTCCGAATCCTTCCCACTACATTTTCTATAAATTCGCCTAAGTATTCTCTACCGATCATGAGCGCTCTGACTGTCGTAACTCTCTTCCGAGTAATTACCATAATTTACTAGACATATTCTCCCAAATTATGCTAGCTGGCATTAAGTATGGCTCACTGGATCACACCCAAGGTTTTGTTATCCCCAATCCCATCTTTAAGCCCTCCGTATTGATCCCTCATATACGTTAGGAGTGATGTTGTTCAACAACTACCTAAATATGCACTCTCTCCCGAGTAATACACACTAAATAGGCACAATTGATTGAGAACTCTTCAACTAACCACACTAGTAATATAGTTGAACAAGTAGAGAAAATACTATAGCAAATCCTTATTAACGTAACAAGAATCCACCAATAGGTTCCATCAAAACCTTAGATAACAAATTAGCTATTCATAATAGTATGCATAATTACAATACTAGAATTCATAACCAATAATGAAAATAGGAATAAAGAAGTGAAAAGCTCATAGAAGAATTCTCCGCCTTACTCCTAGTATGTTCTTGCCTCCTTAGGTCGAATCCCCGGCCTTCTTAGCCTCCTTAGGTCTAAATTATGTTAGAAGTCCTCAAAATACCGTTTTTCATGCATATATACCAAGTAGGGTTGGGCCCAAACAATTATACCTTCTCTTACGCGAAAAAGGACATTTTTCCCGGACAGACGTGCGCGGCCGCGTATCAACCACGGATGGGCCACACATATTGACTAGTGTTTTGCCCCATTCGCGCGGCCAGTGCGCGGTCGCGCAATTGACGCGCACTTTACACCCTGTTCTGTTTGGAATTTGGGAAAATATAAAACATAAAAGTTGTAGCACCTTAAGTTAGCTTTCCAACTATATATTGTGGATCCCAAATGAATTTCTTAGCAAAAAGTTATGTGCATTTTACTAGACAGTACATAATATGCCTACTCGATTCGTCGTTTCGTTGCTCTATCATCTGTTGATCCCCGAACACGATCACAGATTGATTCTTTAAGCTTTTACTCAGACTTCAAAGCTCCAAATCACTTGATTTTATTCCATAACATCTACATAGCTCGAAATCACTCATTCAAGGCATAAAACACACCATTAGTGCAAAACACTAGTGATTAAAGCTCAAACTCAATTAAAGTGAAGTAAATTAGAGTGTAATAAGCGATTAAAATATGTAATTATAGCCTATGATCAACACCGCACACTTAAACCATTGCTCGTCTTCGAGTAATCAAACTGCGCTTTATATAGACACGACGTTTTTAAACAATTCTCCTAACTCATCACACCAAGAATATTTAAAATAGACTAAGCACAAAAGCGTAACATCTTCACCTCGAGATTTGACTCACAAGTACCACACATTATTCACAACTCACCCACTTACTCTAACATAGAGGTCACTGATATTACCTTTCCTTCATGAAGCAAGTGCCCTCACACAACAAAATAGAGTAGTTTTACACAATAAAATTTAAGAACACTTAGGAAGTCAAGATAGAATGAATTCACTCACTCTCAGAATTAACATTCATATGCCACAAAAAATGCATCATAGGCTTGCCCGTAGTGTACTACTGTATTAATCGAACTCATTCAGTCTAGGATTAAATAAGACTTTATTTGGTTGTAATGTAGGCTGAGGGACGGGTATGATACATTTAGATATAAGAATGACTACACCTTCCTAAGCACTTTAATACATACATTTTAGTATTTAAAACCCACTTATGTCAAATCAAAACTCCAACTTCACATCAATGTATATTACCCCATACTTCTTTAAGCACCATTACATCAAGAACCACCACTTATCAAGGAATATTTTTCGCAACAATAAAATTATTTTTTTTTCTTTCCTTTTTCTTTTTCAATTCAAGTGGCTATTACTTTTTCAAAACAGTACATCTTTCTCCTTATCTCATTAGTTCCACTCAAAAGCCAAACCAACCACCCCACACTTTAACTTTTACAAGGTTCATAATAATTCAAGTGCTCATGAGAGGTTAAAATGTTCGAATAGATGGTTAATTCAAACAAATTGGTAAGGCTTGTAATGTGGTTGCTACATAAATATGATTACATGCTCAAAGGGGTTAACTACGATATATAACAATTAGGCGGGTAAAATATATATATGGCTCAACAAAGAAACGCCTATATTACTTTCAAGACTGAACAAAACTACTATTTCGCTTTGCAAACACACAGGACAAGTTCTAGGCATCAAATGCAATGCACAAAATAACACACAAACCTCACACACACATGGCACATAACTCACTCAGGATTTGACTCATCAAGACACTCTAATTAAAGCAGTTAGGCAAAGTTAAGCTTATATAATTTAAGGTACTTATACAAGAGTTAAAAACTGAGCCTAAGCGTCACAACTAAAGTACTCACTATTATCAAGGCATAACAAAGTTAAGAGATATTGCTTCAATTCAAAACACAACACAATGGCTCCTACTCCCAAAAAAACTAACTACACTCGGTTCAAACAAAACCCTTGAAAAAGAACCGCGGCACAAAGAAAACCAAGGGGAAATTACTACACTACCTACAAAGAAAATCTTTTTGTCCTTTTTTTTCTTTAGAATTAAATCCCTCAAGAAAATTATCTAGAATATATATCGTCGGGAAAAGTCCAGTCTTTTTATTTTTTTCGTTTTTCTAAAAATATATATATATAAAAAATATTCAATTAACTAACACAACTAAAACAGTATAAAGAGTCACACAGACAATCTCCTCACCCCACACTTAAAATTGTGCATTGTCCCCAATGCACATTATAACGAATAAGAGGGTAAAAGAAACTCCCTGGTAGACCAAAGACCGATGCACTAGCAGCTCATGGGGTACTCAGACTTCTCCCAGGCATGGTCCTTCGTGCGGGTACCTCACACTTAGTACTAGCCATCTGGTTTGTTGTTGCATCCTTCCAATAGTTTTGTTTTCCATGCTCCTAGAAACTCAAAAATTGGCACAACAAAATAATACAATAAAAAAATAAAACAAAGAAGTACAACTGGGTTACCACCCAACAAGCGCTTGATTTAACGTTGCGGCACGACGCGAATCACTTTTTGCCTCCACTTCGAACTTATAAATTGGACCCCAAGTTTTGATTCTGCTCTATGATCATGCTCCTAGGGTGGTAGAACAAATCTGACTGGCCCAATAAAATAATATAGTATTCTGCACTTCTTGGCCTTTGGATGAGATGTGTATTCCCGACTTTCTGGCAAGAAGAATACCAGAATGTAGTCATCTTATTCCTTACTCCTTGACTCCTAAAGTGGCTGGGATGACTCTATTTCTATATCATCATCCAAACACAATATAGAAAAATGCTTGGAGTGTAGACCAATGCGCTCTACTACATGAACATTGGGATTGTCAACATCCTCAGTATCAATGACACTAGAGTCAACTAAATATGTATCCTCAATATCCTTGGTTGACTCTAGTATCTCTTTTACGGCCTAGACATCCTCAAAATCTAGTTCGATTGATTGTTGGTGTTCTACTCTGGCCTTCTCCTCTAGCACCTCAATTTCTGTATCTAATTCAAGCCCTTCTTAGATACTATTCACAATATTGGCTTGTTGAGCATTAAAATCTTCAACCAGTTGACTCACTTGAACTTTCACCTTGTTAATAGTTTCCTCTTGCCTTTCTATCTGCAGCTGTATTTTACTATGTTGTTCTATAAGGAACTTTAACATATCTTCGATCTTCTTTAGGTCAGCTTCCCTGGGTTCTTTGTTCCTATTAACTTCACTAGAAAAAGTAAAACCATCATAGTAAGGTGTTGGGGGAAGATAAGAAATATAAGCACAACCATGAAAGTGACCATCTTGACCACCACACATATCACACACATTCCACACATAAGATTGAGTTGGTGCACATAACTCGCTCTCGGGAATATTTTGATAATTTTGTCAAGTGTGGTTTTTATCACAATATGTATAAGGAGGATTAAAAGTAGAATTACCAACATCAAAACTCTCATAATTCCATGATGCCATGTTTTTAAAATCAACAAGTAAAATAAAAAAATAAAAAAAATCAAATACAAAAAATAAAAATAAAAGTTCAAACTTGAAACCTACCAATATGTACACCTACAGCTAAACCGTTAGTTCCCCGGCAACGGCGCCAAAATTTGATCACGCCCAACTGTGCCTTATAAAAAGGATTAAGCGGTCATTGCAAATATAATCCGGTTTACAAGTCCGGAGTCGAATCCTACAGAGAACTAAGGTTTAGCTAAATTTGTTCAATATTGCTAAGAAGACAAGCTCAAACAATTCCTATGTTATAAATATTAAGATTCTTGTATCTAATTAACTAACAAATTAAATTAGCAAATTAACAACTAAAGAAAGTTATGTGCATAAATTAAATTGCTCCTAGTGTGTTCTTGCCTCCTTAGGTCGAATCCACTGCCTTCTTAGCCTCCTTAGGTCTAAATTATGTCAAAAGCCCTCAAAATACCGTTTTTCCATGTATATATACCAAGTAGGGTTGGGCCCAAACAATTATACCTTCTCCTACGCAAAAAAGGACACTTTTCCGGACAGACGTATGCGGCCGCGGATCAATCGCGGATGGGCCGCACATATTGACCAGTGTTCTGCCCTATTTGCACGGCCAGTGCGCGTCCGCGCACTTGACGCGCACTTTTCATCTTGTTCTATTTGGAATTAGGAAAACATAAAATATGAAAGTTGTAGCCCTTTGAGTTAGATTTCTAACCATATATCGTGGACCCAAATGGAATTCTGAGCGAAAAATTATATGCATTTTACTAGACAGTGCGCAATATGCCTACTCGATTCGTCGTTTCGTTGCTCTATCATCCGTTGATCCCCGAACACGATCCTATCTTGATTCCTTAAGCTTTTACTCAGACTTCAAAACTCTAAATCACTTGAATTTATTCTATAACATCTACATAACTCGGATCACTCTTTCAAGGCATAAAACACACCATTAGTGTAAAACACTAACGATTAAAGCTCAAACTCAATTAAAGTGCAGTAAATTAGAGTGTAATAAGCGATTAAAATACGTAATTATAGCCTATTATCAGCTATGATTTGCTATATATGTACAAGACTACAACAACAACAACAACAACAACGACCCAGTATAATCCCACAAGTGGGGTCTGAGGAGGGTAATATATACGCAGACCTTACCCCTACCCCGAAGGGTAGAGAGGCTGTTTCCAGGAGACCCTCAGCTCAAAAAAAGCAACAGGAGACGATATTTAGTGCCATAAAAATGCATAATAAAATAACAGCAATATAAGAGATATAAAATACAGAATACGAAATACGAAATAGATAGCTGGTATAGTAAAAACTAGCAGGTAAAGCCCTGCATCAATAGACGACCAATGACATTCTTAGTCTAACTCCTAACTGGCTAGTCTCACTCTATTGTGCGGTAGAAATATTCAAAACTTTCCCGTAACCTACAACCTCTATTTGTACAAGACTAATACTGGAAATGATGGATAACTAACACCTCTATTTATCTACAGGTTAAAAAGTACCAGTACCAAACAAAGAATTAACAATACCAAAACTAATAATTCATCCTATCAAATCACCCCTCACCATAAAAAATGGACACCAGTACCCGGGGGGGGGGAGGAGGGGGTGCACAGGGGACCGATATTCTGAGGGACATTTGGATTGGAATGAAGGAAAAGAATGGACGAGAATGTAACCATGTTTTGTAAATGGGATATAAGTGGGGGAAAAAACAAATAGGGATACATCTTTTATATGTCATATCCATCTATTTCCCCAATGAAAACAAATCTTAATAAGTACTCCATCCTGATTTAAACGGAGAGTTTGGATTTTGAGAGTAAAATAAAATTTTTATTTGATCATATTTTTTTTATATGTGTTTTTTTATATATATTTTAAATTGTTAATTATTGTGACTTATAGTACTTTTACGTAATTTTTAAATATGTAAATTTTATTTCAAACAATTTAAAAAAATTTATGTCCGAATATACAGTCAAAATTAAGAAATTTAATTTTCGAAAGTAGTATTTTATGGGCAACCATATCAATCCATTTAATTTCATCTGCAAGTTGAAAGCCGTACTTGGAACCTTTATGTGTATGAAATATCAACGTACTCCCATTATAGAGTGTATTGTAGTGTCGGCTATAACGTGCTCCGGAAACACACACACACAGAGCACGATTACAAAATAAGGGCATGGATTTTCATTTTGAGCCATTAGCGACAGTCACAGCCGCCGCCACCACCCTTTTCTTGATTTGCACTATCAAATTCCGGTGGTTCCGCCCTGATAATCACCTACCGCCACCATTCTCTGTAGAGGATAACTACGACGACGACGGAGGTAGTTGCTGTGCCGTGTGCCTCAACGACGTGAGCGGCGGCGACATGTGCCGGAAACTGCCGAAATGCGACCATGTTTTTCACTTGGAATGCGTCGACGCTTGGCTACAGTCTAATTGGACGTGCCCACTTTGCAGAAGGCAAATTACAGATGGTACTCCTAAGCAACAACGTGAAAACACCATCTTCTCTTTACTATTTTCCCGCTGTGAAGATTTTCTGGCCAAGATTAATGCTCATGCCGAACAACTCATGACGGTTTTATTTGACAGCGGAGTTTTTGTCCATCCTTGAACTTTTATTCGGGTTCTAAAGTTAAGGGTCCTAATGTTGTCGCCATTGAGGCCAAAGAAGAAAGAGGAGCTCTAATGGCTTATATTAGCTTAACTATAATTGTAATAAATCATGTAATGGGGTATGAATTATATGTGTAGACAATAAATTTGCGTCAAGAAAATAAAATCAATATCGAAAATATCGTAACAATCGCAGTATTTTATTTCGAATATTTGAGTGTTACAATCTCTATGGATCCTCTGATTCTTCTTTCCAACAGTAAATAAATTCAAGGGCCTTTGAGCTTGATCTTGAATCTATATTTATTTCCACGAACGATGATCTTGTTCTTGAGCTTGATTGCTTGAACTTGACCTTGATTTGCTCTTCGTTCTTGAGCTTGAACTTGATTGCTTGAAACTTGTAGAGAAATTTGCGGCATTTGATCCACGAGCTCTCTCTAGCTTCTTGTTATAACTTTTGGTGTCTTTTCTGAGTTATGAAGACCCATATTTATAGTTGTGGAAGGGAAGAGTTATGATAAGAACAAACTCTTTCCGACCAATCAAATTGAAGTGTGACATGGTTAGATTTCATTGGCCAGAACATGTCACTTGCACACGTGGCGCAATTTCATTGGCCTTTTAGCGTGACTTGACATGCCTTGTCATTTTGACATGTGGCATGATCATATTGGCTCTTCCGTTTGACTTGGCGCGCCACGTCATTTGACACATGACATCAAACTGGGCTTCTAGGAAGATGACATTTTGGGCCTAATGAAGTGGGCTCATCACTTTAGCCCAATTAAATGGGTTAGCCCAATGGATTAAGACTTATTTATTTAATCCATATATGTTGGACCTATATAATTAATTTATTTATATATTAGCCCATAATATTTATTTGGACCAATATATCTTGAATTTAAAATTATTTGACTCAAAAGATATCGAAATCTTTTTGAACAAATCAATCAAAAAAGATGAAGGGGTAAATCTTAGTCATACATTCCAGATCAAAGATCTAATAGTAGGGATTGCGTATAAGACAAAAGAAATGTAAATTATCTTTATTGATATTCAGCATATTGTCTCCCATTGATTGATAGGGAGATAGCTTTACATGTTCTTCTGTAGATTACTTGTTCTTATCAAGATTTCAAGAAGAGAGCTTCTGAGAGAGAAAAAATAGGGGTGGGGGTGGGTGGGGGTGTGGGAAGCCCCTATTGAAGGGTTTTCTCCACTTTATATAGGACACCTTTACAGCTTTCTTGATCCGATGTTCTCCCGCTCCAAGTATGCCTTGGTCGTCCTTTAGACGTTACTTCTTTTGATTTAACGGATATCGAGGACATCAGATGTAGAGCGGACCATGTCGTCCTTTGTTACCCTATCGCTTGGGCGGGACATTGGTCGTTACGGCCATGATGGTCAGATTTTGACCAACACAGTTAGTCCCTCTGTCTGTTAGGGTCATTCCCTGTCGGGCCTGGCAGACGGATCATGATTATTATGAATTCGAGCAAAATCTGACTTCTCATTCTTCTGCCATATTACGTGAACTTTAGGAGAGGTGGCGACGTTCTTTTGATACCTATGGACCGTTGCGGCTATTTCGGAACTGAAACGTCATTTGGCATTGAAGCGTTAGTTAGTGGTTACCGCCATTTTGACACACATTCCTGGGGAACCGAAACATTTTGTGCTCTATCAGATTCGATTGGCGACTCTTGGGTTTCGTGCTAAGGAGATCTATGTCTCTTATAAATAGAAAGAACTTATCATTCGATTGACACACTTCTTTGCCTTTTACTCGAAAGAATTCTGCAGATATATTTTCTTTTTGACACTCCAATTTCTGTTTGCCCTTTTATTAACTAAAAATTCTCGCCCTTTCCTTTCGCTGTCTCTTTGGCATATCTTCTGATTAAAATGGCTAGTGATTCCTCTCGCGCCGATCTTTCTGCCACAATTTTGGCACTGGAAAGTGCTGCTTAGGCCACCAGAGAGGTAGATGCGATAAGGAGGTCCCGTTGGTGGTTGAGATCATTCCTCGCCTTGGGAGAGAATTGAATGACTTCAGTACTCGCGCCGGGGTGGAACCGGAACCTGTCCACTCCATTATGAGAGAAAGGGACATTGCAGAGTTGAAAGAAAGGTGGGGAATCCCCAATTACGTCGATATGCGGCCGGCAGTGAGGAACAACATAGTTTATTTCGATCGTCCTGGATACTGCGTGTTCTACGCCTATCCCTTTCTTATTGGGTATACACTTCCTCTTCCTTTGTTGGCGGTGGATTTCTTCCATTTCTACGAGGTATGCCCTGCCCAACTTTCGCTGTATCTGTACAAGTTATTCCTTATACTGCTTAAGTTCACGGAACTCGCCAGTCGTGAGGTCACTTTGGGCCATATGCTCAGCATCTTCGCCCCTCAACTTATTCGCGGTACAATGATTCACATGTGTCCTCGGGCGAGGAGTCTGGTGGTGAAGATGTACGCCAGGACTAACCGTCGTTTCTACGAGAACTATTTTCACGTGCGGACTGAGCACATTGTGGCGGACCCAATGGGATTTCCTAAGAAGTGGAACTTTGCGCGTAAGTTTTTGTGTTTTTAGTCGGTGAGATGCTTGACCGTTTTCTGTTATGGTACTAAACTTTATCGTGTATTTGTAGCTGAAAGATTTCCCTCTCCGCCTGTTGAAGGTATTCATGAATGGGTGAGTGCCATCCTTCCCCATACAATGGGGGTTCGCACATGGTCGACCTTTTTTGAAAGATTCGGACGCAGGCCTCTAACAGGTGAGATGACGTTTCTGTTTGCTATTCTTCCTCTCTTTTTACTTGGCTCTTATGTGCCGTTTGTCGATGTTAGGGAGAGTGTGTAGACCAAGGGCTCCTCCGTTAGCTTTTTGCCAGCCGGCCTCATCTATTCACCCTGTCACGATACCCATCGCCCGACCTTCGTCGAGGGCTGCTTCAGTTGAGTCTGCGACCTTGGTTACTCCTGCGAGGGCCACTTCTCAAGCCGAAGTCCCGGCTCGCATTAGTCGCTCGACGGGTGAATTTTCGTCTATTGGGAAAGAGGAAGGGCCATCGAAGAGATGGCGAGTGGAGTTTGAAACTGCACCCCCAACAGTGATTCATCTAGATGACTCTCCTACGATGAGATCTGGAGAGGGGGTTGTCGTGGCTTCCCCCGTAGGGATGGAACCATCCATTGCCTCAGCTCAATCAGAGATTCCCACCATTGTCGGTGGTCATGTGCCTGTCGCGGCGGGAGATCTGACTTCTGGGGCCGCCGTTATAATTTCAGACGTACCTCATCCTCTGCAGTTGGTCGTGCTTCCTCTTCGGCTGCTGAAAGGGGGAAAGGCATGGTGGTCGACGATTACGAATCCAAATCGAACCTCGACCCTGATGATGTTAGGATGTTTGAGGAGGGCCTTACTCACTCGGTAGTTCATGCGAGAGGCTCGACTCGTATTCATGAAATCCCTTCGGATACCAATCTCTTGGGGGACACGGAGGATCTGGTGCCGCAGTTCAGCATGTTATGTTCCGCAGTAGAGAATGCGGCTCTTCGGTCCGTTCCTGATATTGATTTGATGGATGAGGTGACCGCTATGGGATTAAGGGTATGTTATGCTTACTTTCGCTTTTCCCTAGCCTTTCTTTATGATACGATTCTGACCCGTCTTTATATTTTTCAGATGTATGTGGTAGAAGTGGAAAGCATTCGCAGGGTCAACATTCGGGCCAAGATTTTCTGGAAGATGTTGTAGAAATATCGTCACTACCGCAACAAGTGTCGCGAGATGCATGATCGACTAAGGGCAAACCCTGGAAATCGGGCTTTGGGTGAGGAGTTGGAGAAAAGGGACCAGGAGTTGATGCAAGCTATCCGCAGCAGGAGTGTGCTTGAGGAGCAACATCGAATAAAGGACAAGGAGCTCGAGTTGGGTAAGGGAGTCGCCGCAGAATGTGTTTGCAGGAAAGATTGAGGTCAATGCAGTCAGAGATGGATCAGAACTTGATCATGGTCGAGGCGATGAGCGTGGAATAGATAGGGAAATGGAACGCGCTGGAGAGCAAGGTCACTAGGTTGGAGAGCATCGAGAGTGCTTGGTTCGCGGCTTCGGCGAGGGCATCGTCCTTGGAGAACACTATCTGCATCCTCCAGTCCGAACAGGAGTCGGAAAAAGCGATAGCTACCCTTATGGAGGCAAGGCTCGAGGAGCACATCAGCGAGATTAATCAAGAGGCATCGGTTCTAGAAGACCGGATCGCAGCACTAGAGGCAGAAAATGGGCGACTGTTGGCTCAGAATGAATCTTCCTCCACCACCGTTCCCCGCCATATGCACGTGCTTTGGGTTTACGTCGAAGCCCAGCGGGATATATATAAGAGTTTGTGGAAGGCGGGTACTGTGACTGAGGTTGCATATGAAGAAGCGCGAGTGAAAGCGCGAGAGGCTCGCGTCAATTGCAGGTATGATGCGGCGACGCCTGAAGCCAATGGGGGTGCAGATGATGATGAGGGAGGACTTCTTGGAGATGGTGATGGTGATGCCGGTGATGATGCCGAATGAAGAATGTTGTCTTTGCATGTTCTTACTTTCAGTTGTTTTTTTATATTTGTTCGTTGTCTGTTGTCGTTGTTTCTTTCCCCTTCCCTTTTCATTTTTTTTATTGTTGGTTGGGGCCGTATGTAAGCAGTGATATTCCGTGCAATGACTTTGTATAAAGAAGAGCTTTTCTTGGTTATTTGCCTTGTACTTCACCTTAATTTTCACTATTTATGGCTTTGGTGCGAGATAGATGCATGTATGGCGAGTCCCTCCCTTTATACCTCCAGATGGCGTTTGGCCTTAGAAATATTTCAGGTTTCCTCTTCGGCGATGGCCCTTGGCCATAAAAGGTGTTATTTCGAACTTATCGAAATAGTAACCGGTTGTCATTCGATCGAGGTCGAACTCTTCTCTTTTTGGCGAAGGCCCTTGGCCTTAAAGGGTGTTATTTCGAACTTATCGAAATAGTAACCCGTCATCGTTCGATAGAGGTCAAACTCTTCTCTTTTGGTGAAGGCTCTTGGCTTTAAAGGGTGTTATTTCAAACTTATTGAAATAGTAACCCGTCATCGTTCAGTCGAGGTCAAACTCTTCTCTTTTTCGCGAAGACCCTTGGCCTTAAAGGGTGTTATTTCGAACTTATCTAAATAGTAACCCGTCATCGTTCGATCGAGGTAAAACTCTTCTCTTTTTGGCGAAGGCCCTTGGCTTTAAAGGGTGTTATTTCAAACTTATCGAAATAGTAACCCATCGTCGTTCGGTCGAGGTCGAACTCTTCTCTTTTTGGCGAAGGACCTTGGCCTTAAAGGGTGTTATTTCGAATTTATCGAAATAGTAACCCGTCATCGTTCGATCGAGGTCGAACTCTTCTCTTTTTGGCGATGGCCCTTGGCCTTAAAGGGTGTTATTTCGAACTTATCAAAATAGTAACCCGTCATAGTTCGATCGAGGTCGAACTCTTCTTGTTGGCGAAGGCCCTTGGACTTAGGGTGTTATTTCGAACTTATCGAAATAATAACTCGTCGTCGTTCGATCGAGGTCGAACTCTCCTCTTTTTGGCGAAGGCCCTTGGCCTTAAAGGGTGCTATTTCGAACTTATCGAAATAGTAACTCGTCGTCATTCGATTGAGGTCGAACTCTTCTTTTTGGCGAAGGACCTTGGTCTTAAAGGGTGTTATTTCGAACTTATCGAAATAGTAATCCGTCATTGTTCGATCGAGGTCGAACTCTTCTCTTTTTGGCGAAGGCCCTTGGCCTTAAAGGGTGTTCTTTCAAACTTATCGAAATAGTAACTCGTCATAGTTCGATCGAGGCCGAACTCTTCTTGTTGGCGAAGGCCCTTGGCCTTAGGGTGTTATTTCGAACTTATCGAAATAACAACTCGTCGTCGTTCGATCGAGGTCGAACTCTCCTCTTTTTGGCGAAGTCTTTGGCCTTAAAGGGTGTTATTTCGAACTTATCGAAATAGTAACCCATCGTCGTTCGATCGAGGCCGAACTCTTCTTTTTGGCGAAGGACCTTGGCCTTAAAGGGTGTTATTTCGAACTTATCGAAATAGTAACCTGTCATTGTTCGATCGAGGTCGAACTCTTCTCTTTTTGGCGAAGGCCCTTGGCCTTAAAGTGTGTTATTTCAAACTTATCGAAATAGTAACCCGTCATAGTTCGATCGAGGCCGAACTCTTCTTGTTGGCGAAGGCATTTGGACTTAGGGTGTTATTTCGAACTTATCGAAATAATAACCCGTCGTCGTTCGATCGAGGTCGAACAATCCTCTTTTTGGCGAAGCCCTTGGCCTTAAAGAGTGTTATTTCGAACTTATCGAAATAGTAACCCATCGTCGTTCTATCGAGGCCGAACTCTTCTTGTTGGCGAAGGCCCTTGGCCTTAGGGTGTTATTTCGAACTTATTGAAATAACAACTCGTCGTCGTTCGATCGAGGTCGAACTCTCCTCTTTTTGGCGAAGGCCCTTGGCCTTAAAGGGTGCTATTTCGAACTTATCGAAATAGTAACTCGTCGTCGTTCGATCGAGGTCGAACTCTCCTCTTTTTGGCGAAGGCCTTTGGCCTTAGGGTGTTATTTCGAACTTATCGAAATAACAACCCCGTCGTCGTTCGATCGAGGTCGAACCCTTCTCTTTTTGGCGAAGGCCCTTGGCCTTAAAGGGTGTTATTTCGAACTTATCAAAATAATAACTCGTCGTCGTTTGATCGAGGTCGAACTCTTCTCTTTTTGGCCAAGGCCCTTGGCCTTAAAGGATGTTATTTCGAACTCATCGAAATAGTAACCCGTCGTCGTTAGATCGAGGTCGAACTCTTCTCTTTTTGGCGAAGGCCAAAGGGTGTTATTTCGAATTTATCGAAATATTAACCCGTCGTCGTTCGATCGAGGTCGAACTCTTCTCTTTTTGACGAAGGCCCTTGGCCTTAAAGGGTGTTATTTCAAACTTATCGAAATAGTAACCCATCGTCATTTAATCGAGGTCGAACTATTCTTATTAGCGAAGGCCCTTGGCCTTAGGGTGTTATTTCGAACTTATCGAAATAACAACTCATCATCGTTCGATCGAGGTCGAACTCTCCTCTTTTTTGCGAAGGCCCTTGGCCTTAGGGTGTTATTTCGAACTTATCAAAATAATAACTCGTCGTCGTTCGATCGAGGTCGAACTCTTATCTATTTGGCGAAGGCCCTTGGCCTTAAAGGGTGTTATTTCGAACTTATCGAAATAACAACTCGTCATCGTTCGATCGAGGTCGAACTCTTCTCTTTTTGGCGAAGTCCCTTGGCCTTAGGGTGTTATTTTGAACTTATCGAAACAACAACTCGTCGCCATTCGATCGAGGTCGAACTCTTCTCTTTTTGGCGATGGCCCTTGGCCTTAAAGTGTGTTATTTCGAACTTATCAAAATAACAATTCGTCGCCGTTCGATCGAGGTCGAACTCTTCTCTTTTTGGCGAAGGCCCTTAGCCTTAAAGGGTGTTATTTTGAACTCATTGAAATGGTAACCCGTCATCGTTCAATCGATGTCGCACTCTTCTTATTGGCGAAGGCCCTTGGCCTTAGGGTGTTATTTCGAACTTATCAAAATAATAACTCGTCGTCGTTCGATCGAGGTCGAACTCTCATCTTTTTGGCCAAGGCCCTTGGCCTTAGGGTGTTATTTCGAACTTATCAAAATAACAACTCGTCGTCGTTCGATCGAGGTCGAACTCTTCTCTTTTTGGCCAAGGCCCTTGGCCTTAAAGGGTGTTATTTCGAACTTAGTGAAATAACAACTCGTCGTCGTTCGATCGAGGTCGAACTCTTCTCTTTTTGGCGAAGGCCCTTGGCCTTAAAGGATGTTATTTTGAACTCATCGAAATAGTAACCCGTCGTCGTTAGATCGAGGTCGAACTCTTCTCTTTTTGGCGAAGGCCCTTACCCTTAAAGGGTGTTATTTCGAATTTATCGAAATATTAACCCATCGTCGTTCGATCGAGGTCGAACTCTTCTCTTTTGACGAAGGCCCTTGGCCTTAAAGGGTGTTATTTCAAACTTATCGAAATAGTAACCCATCGTCATTTAATCGAGGTCGAACTATTCTTATTAGCGAAGGCCCTTGGCCTTAGGGTGTTATTTCGAACTTATCAAAATAACAACTCATCATCGTTCGATCGAGGTCGAACTCTCCTCTTTTTTGCGAAGGCCCTTGGCCTTAGGGTGTTATTTCGAACTTATCAAAATAATAACTCGTCGTCGTTCGATCGAGGTCGAACTCTTATCTTTTTGGCGAAGGCCCTTGGCCTTAAAGGGTGTTATTTCGAACTTATCGAAATAACAACTCGTCATCGTTCGATCGAGGTCGAACTCTTCTCTTTTTGGCGAAGTCCCTTGGCCTTAGGGTGTTATTTTGAACTTATCGAAACAACAACTCGTCGCCATTCGATCGAGGTCGAACTCTTCTCTTTTTGGCGATGGCCCTTGGCCTTAAAGTGTGTTATTTCGAACTTATCAAAATAACAATTCGTCGCCGTTCGATCGAGGTCGAACTCTTCTCTTTTTGGCGAAGGCCCTTGGTCTTAAAGGGTGTTATTTTGAACTCATTGAAATGGTAACCCGTCATCGTTCAATCGATGTCGCACTCTTCTTATTGGCGAAGGCCCTTGGCCTTAGGGTGTTATTTCGAACTTATCAAAATAATAACTCGTCGTCGTTCGATCGAGGTCGAACTCTCATCTTTTTGGCCAAGGCCCTTGGCCTTAGGGTGTTATTTCGAACTTATCAAAATAACAACTCGTCGTCGTTCGATCGAGGTCGAACTCTTCTCTTTTTGGCCAAGGCCCTTGGCCTTAAAGGGTGTTATTTCGAACTTAGTGAAATAACAACTCGTCGTCGTTCGATCGAGGTCGAACTCTTCTCTTTTTGGCGAAGGCCCTTGGCCTTAAAGGGTGTTATTTCGAACTCATCGAAATAGTAACTCGTCGTAGTGCAATCGGGATCGAACTCTTCTTGTTGGCAAAATCCTTGACCTTAAAGGGTGTTATTTCGAACTTATCGAAATAACAACTCGTCGTCGTTCGATCGAGGTCGAACTCTTCTCTTTTTGGCGAAGGTCCTTGGTCTTAAAGGGTGTTATTTCGAACTCATTGAAATAGTAACCCGTCATCGTTCGATCGAGGTCAAAATTTTCTTGTTGGCGAAGGCCCTTGGCCTTAGGGTGTTATTTCAATCTTATCAAAATACCAACTCGTCATCAGTCCTAGTTTTGGAGAGCCATATATCTTCCGGGAGAGTCCCAGTGAGGGTGCAACGTCAGAGAATATGAAACATTGCTGTGTCGATTAGGTTCGTTCTGCACACATATTGTTGTTTTCTTGTCTGACTCTCGCCTTCCAGCTTGGAGGTATCTCCGGCGGGCGGTATTGCAGTTGTTTTGCAGTAGTTTTTTGTCCTTTAACTGAGGTGTTTCTTTATTCGTTCGCCTGTGCGGCCTTTGTGTCCCTACTTGAGCAGAGAGCAGAAGGTGAGTTAGAATGATACTTTCTTTGCCCCCCGTCCAGTGCTCCTTTGGAGGAGAATATGTTGGTAATGTTGTTCATCTCGTTTGGCATATCGATGGTTGATGGGGCGAAAGATTTCTGAGTTTGGTAATTTTGCTCGGCTCACCTCCCTTCCGTACTGCGCCTTTGTCTCGCGTGGGTTGAATTTTTCCTTCGCGCTCCTTTTGGTGGGTGATCGTATTTCTTGTCTTTGATCTAGGAGAGACTAGGAAATTTCACTAAGAAATCCCCACAGACGGCGCCAAATTGTTGACTCAAAAGATATCGAAACCTTTTTGAACAAATAAATCAAAAAAGATGAAGGGGTAAATCTTAGTCATACATAATACATTCCAGATTAAAGATCTAATAGTAGGGATTGCGTATAAGACAAAAGAAATGTAAATGATCTTTATTAATATTCATCATATTGTCTCCTATCGATCGATGGGGAGATAACTTTACATGTTCTTCTGTAGATTACTTGTTCTTATCAAGATTTCAAGAAGAGAGCTTCTGAGAGAGAAAGAATTGGGGGTGTGGGAAGCCCCTATTGAAGGGTTTTCTCCACTTTATATAGGAGACACCTTTACAGCTTTCTTGATCCGACGTTCTCTCACTCCAAGTATGCCTTGGTCGTCCTTTAGACGTTACTTATTTTGATTTGACGGGTATCGAGGACATCGGATGTAGATCGGACCATGTCGTCCTTTGTTACTCTATCGCTTAGGTAGGATGTTGGTCGTTACGGCCGTGACAGTCAGATTTTGACCAATACAAAAATATAGTCCAAATTATTTTATGGATTTAATTTAAGTAAAATTTATATGCCTACAAATACCCCCTACTTCAAGGCTTGTTGGGATAACTTTGTTAAAACTCAGGCAAGGTTTGAAGTATTAATATGACATCATTTGTTTTCCCTCATACAATAACATCTAAATTATGCCAAGCACTTGGGAATTCCTTTAATCATTTGGTATGTTTGTTACTTGAATAATCTAAAAGAGCATTTTTCATTGTTGCAAATCCCCATATCATCGATCATGGTGCTGCACCATCTTAGAAATTGGAAACTTTTCACTAAGCATCTCTTTGGAGATAACACGTAAGCAACACATGCATTTCTTGGCCCAAATATGTTATTTACCATTATTTGATTTATAGTCTTTTTGGCCAAGCTTTTTTTTTTGGGCTAAAAGTGTTTTTTTGGCCAAAAATTGAGGTGTTTGGCCAAAGCTTTTGGAAGGAAAAAAAGTGCTTTTGAGGAGAAGCAGAAGCAGTTTTGGAGAAACAGAGAAAAGTAGTTTCTCTCCAAAAGCACTTTTTTGAGAAGCACTTTTGAGAAAAATACACTTAGAAGCAGTTTTCTAAAGCTTGGCCAAACACTAATTGCTGCTCAGAAGTGTTTTTCAAACTAATTAGCCAAACACAAACTGCTTCTCACCAAAAGTACTTTTAAGAAAATCACTTCTTAAAATAAGCTGATTTTTGCAGCTTGTCCACAGGGGCTATTAATCTCTTATCCTTCAAAATTTTACAAAATCAAATCTTGCATGACCAGTAATTGTAATGCTAGTAGGTAAAGATTTTGTATGTCTTTGTAACTCCAAAAGGATAAATACGCGAGCTTTTATGTATGCATCAAACTAGTGGTATTTCCGTAGACATTGAATCCTAATGGAACCTGCTTTCCTACTTTTCTAACTCGAGTAGGCTTTTGAAATTACGAATCGATCGCTATCCCTTTATCATGTTTGCATTATCATAACATGCACATCTCCAAATAGGTTTAGAAAACCTATCACCGTCTTACAGTAACCACTTCTAACTAGGAGCAGTAACTATATCCCACATCGAGACTTTATTCCCAACTACTGTCTTGAGAAATCTATATAAAGGATGCGTGCTCTCCAACTTGTGAGCATCAATTCGCTGTATTTGTAAGCCACTTGAGTCTATTTTTGTGGACTTAGAAACATTAACGCGAAGGTAATTTCTTCTTCCTTTCTTGTAATTTTTTTTTGTTTTACTCTGTTGTCTCTTTTTTGTCTCTTTTTTTTCTAAATTTCTTTTTAGAGGTAACTTCATCAAACTACGAAGTACTTTAAGAGTTCGAGAGAAAGACCTTTAAAAGTTTGTGATGAATACCTTTAAAATTTGCGGGGAAGACCCATAAAAGTCCGTGCAAAGATTAAAAGCTCGTGGTCATGATCTTTAAAAGTTCATAATGAACACCTTTAAAAGTTCGCGGTGAAGACCTTTAAAAGTTCGTGGCGAAGACCCTTAAAAGTTCGCGATGAATACCTTTTAAAATTTGAGGCAAAGACCCATAAAAGTCCGTACAAAGATCCTTAAAAGCTCGTGGTCAAGATCTTTAAAAGTTCACAGTGAAGACCTTTAAAAGATCACAGTGCAGACTTTTAAAAGTTCGCCATGAAGACCTTTAAAAGCACGCGATGAAGACCTTTAAAAGTTCGTGGCAAAGACCCTTAAAAGTTCGCAACGAATACCTTTAACATTTGCGGTATAGTCCTATAAAAGTTCGTGCAAAAATCCTTAAAAGCTCGTGGTCAAGATCTTTAAAAGTTCAAAGTGAAGACCTTTAAAAATTCGCGGTGAAGACTTTTAAAAGTTCGCAGCAAAGACCTTTAAAAGCACGCGATGAAGACCTTTAAAAGTTCGTGGTAGAAATCCTTAAAAGTCAGCAGTGGGGACCTTTTAAAGTTTGCTATGAGCACCTTTAAAAGTTCAAGACGAACACCTTTAAAAGTTTGAAACATACGCCTCTTAAAAGTTCGGAATGAAAACCGTAAAAATCCGAATGCCTTTAAAAGTTCGAGACGAACACCTTTAAATGTTCGCAACAAAAACCTTTAAAATTCGAATGCCTTTAAAAGTTCGAGACGAACACCTTTAAAAGTTCACAATGAAAACCTTTAAAAATTTGAATGCCTTTAAAAGTTCGAGACGAACACCTTTAAAAGTTTGCAACAAAAACCTTTAGAAAAAGTCCGACACCGACATCTTTTTTTTTCTTTTTACGTCTGAGGCAAATTTTTTATTACTTGTCTATGCTCTCTTTCAAGATTGCGATTGTTACTCTTCCGTTTTTAGGACATTGAGCAGATATGAAGACCAACAAACTTGAAGGTTATACGAACATGAAAACATAGGGAATCCCCAGACTTTGATGCAAATATTATCATCATTTCAGTGAAGACACCATTTTACCATAGCAACTTGCCCCCATTAAATCAAATGGGATCCAAAGTTCAACAGGAGGATGGTGTTTCAGCTTGGTTTTACAGTCCTTTCATACTTCACTCGGACAACAATTGGGGCACTATGTATCTTTTGAAATCATGCGACTGAACTTAGAATGAAACTCTAAGCTGCCTACGTACCTAGGTGAAGAGGATCAAGTCATACCGTAGTTCATATTGGGTGAATTTTTTTATTTTTATTTTTTTATGTCCTAAATATTTCCTAGGCCGCCTCTTTCGAAGTTTTCAACCTAGCAGACTCTTTTTTTTTGCAGGGGCCGTACATAATTTAGACTTATGTAGGCCAGGAGTGTAGCAACATGTAGTTTAGGCTCATGCGGCAAGGAGCGTTGCAACTTCAAGGATAATACTTCTTTAAAAACTTGCCATTTATAGGGCCGATTCTCTTTCCATCTGCATCAACCAGCTTGTAAGCCCCACTTGAGTAAGCTTCTTGTATGACATATGGCCCATCCCATTTTGAAGTGAACTTCCCAATAGGTTTATGAGAAGTAATTATGGGTCTTCATACATCAAGGACTTGATCTCCTACTTGAAAGGATCTCAGGCGAACTCTTTTATTGAAGGCGCGAGACAATCGAGCTTGATAACATTCAAGACTCTGTTAAGCTTCCAACCTCTTCTCATCAAGAGACTCCAACTCTGCTAATCGAAGTCAAGCATTTTCTTCATCAGTGATCCCTTCTTGAATAGCCAGTCGTAACGTAGGTATTTGACGCTCAAGTGGCAAGACGGCTTCGACTCCATAAATGAGTAAATAAGGAGTTGCCTGTGTTGGCGTGCGATGAGTTGTCCTATATGCCCATAGAGCTTCTTCCATACGGTTATTCCAATCTCGTTTGGATTTGGAGAGGACTTTCTTTAACAAGTTGCATAGAGTTTTGTTGAATGCCTCAGCTAGACCATTGACGGCAGCATTGTACATCGAAGAGTTACGTTGCTGAAGCCAAAGAGATCACAAATCTTGTTCATCAACCTATTATCGAATGGCTTTCCATTATCCATTATTATGTAACGAGGAATGCCAAAGCAATAAATAATGTTTACTCGGATGAAACTTGCAACATTTTCCTTCTTTACTTCCTTAAGAGCAACAACTTCAACCCATTTTGAGAAGTAGTCAGTTGCAGCCAAGATGTATAGGTTCCCACCAGAGGACTTTGGCAGTGGTCCAATAACATCCAATCCCCAAGCGTTAAATGGCCAGGATGCAACAGTCGGGTGCAACATTTTAAGAGATTGATGAATAAAATTCATATAGAATTGACAAGCCTTGCATCTTCTAGCATAGTCCAAGCAATCCTTTACCATCATTGGCCAATAGTATCCCATCTTTTTTATATGGAAGTGGAGCTTTAGTCTAGACTGGTGTGACCCACATACCCCAGAATGCGCTTCTTGCAAAGCTTGGAGTACTTCATCTTCCCCTAAGCATCGCAAGAGTACTCCCTCAAATGATCTTCTGTATAGGATATCTTTGTAGTAAAGGAAGCGAGGTGCACGACGACAGATTTCAGTTCTTCTCCGCAGATTTTTTGGAAGTATCCCATAACACAAGTAGTTGATAATGGGTTGTCTCCATTCTTCTTTCTCGACTTTAGAAACAACAACAAGATGCTTGAGTTCATTTTCTTCACCTTCAGCCTCATTTGGCAGCGGTACTACCCATTTTTGGCAGATAGTAACTTGTGCTTGAACATGCAGTGTTAAAGATGAAGCTAGGGTAGCTAAAACATCCGCCTTCTTATTTTCTTTCCTTGGCGCATGCTGAATAGTCACATCACCGAGCCCCCTATTAACTTTTTAGCGTAATCATGATATGGGTGTAGTTCAGGATTCTTGACCTTGTAACTACCAAAAGCTGATTGACTACTAATTGGGAGTCACCAAAGACTTTCAATTGCAACCGCTTCATTCAACAGCCATTTCGAGCCTAAGTATTAGTTCTTGATACTCAGCAACGTTGTTAGAGCAGAGTTGCGTCAACATAAAAGAGTAGGGCAAAACTTCACCTTAACAAGTGACAAATACTACACCAGTGCCAGCTCCTCCGCGATGTGCAACACCATCAAAGTACATCTTCCATGGAGGCTGAACTTCAATGACCATGTCATCCTCATCAGGTAGTTTGTCAGTTAGCTCCCAATCATTAGGTATAGAGTGATCTGCCAAGAAGTCTGCTAACGCTTGTCCTTTTATAGCCTTTTGTGGGATGTACACGATTTCAAATTGTTGAAACTGGAGGTACCATCTTGCTAGTCGATCACTAAGGACAGGTTTTGACATCACGAACTTGATGGGATTTGCTCTAGAAACCAAACGAACGGCATGAGCTTGAAAGTAGTGCTTCAACTTTTGGATTGAGAAGACTAGCACCAAACATAACTTCTCAACAACAACAACAACAACATCCCAGTATAATCCCACAAGTGGGGTCTGGGGAGGGTAATACGTACGCAGACCTTACCCCTACCCCGAGGGGCAGAGAGGCTGTTTCCAGGAGACCATCGGCTCAAGAGAGCAACAAGAGACAATATATTAGTACTATCAATAGGCTCATAATAAAACATATAATACATAACATAAAATAAAAATAACAACAATATAAGAAATATAGAAAATACGAAAATGATGGAGAAAAGGATGTAAGGTATACTAATATTCAACAGATATAACGCTGCATCAGTAGCTGATCAGTAGCATCCTAAGACTAACTCCTAAATGGTTAGTCTCACTCTAGTGCGCTGTATTAATATTCACAAACTACCCTCTAACCTCTCGACCTCCACAATTCCCTGTCAAGGGTCATGTCCTCGGAAATCCTAAGTCGTGCCATGTCCTGCCTGATCACCTCCCCCCAATACTTCTTAGTCCTCCCTCTACCTCTCCTCGTGCCCACCACCGCCAGTCGCTCACACCTCCTCACTGGTGCATCAATGCTCCTCCTCTGAATGTGCCCGAACCATCTGAGTCTTGCTTCCCGCATCTTTTCCTCCATGAGGGCCACACCTACCTTCTCTCGAATATCTTCATTCCTAATCTTGTCCATCCTTGTATGCTCGCACATCTACCTCAGCATCATCATCTCTACTACTTTCATCTTCTGGATGTGTGAATTTTTAACCGGCCAACACTCGGTCCCATACAACATAGCAGGCCTAACCACTGCTCTATAAAACTTACCTTTTAGTAACGGTGGCACTTTCTTGTCACACAAGACTCCCGTTGCTAACCTCCACTTCATCCACCCCACCCCTATACGATGTGTGACATCCTCATCGATCTCCCCGGTCCCCTGAATAACTGACCCAAGGTACTTGAAACTACCCCTCTTAGGGATGACTTGCGAGTTGAGCCTCACTTCCACTCCTGCTTCCATCGGCTCGGCCCCAAATTTGCACTCGAGGTATTCCGTCTTTGTCCTGCTCAGCCCGAAACCTTTAGACTCAAGGGCATGTCTCCAAACCTCTAGCCTCTCGTTGACTCCGCGTCATGTCTCGTCAATTAGGACTATGTCATCCGCAAATAGCATGCACCATGGCACCTCCCCTTGAATATGATGCGTTATGGCATCCATCACCAGGGCAAATAGGAAAGGGCTGAACGCAGACCCTTGGTGCAACCCCGTAACAACCGGAAAATGGTCGGAGTCGCCTCCTACTGTCCTAACCCGAGTCTTAGATCCATCATACATGTCTTTAATCGCCCTAATGTAGTCAACCGGGACCCCTTTAACCTCTAGTCATCTCCATAGGACCTCCCTAGGAACCCTGTCGTACGCTTTCTCTAGATCGATAAACACCATGTGGAGATCCTTCTTCTTATCCCTGTATTGTTCCATCCTCCTCCTAATAAGGTGGATAGATTTTGTGGTAGATCGCCCCGACATGAACCCGAACTGGTTATCTGAAATAGACACCATCCTTCGCACTCTCATTTCTACCACTCTCTCCCAAACTTTCATGGTATGACTTAGTAATTTGATACCCCTATAGTTGTTACAACTCTGCACATCGCCTTTGTTCTTATACAGCGGAACCATTGTACTCCATCTCCACTCTTCAGGCATATTATTAGTCTTGAATATAACATTAAACAACCTAGTAAGCCATTCCAAGCCTGCTCTACCCACACACTTCCAAAGTTCAACCGGAATTTCGTCTAGCCCGGTAGCTCTGCCCCTCCTCATCTTACGCATTGCCTGCATGACCTCGGCGACCTCAATATCCCTACAATAACTTAATTCATGGGGGCTGTTGGCATTCCTCAATTAACCTAGCATAATATCTTGATCCCCTTCTTCATTTAGAAGTTTATGAAAGTAGGTCCGCCATCTCCTCTTAATCTAGTCATCCCCCATCAAAACTTTGTCGTCATCATCTTTTATGCACCTCACTTGGTCCAGATCTCGAGCCTTCCTCTCTCTCACCTTAGCGAGTTGGAATAACTTCTTCTCTCCTCCTTTGTTCCCTAGTTTCTCATACAGACAAGCAAAAGCTGCTGTCTTAGCCTCCATTACTGCCATCTTCGCCTCCTTCCTAGCTACCTTATATATCTCATTGTTTGCTCTCTTCTCCTCCTCTCCAGAACTCCCTACGAACCGCAGGTACGCTGCCTTCTTCGCTTCCACTTTATCTTGGACAACTGCATTCCACCACCAATCTCCTTTGTGGCGACCGATTCGTCCTAAAGATATCCCTAACACCTCTCTCACCACCTTCCTTATACAATCAGCCGTCGTCGACCACATAGTGTTTGTGTCCCCACTACTTCTCCAAGCTCCCATTGTCGATAATCTACCTTCCAACTCCTGAGCTTTATCCTTAGTCAAAACACCCCACCTAATCCTCGGACAGCCTCGTACTGACCTCTTCTTCCTCCTTATCCTAATACCAATGTCCATCACCAAAAGCCTATGTCGCGTTGCTAGGGTCTCACCTGGGATAACTTTGCAATCCTCGCCCAACCTTCTGTCGCATCTCCTGAGGAGGATATAGTCAATCTGAGTCTTCGCCATCAAACTTTTGTAAGTAACCAAATGTTCATCCCGCTTCGGAAAACTTGAGTTCGCAATCACTAGATCGAATGCCTTGGAAAAGTCCAACAACGAAGTGCCCCCTCCGTTTCGCTCCCCAACACCAAAGCCGCCATGCACCTCAGTATAACTAACTGCAGACGGCCCAATATGACCATTGAAATCTCCTCCTATGAATCACCTCTCCGAAGGCGGAATACTACGAACGATGTCATCCAACCCCTCCCAAAAACGCCTTTTAATCTCCTCATCCAAGCCTACTTGCGGCACGTACGCGCTAACGACATTTAAAGTACACTCACCCACCACCAATTTAAAGTACAAACATAACTTCTCAGTTGGCGAATAATTCAGCTCATTTGGTGTCATCATCCTGTTCAAGTAGTAAAGGGAGTTTTCTTTCCCTACACTCTTTTCTTGGGCTAATAGCGATCCAACAGAACTTTCTTGTGCTGAAATGTATAGTATCAACAACTTTCCAAGTATAAGGGCTGCCAAAATCGGAGGCTTCATCAAGTAGGATTTAATGCTCCCAAAGGCATTGCTACACGCTTGGTCCCATTTGAAAGGGATACCTTTCTTCATAAGGTGACTGAATGGTTGGCACCTCCCAGCTAGGTTTGAGATGGATCTTCTAAGGTATGCTAGCTTTCCTTATAGACTTTTCAATTCTTGAATATTGCAGGGATCGAGCATTTTTAAAATGGCGTGCACTTTGGCTTGATCAATTTTGATCCCTCGATGTCAGACAATGAAACCAAGGAACTTTTCGAAAGTAACTCCAAAGGCGCATTTCAATGGACTCATCCTAAGTTGGTACCTCCAGAGCAACTCAAACACCATTCTCAAGTTTTTCAAGTGGTCACCCTTCTTTCTTGATTTTACCACCAAGTCGTCCATATAGAATTCGACATTCTTGTAGAGAAGGTCATCAAAGATATTCTGCATAGCTCTTTGGTAAGTAACACCAGCATTCTTCAAGCCAAAAGGCATTACCTTGTAGCAATAAATACCTTTGTTGGTACGGAATGCAGTAAGCTCTTCATCTTTTGGTGCCATGCGGATTTGGTTATAGCCTGATGAACCGTCCATAAATGACATACTCGTACCCAGTAATAGTAGCGATCATCAGCTCCGAAATAGGAAGTGGGAATTCATCTTTTGGACATGCATTGTTGAGATCCATGAAGTCAACGCACACTAGAATCTGGCCATTTTTCTTCCTTACAGTGATAATACTTGAAACCCATATTGGGTATTTAACTTCACGAATAAAGCCAGCTTCGATGAGTTTGTTAACTTCGGTTTCAGTCAAGGGAACCAAGTCCGGCATAAAGCACCTTTGGCTTGTTTAACAGGACGAGCACCATTCTTGATGGCAAGGTGATGGACTGCTACTTTAGGGTCCAAGCCAGGAATTTATTTGTAACTCCAAGCGAACACATCCCTAAACTCCTTGAGTAACTCAATATAAGTGCTTTCTTCATCAACGTCTAGTAAAACACTTAGGTAGGTGGGTCTTGGTTCTTCATCAGTGCCAAGGTTAACTTCTTTTAAGACATCAGTCGTTGCCTTCACCCCTTCTTCAAGTTCTGGGGGAGCATCTTTTGAATCTTCATCTTCTTGAGGGTCCCCATCATTGAAGGATATTTGATAACATGGTAAAACATCGTCCAATTTCTCGTCATCCTCCATTAGAGATAAAACACCATGCTAGCCTTGTGCAGTAACATGATACGAAGAACCCACACTTTCTTCGTCTTCATCATGTTATTTAGTGTAGAACACAGTGTATGGCTTCACCTTCAGTGCTTCATCACACGAAACCATGACTTTTCTTTGTCTCTTCATTCTAGAAGGAACCAAACTTTGGAAATCTTTAGAGATCTTCTGAATTTTGGGTGAAGCAGGTGTTCTTGTATTTCGATAATTTCTCTGGAACTTATTCCCTTTCTTTAATGGACCCAATCTCTCAAATACGGAAGTTCTCATAGTTGATTTTCCAAGTCAGTCAAAGACAGAAGGCCTATTAGAAGCGGAAAATTCGTCTTCTACAGTGATATAATTGCTACTCGCTCTTCTTATTGAGATGCGCACTGGTGACGGTTGAATGTATCCCAGACCTTCACGTGG